>NC_045436.1:140557682-140875721 GCF_002776525.5 Piliocolobus tephrosceles | reverse complement strand
TCGATCTCCTGACCTCGTGATCCGCCCGTCTCGGCCTCCCAAAGTGCTGGGATTACAGGCTTGAGCCACCGCGCCCGGCCCAGCTTTTTTCTTTGTGCTTAGGATTGTCGTTGGCTATTCAGTTTCTTTTTTCTTTTCTTTTCTTTTTTTTTTTTTCTATTCAATATGCATTTTAGGATTTTTTTCTAATTCTGTTAAAAATGACATTGATATTGTGATAGGGATTGCATTGAATCTGTAGATTGTTTTGGTCAGTTTGGTAATTTACAATATTAATTTTTTCAATATCTGAGCATGGGCTATTTTCCATTTATTTGTGTCATCTACAATTTCTTTCATTAGTGTTTTGTACTTTTCCTTGTAGGGATCTTTCAACTCCTTTGTTAAATATATTCCTAAATATCTCCTTTTTTGGTAGCTATTGTAAATGGCATAACCTTCTTGATTTTGTGCCCACCTAGATCATTATTGGTATATGGAAATGTTACTGATTTTGTGGTTTGACTTTTATATCCTGCAACTTTACTAATTTATCAAATCTAAGAGTTCATGGAGTTTTTCAAGTTTTTCTAGATATAAGGTCGTATCATCAGCAAACAGGGACAGTTTGACTTTCTCTTTTCCCATTTGGATGCCTTTTACTGTTTTCCCTTTCCTAATTGCTCTGACTAGGACTTCCAGTGCTATGTGGAATTGAAGTGATGCAAGTGAGCATCCCTGTCTTGTTGTAGCATGTAGAGCAAATGTTTTTGAATTTTTGTTATTCAGTATAATTTTGACAGTGGGTTTGCTATATATGGCCTTTATTATTTTAAAGTATGTTCCTTTTATGCCCAGTTTGTTGACAGTTTTTATCATAAAGTGGTGCTGAATTTTATCAAGTCTTTTTCTGTGTCTATTGAGATGATCATATTGTTTTTCTCCTTCATTCCGTGGATGTAATGTATCACGTTTTTTTGATTCATATACGCTGAACCACTCTTGAATCCCTAGCATAAAACTCCCTCTTGATCATGGTGTATTGTCTTTTTGATGTGCTGTTGAATTCAGTTTGCTGGTATTTTTTTTAGATTATTTTTGCATCTATGTTCATCAGGGATATTGGTCTATAGTTTCTTTTTTGTGTGTGTGTCCTTGCCTGGTTTTGGTATTAGGGTTATACTGGCCTTATAGAATGAGTTAGGGAGAATTCTCTCCCCAATTTTGGGGAACAGTTTCAGGAGGATTGGCACTAGTTTTTCTTCATATGTTTGGTGGAATTTGGCTCTGAATCCATCTGGTCCTGGGCTCTTTCTTTCTTGGGAAAATTTTTATTACTGATTCCATCTTACTACTATTTATTGGTCTGTCTGGGTTTTCTATTTCTTCCTTGGTCCAATTTTGAGGGGTTGTACATTTCCAGGAATGTATCCATTACTCTAGCTTTTCTAGTTTGTGAGTTGTTCATAATACTCTCTGATGATCTTTTGTATTTCTGTGGCATCAGTTGTAATGTATCATTTTTCATTTCTGCTGTTGTTTATTTAGCTGTTTTTTTTTTTTTTTTTTTTTTTTCATTAGTCTAGTCTCATTGCTTTTAAAAATGGTTTCCTCATAGGAGGGCAATTGAGTGTCTCTATGACCAGAATGTAAAAGCAACATACAATTTGACATATACTTAGCTGTATCTTTAAAAACTTTACTATGTGCATATATTACTTAATAAACAAATGAAAAATAAATTCCACATAATCTAATTTAAAACCTCAATAATATCTAATTCAAAGCTGCTTTCATGTCTCTAACCCAGGTCTCTGAGCAAGGGCTTGGAAACTTGCAGTGGGAAAGAGAGTAAGATTTTCTTATTCATTTTCTCTGCATCTTCTACTTGCTGCTAGTCCTTCATAACTGAGATGGGGGACTGTGATGGTTAATTTTAGGTATCAATTTGACTAGATTAAAGAATACCTAAAGAACTGGTAAAGCATTATTCCTGGGTGTGCCTTTGAAGTTGTTTTCAGAGGAGATTGGCATGCAAGTCAGTGGTCTAAGTGGGGAAGATCCTGCCTGAATGTGAGTGGGCACCACCAATTAGCTGGGATCTTGGAAAGAAAAAAGGCAAATGAAATGCTAATAATGATTACCTATCTCTTTCTCCTGGAATTGAAACACCCTCTTCTTCTGCTGTTGGACATTTAGATTCTAGGATCTTTAACCTTTGGACTCCGAGACTTACACCAGCGGCTCCCCCTAGGTTCTCAGGTCTTTAGCCTCAAACTGAGAGTTTCACCACTGGCTTCTCTTGTTTGGAATTATTTCCATTTCATTGGCCATTTCTCTTGTGTTTCCTCCTCATCTGTATCTCTAAACAGTGCAATATCCCAGGCCTCAATCAATACCTCATTGACACTACCTTTTCTCCCTAGGTGAGCTCGTCCAAACTCATGGGTTAAAATACCTTTTACACTTTGATGACTCCAAAGTTTGTATCTCAAATACAGATCTCTCCGAGTCCACATTAAACTGCTAATTTTATCTCCACTTTGGATATAAATCGACATCTTAAAATTAAAATGTTAAAAATGCCTCTTGAACCCCACTTTCCTTCCTCAATCCTACTTTTTTTTTCCTGTGTACTACTCCATTTCAGTAAAAAGCAACTCCAGTCATTTGGATTTATATGTGATTCTTATTTTTATCTCATATCCCACCAGCGAATCTGTTGGCGCTAACATTAAAATGTATTTCGAGTCTTTCTTCTTCTCCTCATATCTACCACTAATCCCTGGATCAATTCATCATCATTTCTTGCCTGGATTATTTTAGTTGCCTGCTGACAATCTGCTTCCACCTTTGCAACCTTTTATCTGCATTGCTGACAGATTGTTCCATTAAAACATAGGGTAGATATTTTCAGTTCCTTTCTTGTAACACCAAAATATTCAAATAATTTACTTTCTCACTCATAGTAATCAATTAAAAAAAAAAAAAAGCCTTCAAAAGCTTTATGTAATCATTCCCTTAATTGTCTCTTTGACTTAACTCAGGCTTGCTCACTTCAATCACGTTCTCCACAAACCCTAGTGTCCATTAAGATGTAGGACGCTTCTTCCACAAAGAGGTGGTATCAATCTTTCCATCCCTTGAGGTGGGGGTGGGTGGCAGGTGGCTTGCAAAATTATTTGGCCAGAAGAGTGTAATGAATGTGACATCAGATCAGTTTTGTGCTTAGGCCTCAAGAAACTTGCATACCTCCATTATCCCTCTTGGAACCCTGTCCAGCCAACATGAAAATAAACCTCTGGTAGCCTGCTGAATCATGAGAGACGTGGCCCATTGTTCCAGCCTAAATCCATTCAGGCATTAGAGAAGTAAATGAAGACAATCTAGATTAGCCAGCTCCTAGCTGGACTACCAGTTAACAGTATAATCCAGAAGGGTTTAGCTGAGTCAGGCTCAAATCAAACAACTTCCCAACTTACCTGTAGACTCATGAGCAATAATAAGTTTTAAGCATTGTGGGCCACTAAGTTCTGAGGTGATATAGCCAACTAATTCAAGACGTCTTTATACATTGTTTCTATTATCTAGAATATCTACCTATATTTCCATATGACTTAGACCATAGAAAGCCCTAAATCATACTGACTCTAACAGTTTTTTTTTTTCCTAAACTCCCTATACTAATTGATTAACGTCATCCCTTTCCCTTCTATTGTTCTTAGCTGCTTGTGCTCTTCTGTAGCAGTCATCTTCTCTGGCTGAGAGTTTTATGTGTTCACTGAAAACTTTTATGTGTTTTGTTTTGAGATAAACAGCTAAACTATATTTCCTAACTTCTTTTGCAGTTACTTGGGCATAGAAGTGACTCTGTCCAATGGAACACAGACAAAAATAATATGTATCACTTCTAAGCCTGGCCTATGACAACTTACTTTTTGCCTATATAACCTCCATGATGGTAGAGTCTTTATTGTTTTTTATCACTTGATCCTCAGCAATTAAAATAGAACATGATACCTAATAATCTCTTAGTATATGTTTTTTGAATAGCTGTATATATTGTAATTTCAGAATACCAAAACAGAGTTTGATAGAAGTTTCCAGGAAGAACAAAAATTAAAAGACTTTTACTTAGAGAAAAGAAACAGACTGATTGACTTCTCATAAGACATGGAGAATACTAAAAAAAAAAAAGGAATAGCAGTATTTTCTATTTCTGTGTAACAGACTACCACAAAGGTAGTGGCTTAAAACAGCATACATTTTTAATCTTGCAGTTTCATTGTGTCAGGAGGATACTATGTTGAGTACTCTGCTGAAAGATCATCAGGCTGCAATCAAGGTATTGCCCAGGGGTGTGCTCTAATTTGAAACTTGGACTTTTCTTCCCAGCAGTTGTTGCCAAAATTTAGTTTTTTGTGATCGTAGAACTGAGGCAATTTCCTGCCAGGTGAACCTCTCCAGAACATGGCAGTTTGTTCCTTCAAGGCCAGGATGAGAACATCTCACTGCTTTGTATCTCTACCTTTAAAGAAGGCCTGAGACTTAAGCTTTGTCTGATAAAGTCAGTCCCACCCAGGATACCCGTCTTTTGATTATTCAAAGTCCAATGATTAGGCCTTATAAAGATTAAGGCCTTCATAAGGGCCTTAATCACATCTGTAAAATACTTTCACATATGCCATATGAGATAATCTAACTGTGGGAGTGAAATCTCAGCATATCCAGAAGTCCTGATCATCCTCAAGATTATACAAAGTAAGTACAAAAGGAGTTAAGAATCTTGGGTACCGTCTTAGAATTTTGTCTACCATAAACACTTTCAAAAGAAAAATTTTCCAGTTTAGAAATATACACCCAGACAAAATATCAGATAAAAATATTTCAGACATGTAAACTTTCTGGAAATTTCCATTGTATAGCAGAGAGTTAACACGGTAGGCCTGATACTGTTGTTTATAAGAACATGCTTGTGGGGTTGGCCTTTGGCTGACATTTGGGAACTTGGCTTTGGAATGTTCCTTATGTTACTAATTGATAAGGTTGTTTTGACTGCCTGGGGCACTGTTTTGTATGTCTGCTATATCAACATATTTAGACTGTTTATGCAAAAATGTGATTTATGGTAAATGCTTGTTTTTCTTCTGAGAGTCTGGAATTTGGTAATTATAACAGAGAGTTCCTAGGTGATCAACCCTCATTAAAAACCCTGTATCTTGCATTAGTATCAGGAGCTTCCCTGGGCAGAAACATTCTATAAGTGTTGCAGCATTTTGTTGCTGGAGAAAGGAGCATGTCCTTGCAGCCCCAACACCCTCTGAACTGGGAGAGAAAACTTGCAAGCCTCTTCTTGATCTGTTTTAGGATTTGCCCGAAGAGTCTTTTCCCCTGGCTTTAATAACCCATAGCCATAAGTGCAACTGCCTCTGGGTCCTGTAGTTTCTTCTTAAGAGTCACCACACATGGGGTTGTTGTGGGAGCCCCAAAACATCTCAAATGCACTTTATTTAAAAGAAAATTACCAGAAGTACTCCAGAAAAATTAAGGTATGAACCAAGAAAAAGGAAATGTTTCCAAGAAACAGTGAATAGAACCCAGGAAATCAGTAAATTCAAGGCCCCAGAGGACAACTGTGCATCAGTCTAGAGAGCACCCAGTCTCAACTGAAGTCAAAGAGTATAAAAATATCACAAATAACAGTGGTATAACTAAGATTGTCAATAAAGTGAGAGTATAAGAAAAGCTGATAGTACGCCACAAATGAGGCAATTGGCAAATTCACAGAAAAAGAATAAAAAATATATACTATTTATAAAATAAATGATATATCTCATAGGTATGTATAATGTATATTATATACATAAATTATGTAAGATAATTTGGTATAATATATTTAGTATAATATATAAATTATATATGATAAAGGATATATGAAATTCTTTATTAGATGTAATATATTATATAATATATAATAGGTAATATATTTTAATATAATATATAATATATAAATATATATGCATTCACACAAATTTAAACAAGAACTCATATATATATATTTTATTTTATTTTATTTTTTTTGAGACAGGGTTTTGCTCTGTCACCCAGGTTGGAGTGAATGTTATTGAATGTATGGTTTTCATTAGGCACTATGCTAGAAACTTTACATTTATTGCTCATGTATTCTTCACAGAAACCTTGTGGGATATTTAAATTTCTACATTATTGATGTTGCAGCTCATAATTATGAAATATCTTCCTTGTAGTCATAAAGTAAGTAGAACTCCTGAAAGAACAGTAATTTGGGACCAAGTTTGTTTTACTTATGTCCCTATATGTCCATCACTAATACTGCCTTCAGTCTATTTCAGTACAGTTCTGTAGTTTCTTGGAAGAAATTGCTTCACTGATGTTGTTATTTGACAACTTGCCACCCACTCTCATGCTTATTGTGATTAGAGACATTTATGCAACTGAAAATAAAAGATGTGGGAAAAATATAGTGAAATCTCTTGAGGCTTTTTAGTTGTTGTTTAAAACCTTTTTACCATTTTGGTTCGTCTAAAAGTTATCTCTCTATACAAGTCTTACTTTGACATATTACCTTATCGTATAGTTAATAAGAGGAGGCTGATCATATGAGGTATAGCATCACTCTTTAGATTCTAGTTTTTAGAGTTACTATTATGAGAAGCTCATTCATGTTGATAAATATATCTATGGGAATATAGTCAATGCTCCTAGAGTCCATACTTCCTTGTATCATAGTCCTCAAACCCTGCTTAAGATAGCTAAATGTTACACATACACACAAATATATTTGATACATGATAACCAAACTCCTGCAATAACACATATATCCAGACATTTAAAAAGTAGACCTTTATAAACCAGGATATAGACCAGGTTCATAATTTAAAGAGATTCTGTTCCTTGGATGATACCCTTCACCTTGTGACACCAAATCTGCTTGACACATCACCCTTGTGATAATGGCAATAATTGCCGACAAACTTTCTTTGCTGCCCCAAATCCAACCAATTGCTCATTTTCTCACCCCTTTCCTTGCTTACTAGTGATTGAAAAGCAACAGCATTCCTTTGTGATACTTACTACTCAATGAATAATTGGTGAGTGATATTTTAAGATAACAAGAAATCAGAGATTGTGTAACAGCCAGAAGAAGAATTATTTTAATAGCCTTGGTCAATGATTAGAGATGTGAAATAATTTACCTCTAATTTGAGTTTCCCAGATGCAGTTATGCAGAAAGTAGCTGGACCCTTGATGACTGCAGCAAGGACAAGAAGGTGCAGTCAAACTAAACGAGCCTAAAAATTATATCATAAACTGAGAACCTATCTTTAATGATTTGTATTTCTTTTGTTATAAATAACTTTTGAGTGAAAAATAATACATATTTTCTTCAATAAGTGATAGATGGTTTAGACTGGTAAATTTGCTTATAGTAAATTAATAAGAGAAAAATAATCCTCCATGTATCAAAAAGGTAACAATAGGTCAAATACTAAGATTTGGATCTAACCCTTCAGCCCTGGACCATGAATGTATATCTCTGATCTAATATAATATTTTAAAACATTTCTTTTGAAATATGTGTTGTGTGCATTATTTCAAGAGATGTCTGGTTAATTTCTCATATGCTATGAAGAATTGGTTTTTGAACTGACCTTTTTTGTGATTTAAATGTGTGTGTTTATGTGTGCATTTCACTGTGTGTAAATTTATAGTGAGAATACAACCATAAGCTCAGAAGTTTGAATGTTCTTACTTACATGGCAATAATGTGGAGTATATTTTCATTCCTTTAATTTTGTTTTGCAAAATGGGAGTAGCCTAAAAAATAAAGGAGAAATTTAATCTTCATTTACATAAATAAATCTAGCTATTTATTTTCTCCTATCAAAATTAATGGAGACTAAATACTTAGACAAAATAAAACGTATACCTCTGTAAGAATTCATAGGTCTTTCTTCTTTTTTTTTTTTTTTTTTTGAGATGGGGTCTCACTCTGTTGTCCAGTTTGGAGTATAGCGGTGCAATCTCAGCTCACTGCAACCTCCTGACTCCAATCACTCCACTGCAAGTGATTCTCTTGCCTTAGCCTCCCAAGTAGCTGGCATTACAGGCACTCACCACCATGTATGGCTAATTTTTTATATTTTCAGTAGAGATGGGGTTTCACTATGTTGGCCAGGCTGACCTCAAACTCCTAACCTCAAGTGATCCACCCACCTCGGCCTCCCAGAGTTATGGGGTTACAGATGTGAGCCACTGTGCCTGCCTGTAATAGTCTTCTGACAGTCACTCTATTGCTGTTTTTATTTAACTCTGAATTACAGAAAATTCTACTACTATGACTTATACTAATTATTAATTATAGGTTAACATTTCTCATATAAAGACATTCTGAAGGATGGAATCCAGAGCAGGTATTTTGTCTTAACGTGGCATTGATAACCTGGCAATCTTTATTTTCCTACTTCACTAATTTTAGCCTGTGGTTTTGGTTGCTATGATCACAGGATGATTGATCTATAGGCAGGAACATGTTTCAATTAATTTAAGAAGAAGGGAAAACACAAAAAGAAGATAGGCCCTCCACGGATTGCTTTGCATAACTTATCATCGTATTGGAAGACATACATTATATGGGAAAATATATACTTTATCTTTACTATCTTGTAAAGGAAAACAAGGACATTAATTTGTAAATATCTTGTGAGAAGTCCATTCAATGTGCTCTGTAGTTATTAATCAAAATGCTATCCTTTTAATTAGAAGGAGCTGAGTCACTTTGAGGATTCGGTTGAGCACTAGAGTGAAATGTAAGTCACTCGCTAAGAAAAGTGAAAATTTTTTTTCCATACATTTCCTACATATGGTAGTAAACCATATTTTTTATTTGCTTAGATTTGTCTGTTTTTTGGGGGGGAAGGGGGCAATATCCATTATAGATCTTTATTTTGGAGCCACATGTTTGTTATGTATATGTTGTTAGCACCTCAGGAAAAAAGAATCATTTGTTTGTATTTCTCTTTTTGTTTTCCGGCACATAGCATTGTTTAGGACATCAACAGACATCTACAAACACTGATAGATTAAATTAGTGTCTGTTTTAATATTAATATGTCAAATTTATACATCAATTTTAATATATCAAAAAATTGTTACTTGAAGAGGTTTTAAGGAAAATCTTTATTTACTACAGCTGTTATAAGATTAACATAGTTTAGTGAACAATATTAAGAACTTCAGAAATATGAATAATATTTTATATGTACACCAAAGTTAATATATTTGAAATTGAATTTTTAGAGATACTTCCTCTAATTTCACTGCGTCTTGTCATGCTACTCACTATGGATGTAATTCCACATGGACATAATGCGTATTACCCAGTATTGCTTTCCACAGACAGCTGGCGAGTTATTTCTGCCATCTTTTTCCATGTGATTGTCGTGACAACCTGACCAAACTTACTACAGCTTTAAGGCAGAGAATGGATGGGTTACACTGATTAAAATAACAGAAATAACTTTTGGCACCAAAATCTTTTTAGGGTCTTTTTGGAGGGGTCACTTATATTTTTAAGGTGAAGAAAGAATGAGGATTTGGATACTTTTACATGCTCACATATTTTCTATATAATTTGGTATAATAAGCCTATATACGATTATCTTACAAACTGCATACTCCTACATTAAAAAAAAAAAAAAAAAAAAAAACCTTTCATTGTAAGCGTTCGAGAACCACAGCATATATATCGCTCTTGCTCTCCTGCTTTTGATGATGAATGAAATGAAATGAGAAGGCACTAGGATATGAAGTGGTGGATCTATTATTTAAATTTATGATTTGGTATATGTATGCTTAGAATTGATTTTTTGACCAGCTTTTGTTTTAGTTTAATCTTATTAAATTTGGTTAAGCAAAAATGATTCAAAACAGAGGTTGTGCGGGCCTCACTGGAGCTCATTGAGATATGTGATTTTATTTTGCTTCTGGGAACACGTCCCTTGCCTTGGAGATGAGCATGGCCATATGGTTTGTGTTGGCCAAGATAATGTGAACCTATGTTGACATATATATTTTCTGAGCAGAAGGATTTAAAAGTCATGAATGGTTATCCACGCACTCTTCTTCTGCCACTGCAATAATGAAAGCACATGTTAATATGGAGTGCCAAGAAATCAAAGCAGCCGGAAATGATGAGTTGACACCAAAGACAGCTGCCCAGGAGAGTCATTCAGAAACACAGGAGACTGCATGACTGAGAAATAAACTTTACTTAAAGTTTCTGATCCCTTGATAATGTTATTAGTGTAATAATAGTAAGACTACCTAGGCTAAACATCTAGATCCTCAAAAACTTGAGAAATAAGATTAAAGATTTCAAAATTATCTATTTATTTTACCAATAAAATGTAAGATGAGGGAGAAATCTAATCACAGTGTGGGGGAGCTGCAAGTAGGCCTTCTAAATAAACTGAAAAAGACAGTCTTCACTACCTCCAAATCACAGGTATAGGTGGAGTCCCTACTTGGGAACCTTCTCAAGAAAAGCACGTCAGTGGTGAGAAGTCTGAACCTTGATGGCAGATTCACTACCAACAGGGAAAGGGAAGAACAGAGTTCAACATGACCAGTTTATCGTCACCAAATTTTCTAATTAGTTGAAGTCATTCCATGTCCCCTGAGAGTTAAGACAATAATGAACAAAGGCCGGAAATATACCAGGAGGTCCACTTGAAAGAAATGAGGATGCAAGAGACTTCTAACTGACGTTGCCCTACAGGACTTTCTAGCCCTGACTTTCTTCTCCAGTTACACATATATTCCTATATTTTATTTTGAAGACATATACACATGTCGTTTCCTTTTAAAATGTCTTCCAGTCTCTCATTATTCAGGTATTTCTTATTTATCATTCAAATCTCTACTCAATAGTCCTTTCCCCAGTTAAACTTTCCCTGCCTTCTTAATTAGTTCAATTTTCTTTATTGAAAGGTTTTTTACAGCATCATACATCTCTTATGTACCTATCACATTTGTGATTTTGTAATCATTATATAATTAATTGTATTAATATATGTCTCTCTCATATGGTTATCAATTGAATAATATTATGTCTCTTTCTTCCATAATTTATTTTGCATCCCTAGCATGTTGGAACTGTCTCTCTCTCTTTTTCTCTCTCTCCCTCTCTCTCTTCCTTCTACATTTGATCTCTCGGCCTCCTCCTACCTAAACCCAGGTGTTGGTGGAAGAGCCTGGTGGGATGGCAATACTGCACAGAATATATCAAGGATAATGATTCCTTTCATCTGTTTTTACCCAGCCTTCCTTTTTTGTGTTATCCTTGCTACAAGGTCAAAGCTGTGTCACTGTCACAGTGTTGTTCAGACCCCACTCAGGAAGTAAGGTGGAAGTATAAGAAAACCAATTTTATTTCAATTGAGTGACCCAGAATTTCCCCACAGCATTTCTATTAAGTGTTACCAGCTCCCAGGGAGGTTAGGGAACATTATCTGGGCAGGCAGACAGTTAAAACTCTTACTAATAAAGAAATGTATAATAGATTTTGTGGAACAACTAACCATTTGCCACATAGCCTATTTAGAAAAGAGGATTCTGACTGCAAGAATCACAGAATTATTTAAAATATTTATTCCAGCATCTTTTCAATTTTTTGTTACTTGGCCTTAAGATTTTTTTAAGTTTTGCTTTTTTTCTTAAGTAATTCATCTTTGTCCGAAGAGTTTAAATAAATTTTAAATTTCATAATGCAATTTAGTGGGTAATATAGAAATTCAGGAACAAAATTACATTTATATAAAACTGTTAGACTTGGCGAGTGGCTCATGCCTGTAATCCTAGTACTTTGGGAGGCCGAGGGGAGCAGACTACGAGATCAAGAGATGGAGACCATCCAGACTAACAGGGTGAAACCCCTCTACTAAAAATATATAAAAAAAAATTAGCCAGGTTTGGTGGCACGTGCCTTTAATCCCAGCTGCTCGAGAGACTGAGGCAAGAGAATCACTTGAACCCAGGAGGCCGAGGTTGCAGTGAATCGAGATCACGCCACTGCACTCCAGCCTGGGCTGCAGAGCGAGGTTCTGTCTCAAAATTAAATTAAATTAAATTAAATTAAATTAAATTAAATTAAATTAAAAAATAAAAACAGTTAAATAATCCTAATCCATTAAAGAAAAATATTTAAAAACAAACAACAAACAAGGAACATTTTCCAAAATGTTTTGCTAGATTAGAAGGGATTGCTGATTTACCTAAGTTGCTTTATAGCACAGGTTTTCAAATTCTGTTAAGCAATGTTATATAATTTTGAGTAGAACCCTAAGGAGTCACTGTGTATGTGTGAGGGTGGGGAGGTGGCATTGTAGCTCATCTTAAGGAAACTGAAAATGCTGAACTTTGAACTTTTTCCTGGAGTTTTGACTATTGCAAATAAAACTTCTAGAAACTTCATATGTAAACATATATGTGTATGTGTGTATATATATCACATATGTATTTTATTTACATACATTTTTGTTGCAAATATACATGCAAATTGAATTGCTATATCATAATCATATGTTTAATCTTTGAAGGAACTGCAAAAAGCCAAAATGCTTTCCAAAGTTGTTCTAAAAATTAGCTACTGAAATCATCTGGGCCAGGACATTTTTTTTTTACAAGCTTTTAAATCACAGATTCCATTTATTTAATATTTAGGACTGCTCAGGTAATCCACAATATGTTGGAAGACCTTTGGTAGTTTCTGTTTTTTAGGGAATTTATCCATTTTCTCTACTTTTTCTAATGTATGTGCACAGAATTGCTGGTAGGTTTCCCTTATTCTCATTTTAATAGCTATAGGATTTCTAGTCATATCTTTACGATCTCTCTTTGTTTTGGTAATTTTTTTTTTTTTTTTTTTTGCTCTGAATTCTACTTTTTCTTATAGCCACTTCTGATTTCTTTTCAAAAATGAATGTTTATATGGTGTATCTTATTTATTCTATTACTTTCAACTTATCTGTATATTTGAAGTAAGCTTTTTGTAAATATGGTTGTACTTGGAGTTACTTTTATACCCCACGTTCATTTTAAATAGTGCTTTTTCCAATAAAAGTGACAAGATACAAAATTCTACTGTCTTAACACACACTGAGATTCAAAGACATCAACTAGAAATTTCAGAGTGTGTTTCATGGTCTTGCAAGAAGTGGAAAGTCATTTACAGGTATTTTCTAGTTTAGTATTTTAAAAAAGCACCCCTTAGGAATTCAGCAGATGATACATCTTAAATTAGTGTTAAAGGTAAGCAGTGGCCTATGCTGAGCCTCAAAATTCTCTGAAATTAGTCATTAGTGAATTTCATAATCGTAAGGTAAAGTACAAGGATACTATGGAGCATAGAAGAAGGCCGATTTTATGATAAAAAAATTAAAGAAATAAAATATTCCCTTAGGATCATCAATAATTTTTGAAATAAAAAATTAAGAAAGAAATTATCAGAAGTTTTATATTCATATAAATATCTGCATGACTATCTTCACATTTTTTCTAGTTCCAAAGGATTAAGTTAACCATACTTCTCAGAGCATGACCCAAGAAAGAGCTCTCTTCTGTGTATGTATGCACATATGCATGTATGTATACATTTATCTTTCCTTTTTTCTTCTCCGATCATGTGACAGGTATTTTAATTCCCTTAATATTACATTTTAATAAACGTGAATTTTGTAACGTCCTCTTTATCTTTATTTACTTTCAAATTTACAAATTTTTATTTATTTATTTATTTATTTATTTATTTATTTATTTGAGACGGAGTCTCTCTGTCACTCAGGCTGGAGTGCAGTGATGCAGTCTTGGCTCACTACAGCCTCTGCCTTCCAGGTTCAAGCAATTCTCCTGCCCCAGCCTCCCGAGTAGCTGGAATTACAAGCACACACCACCACAACTAGCTAATTTTTGTATTTTTAGTAGAGATGGAGTTTCACCATGTTGGTCAGGCTGGTCTTGAACTCTTGACCTCAGGTGATCTGCCCACCTTGGCCTCCCAAAGTACGTGAGCCACCGTGCCCAGCTTATTTTAAAATTGCTGCAAGATTTTTCTTGGCCCCTTCATCGGATTTGTGACAGGGACAAATGTTTACTTGGCCCAGTGTGCTCAACCCCTTGTGAAAAGGAGCATAGGAGTGAGCTAATGAAGGACCAGCTGACTGCTCCAGGCACCAGTGAGAGCAAGCTCTGTGCAGGACCTGTGGCAGCACCCTATTCGGGAAGCCTGTGACCCCAAAACACCAGAGCATGTATTATAGCTCTCCTTTAGTTCCACGGTCTGTGGATGGCTGTGTGTTAACAGCTCAGTTGAACCCTTGCCTCATCACGTGGGGCAGCTGCCCTCCACCAGTGAGGGCAAAGATCTGGTGTGACAGCCTTTTTGGGTATCCATATTTGGTGGGCCCGAACTCTTGTCTGACACAGAAGAGGAATGAGGTCGCGTGGGCACTTGAAGGATTATGAAGGCAGACAATTTTTGAGCGGTGGGAATGGTTCTCAGAGGAGACGGGAGCTGGAGAGGGGAGGGGAAGGGCAGATAGTTCTCTCTGAATTCCAGCCATCTTCACTGAAGTCAAGGTGTCTCTTTTTCCCCAAAGTCCAGCTATCTTCTCTCCAAGGTCAACCCGTCTCTTCTTCTCCAAAGTCCAACCATCTTCTTCCGAAAGTCAAGTGGCCTCTCCTCTCTACTGACTGAACCTGGAGTCTTTATAGGCACAATATGGGGATAGGGTGGGCCATAGGTAGTTTTGAAAAATGTAATATTCAATAGGTAAAGAGACATTATTCAGAAAGAACCAATCAGGAGAGAGCAGGAAAACAGAAATAGAAATTCTCACTGTGGGCCACAGGTTCTACTTTGGCTTGAAGGTGCGGTTTCACCAGGGACCTGCCCCTGTCTGCCTAGAATTTCTCTGTCTCCTCCCTCTATCAAAATTACGATAATAAAATTATGCTGAAGGCTTCATATGGTTCCCTGTACACTATTTTGGTGATATTATAATATTTTATTCACATTGTAAAATTCTCTGTAAATAATCCAACTGGAAACTCTCATATTATAGATCGAGACCATCCTGGCTATCACGGTGAAACCCCGTCTCTACTAAAAAATACAAAAAACTAGCCGGGCAAGGTGGCGGGCGCCTGTAGTCCCAGCTACTCGGAGGCTGAGGCAGGAGAATGGCGTAAACCCGGGAGGTGGAGCTTGCAGTGAGCTGAGATCCGGCCACTGCACTCCAGCCCAGGCAACAAAGCGAGACTCCGTCTCAAAAAAAAAAAAAGATACATCCCCGCTGACATTTCTAGTTAAGACTTTTTTGGTTTAAGATAGTAGGTTAATATGCAATATCTGTTACCTGTGATTCTCAAAATTTAGTTATGAATAAAATGGTAGATTCCCAATTCCAATACAACATAATTAGATATCAAACACCATGTTAAATTATTTCTGTGGGTTTTCTCACTTAATTGTTACAAAAATCCCACAAGTTATTTGTTATTATTATTCTACTTTTTCAGACTAGAAAAGCAAATATAAGGAGAAACTCCAAAATTTTCATTTTTAAAAGCACTCCACATGATTCTATTACAGGTGGTTCAGAAAGTGTGTGAGTTATATCATACTTCCATATTAGAATTGATAATATATGGATATGATTTGCAGTATATTAACAGGATAAAATATGCAAGATTTTCTAAATTTTTGTTTGTAGTTTTAACCAGTAATCTAAAGTGCTGCAGGAAAACTGTATTTGTATAAAAAGAAGAAAGATGTGTTCCTTTTATATGAATATGTATGATGAATCCAATAGAGGAAAATATTTCCTTATTTTTAAATTATATATTCAACCAAATTGTTTTTGATACTGAACTTTTTGATGTTAGATACATCATTTAATCATAATTTGAAAGTTTTTAAGCTGAGCATTGTCATTGTTTTGACATTCCCCAAGCTCCTTGATTCTTAATTAGGATTGAACTATTGAATAATAACTACAAGCAGATTAATCTTTGTAGAATGCTTAAATTGTTTATGAACAATCCATACAACCCATATTCACAATCCATTTCTAAAACTTAATTTTTATTTACTTTTAATTTTTTAGAGAGATGCATCTTTTATTTTAAAATAGTGGTAAATTTAAAAATGTGATGCATTTTCCTCAAGATCAAAGATAAATCATTTGCATATTTTATATTATTTTTGTTGGGAGCCATGCTTTGTCTTCATCAATCACCTTTAGACAAACTGAAGTTATCTGAAACATGAACTACCCCTGTAGTGTTTGCTTTGACTATTTCAATGGAAGATTTATGTTAAGATTTTGAGCAACTAAGAGCAACAGTTTTAGATATGAGACTATTGAGCCTATCCAAGAAGCTAAGTTGTCTTTAGGTCTCAGATAATTATTTACAACCAGACACAGGGATGAAAATATTTCTGTGTAGTTCATTGGAAGAGAAAATATTGATTGATTCATCTGTATAATAATTATGTTTAGAAATGGCAACTTGGGTGGGTCCGTCTCCTTAAGGAAAATAACCAAGCCCAATATTTAGGTAAAGTATTTATAAAGATAAGTACAAACAATATTCTATATAAACACAGGAAATTGTTATCAAAAGTTAATTTTTTAACCTTACAGAATCCCTAAAGGATCTAATAAAGTCATAGTCAAGCCAGATTAAAACAATATCCTAAGTCTCCTTGGAGGCAAATTTATGATTCCTTATGGGAAGAGTTTCTGAAGAGAAAATGCAAAGGTTGAAGTTTAAGTTTACCACCCAAGCTTCTGACTAAAGACTCACGATCAGAGCACTCACTATTTATTGCTGATTGATCATTTAGTCAAGAACATTTACAATGCTTGATAAAAAGTGAAGTATGGCCGGGCGCGGTGGCTCAAGCCTGTAATCCCAGCACTTTGGGAGGCCGAGACGGGAGGATCACGAGGTCAGGAGATCGAGACCATCCTGGCTAACACCGTGAAACCCCGTCTCTACTAAAAAATACAAAAAACTAGCCGGGCGAGGTGGCGGGCGCCTGTAGTCCCAGCTACTGGGGAGGCTGAGGCAGGAGAATGGCCTAAACCCAGGAGGCGGAGCTTGCGGTGAGCTGAGAACTGGCCACTGCACTCCAGCCTGGGGGACAGAGTGAGACTCCCTCTCAAAAAAAAAAAAAAAGTGAAGTGTGGTTGTTGAAAGAATGTTTTACTTGATTTATTTGAATGAGCAAAATCTCTATCGCACTTCAATTTTTCCTCACATCTCTAATATTTGTCTCTATACATCTTTGCCATTTTAATGTGTACTGGATTAAAATAAGAATAGTATATTGTATGATTCTTCTCCAGTTCTACACAGATTCAAACATGGATGACTTTCATCTAGTAGCCTTAATTACCTAGTCCCTGAACAAGTCCTGAACAAGGCAGGAACATTTATTTTTCTACACCTGTATCAATCTTTATATCCTGTACATCTGAAGTAAAACAGTATCTTTCTTCCCTGATATATACTGTTCTCTTTAGCGTCTACTATGCTTTTGCATTTCATTGTTCTGTACTTCTAGTAGAAGTTAAGAATCAAATTCAGTTTACAGAAAAAAAAGGCAAATTTTTTGGCTTGTTAATTTGGTTAGGTTTTTTATAGATTCTGGGTATTAGACCTCTGTCAGATGCACAGTTTACAATTATTTTCTCCCATTCTGTAGGTTGTTTGGTTACCCTGCTTATAGTTTCTCTTGCCATGCAGAAGGTCTTTAATTTAATTAGGCCCAATTTGTCAATTTATTTTTTGGTTACAATTGCTTTCAGCATTTTTGTCATGAAATCTTTGCTCAGTCCTATGTCCAGAATGGTATCTCCTAAGTTATCTTGCAGAGTTTTTATAGCTTTAGGTTTTACATTTAAGTCTTTAATCCCTCTTGAGTTAATTTTTGTATATGGTGTAAAGAAGGGATCCAGTTTCAATTTACTGCATGTGGTACCTAGTTATCCCAGAGCACCATTTATTGAATCAGAAAAGTCGGCAAAGGACATGAACAGACAATTTTCAAAGGAAAACATACATGTGGCCAACAAGGATATGAAGAAACACACAATGTAACTAATGATTAGAGAAATGCAAATCAAGACCTCAATGAGATACCAGCTCACACCACTCAGAATGGCTACTATTAAAAAGACAAAAAATAACAAATGCTACCAAGGTTTTAGAAAAAAGAAAATGTTTATAACTGCAGGTGGTACTATAAATTAGTCCAGTCATGGTGGAAAACAGTTTGGCAATTTGTGAAGAACTTAAAACAGAATTGCTATTTGATATGATTTAGCTGGGTCCCCACCCAAATCTCATCTTGAGTTGTAACTCTTAAAATTCTCATGTGTTCTGGGCAGAACCCATGGGAGGTAATTGAATTATGGTTGTGGGTCTTTCCTGCACTCTTCTCTTGATGGTGAATGAGTCTTATGAGAGCCAATGGTTTTAAAAATGAGTTTCCCTGCACAAGTACTCTCTTTTTGACTGTCACCATCCATGTAAGAGGTGATTTGCTCCTCTCTGTCTTCTATCATGATTGTAAGGCCTCCCCATCCATGTGGAACTATAAGTCCATTAAGCCTCCTTTCCTTCCCAGTCTCAGGTATATCTTTATTAGCAGTGTTAAAATGGACTAATACAGTAAAGTAGTACCAAGAGTGAGGCACTGCTGAAAAGATAAGCAAAAATGTGGAATCGACTTTGGAACTGGGCAACAGGCAGAAGTTGAAACAGTTTGTAGGGCTCAGAAGACAGGAAAATGTCGCAAAGTTTGAAACTCCCTAGAGACTTGTTGAATGACTGACCAAATGCTGATAATGATATGAACAATGAAATCCATGCTGAGGCAGTCTCAGATGGAGATGAGGAACTTGGGAAATGGAGCAAAGGTAACTCTTGTATGTTTTAGCAAAGAGACTAGTGGCATTTTGCCCCTGCC
Source organism: Piliocolobus tephrosceles (assembly GCF_002776525.5). Classification (NCBI taxonomy): domain Eukaryota; kingdom Metazoa; phylum Chordata; class Mammalia; order Primates; family Cercopithecidae; genus Piliocolobus; species Piliocolobus tephrosceles. Next base: position 140,856,664 of record NC_045436.1, on the reverse strand, counting down.
CTAGAGATATGTGGGACTTGGAACTTGAGAGAGATAATTTAGTGTATCTAGTAGAAGAGCTTTTTAAGCAGCAAAGCATTAAAGAGGTGACTTGGGTGCTGTTAAAGACGTTCAGTTTCAAAAGGGAAACAGACCATAACAGTTTGAAAAATTTGCAGCCTGACAATGTGATAGAAAAGAAACTCCCATTTTCTGAGGAGAAATTTGCATAAGTAATGAGGAGCCAAATGTTAATCATCATGACAATGGGGAAAATTTCTCCAAGGTATGTCAGAGACCTTTGCAGCAGCTTCCTCCCATCACAGGCCAGTAGGCCTAGGAGGAAACAGTGGTTTTGTGGGCCAGGGCCAGGGTCCCTGTCCTGTGTGCAGCCTAGGGATCTGGTGCCCTGCATCCTAGCCCCTCGAGCTGTGGCTGAAAGTGGCCATCTTAGAGCTTGGGCCATGGCTTCAGAGGGCGTAAGCCTCAAGCCTTGGGAACTTCCACATGGTTTTGTGCCTATGAGTGCACAGAAGTCAAGAATTGAGGTTTGAGAACCTTGCTTAGATTTTGGAAGATGTATGGAAATGCCTGGATGCCTAGGCAAAAGTTTACTATAGGGGTAGGGTCCTTAAGGAGAACATCTGCTAGAGTAGTGTGGAAGGGAAATGTAGGGTGGAAGCCCCCACAGAGAGTCTACTGGTGCATCACCTAGTGGAGCTGTGAGAAGAGGGTCACCATACTCCACACCCCAGAATGATAGATCCACTGACAGCTTCCACTATGCTTCTGAAAAAGGCACAGACACTCAATGTCAGCCCTTGAAAGCAGCTGGAAGGGAGGTTGTGCCATGCAAAGCCACAGGGCCAGAGCTGCCCAAGACTATGGGAACCCACCTCTTGCTTCATTGTGACCTGGATGTGAGACATGGAATCAAAGGAGATCACTTTGGAACTTTAAGACTTGACTTCCCTGCTATATTTCAGGCTTGCATGGGGCCTGTAGCCCCTTTGTTTTGGCCAATTACTCCCATTTGGAATGGCTGTATTTACCCAATGACTGTACCCCCATTGTATCTAAGAAATAACAAACTTGCTGTTGATTTTATAGGCTCATAGGCAGAAAGGACTTGCCTTTCCTCAGATGAAATTTTGGACTGTGGACTTTTTCTGTGAACAGAAAACCAAATACCACATGTTCTCACTATAAGTGGGAGCTAAATATTGAGTACATATGGACACAAAGGTAATGACAGGTACTGAGGTCTACTTGACAGTGGAGGTTGGGAAGGTGAGGACTGAAAAACTACCTAACAGGTACTATGCTTATTACCTAGGTGATGAAATAGTCTGTATACCAACACCACATGACTGTGGACAGTTAGTGCTAAAATGAGTTAAGATTTTGGGAGACTGTTGGGATGGTGTGATTAGTTTTAAAATGTGAGGGCATGAGATTTGGGCAGGGCCAGGGGTGGAATTATATGGTTTGACTCAGTCCTCACCCAAATCTCCTCTTCAATTGTAACTCCCACAATTCCTACATGTTGTGGGAGGAACTTGGTGGGAATTATTGGAACTTGGTGGGAATTATTGGTGGGAATTATTCTTGTGATAGTGACTGATTCTTACGAGATCTGATGGTTTCAAAAACTAGAGTTTCCCTGCACACGCTCTCTCTTTTTTGCCTGTCACTATCCGTGTAAGATGTGATTTGCTCCTCCTTGCCTTCTGCCATGATTGTGAGGCATCCCCAGTCATGTGGAACTGTAAATCCATTAAACCTCTTTTTCTTCCCAGTCTCAGGTATGTCTTATCAGCAATGTGAAAACAGACTAATACACCATTTGAGCCAACAATCTCGTTATTGGATATATACCCAAAGGCATATAAGTCATTCTAGCATAAAGACACATGCACAATATGTTCATTGCAGCACTATTCACAATAGCAAAGACATGGAATCAACCTAGGTACTCATCAATGGTAAATTGGATAAAGAAAATGTGGTATGTCATTAAGGGATATCTGGGAGGTGGAGCAAGATGGCCGAATAGGAATAGCTCCAGTTTCCAGCTCACAGGATGAGCAACACAGAAGATGGGTGACTTCTGCATTTTTAACTGAGGTACCGGGTTCATCTCACTAGGGAGTGCTGGACAATTGGTGCTGGTCAGCTGCTGCAGCCTGACCAGCAAGAGCTGAAGCAGGACAAGGCATCGCCTCACCTGGGAAGCGCAAGGGGGAAAGGAATCCCTTCTCCTAGCCAGGGCAACTGAGACACACAACACCTGGAAAATCAGGTAACTCCCACCTCAATACTGCGCTTTACCAAGGGTGTTAGCAAATGACACACCAGGAGATTACATCCCACACCTGGCAGGGAGGGTCCCATGCTGGCAGAGCCTCCCTCATTGCTAGCACAGCAGTCTGTGATCTAACCACAAGGCAGCAACAAGGCTGGGGGAGGGGAGCCCACCATTGCTGAGGCTTAAGTAGGTAAACAAAGCCGCTGGGAAGCTCCAACTGGGTGGAGCCCACAGCAGCTCAAGGAGGTCTGCCTGTCTCTATAGACTCCACCTCTGAGGTGGAGGTTTCGCTCTTTCAGGACAGCGAAACAAACAAACAAACAAAAAAAAAAACAGCAGCAGAAACCTCTGCAGACGCAAACGACCCTGTCTGACAACTTTGAAGAGAACAGTGGATCTCCCAACATGGAGGTTGAGATCTGAGAACGGACAGATTGTCTGCTCAAATGGGTCCCTGACCTCTGAGTAGCCTAACTGGGAGACATCCCCCACTAGGGTCAGACTGACACCCCACACCTCACAGGGCAGGGTACACCCCTGAGATGAAGCATCCAAAGCAAGAATCAGACAGGTACACTCACTGTTCAGCAATATTCTATCTTCTGCAGCCTCTGCTGCTGATTCCCAGGCAAAAAGGATCTGGAGTGGACCTCAAGCAATCTCCAACAGACATACAGCTGAGGGTCCTGACTGTTAGAAGGAAAACTATCTAACAGGAAGGACACCCACACCAAAACCCCATCAGTACATCACCATCATCAAAGAACAAAGGCAGATAAAACCACAAAGATGGGGGAAAAGCAGGGCAGAAAAACTGGAAATTCAAAAAATGAGAGCGCATCTCCCCCTCCAAAGGAACGCAGCTCATCGCCAGCAATGGATCAAAGCTGGTCAGAGAATGACTTTGATGAGATGAGAGAAGAAGGCTTCAGTCCATCAAACTTCTCAGAGCTAAAGGAGGAATTACGTACCCAGCACAAAGAAACTAAAAATCTTGAAAAAAGAATGGAAGAATCGATAACTAGAATAATCAATGCAGAGAATGACGTAAACGAACTGACAGAGATAAAAACCATGACACAAGAAATACGTGACAAATACACAAGCTTCAGTAACCGATTCAATCAACTGGAAGAAAGAGTATCAGTGACGGAGGATCAAATGAATGGAATGAAGTGAGAAGAGAAGTCTAAAGAAAAAAGAGAAAAAAGAAATGAACAAAGCCTTCAAGAAGTATGGGATTATGTGATAAGACCAAATCTATGTCTGATTGGGGTGCCTGAAAGTGAGGAGGAAAATGGAACCAAGTTGGAAAACACTCTTCAGGATATCATCCAGGAGAACTTCCCCAACGTAGTAAGGCAGGCCAACATTCAAATTCAGAAAATACAAATAATGCAACAAAGATACTTCTCGAGAAGAGCAACTCCAAGACACATAATTGTCAGATTCACCAAAGTAGAAATGAAGGTAAAAATGTTAAGGGCAGCTGGGGAGAAAGGTCGGGTTACCCACAGAAGGAAGCCCATCAGACAAACAGTAGATCTCTCGGCAGAAACTCTACAAGCCAGAAGAGAGTGGGGGCCAATATTCAACATTCTTAAAGAAAAGAATTTTCAACCCAGAATTTCATATCCAGTCAAACTAAGTTTCATAAATGAAGGAGAAATAAAATCCTTTACAGATAAGCAAATGCTTAGAGATTTTGTCACCACCAGGCCTGCCTTACAAGAGACCCTGAAGGAAGCACTAAACATGGAAAGGAACAACTGGTACCAGCCATTGCAAAAACATGCCAAAATGTAAAGACCATCGACGACAGGAAGAAACTGCATAAACTAGCGAGGAAAATAACCACCTAATATCATAATCACAGGATCAAGTTCACACATAACAATATTAACCTTAAATGTAAACGGACTAAATGGTCCAATTAAAAGACACACATTGGCAAATTGGATAAAGAATAAAGACTCATCAGTTTGCTGTATTCAGAAGACTCATCTCACATGCAGAGACATACATAGGCTCAAAATAAAGGGATGGAGGAAGATCTCCCAAGCAAATGGAGAACAAAAAAGAGCAGGGGTTGCAATACTAGTCTCAGATAAAACAGACTTTAAACCATCAAAATCAAAAGAGACAAAGAAGGCCATTACATAATGGTAAAGGGATCAATTCAACAGGAAGAACTAACTATCCTAAATATATATGCATTCAATACAGGAGCACACAGATTCATAAAGCAACTCCTTAGAGACTTACAAAGAGACTTAGACTCCCATGCAATAACAATGGGAGACTTCAACACCCCACTGTCAATATTAGACAAATCAACGAGATAGAAAGTTAACAAAGACATCCAGGAATTGAACTCCACTCTGCACCAAGCGGACCTAATAGACATCTACAGAACTCTCCACCCCAAATCAACAGAACATACATTCTTCTAAGCACCACATTGCACTTATTCCAAAATGGACCACATAATTGGAAGTAAAGCACTCCTCAGCAAATGTACAAGAACAGAAATTATAACAAACTGTCTCTCAGACCACAGTGCAATCAAACTAGAACTCAGGACTAAGAAACAACCAAAACCGCTCAACTATATGGAAACTGAACAACCTGCTCCTGAATGACTACTGGGAACATAACGAAATGAAGACAGAAATAAAAATGTTCTTTGAAACCAATGAGAGCAAAGATACAACATACCAGAATCTCTGGGACACATATAAAGCAGTGTGTAAAGGGAAATTTATAGCACTAAATGCCCACAAGAGAAAGCTGGAAAAATCTAAAATTGACACTCTAACATCACAACTGAAAGAACTAGAGAAGCAAGAGCAAACACATTCAAAAGCTAGCAGAAGGCAAGAAATAACTAAGATCAGAGCAGAACTGAAGGAGATAGAGACACAAAAATCCCTCCAAAAAATCAATGAATCCAGGAGTTGGTTTTTTGAAAAGATCAAAAAAATTGATAGACCACTAGCAAGACTAATAAAGAAGAAAAGAGAGAAGAATCAAATAGATGCAATAAAAAATGATAAAGGGGATATCACCACTGACCCCACATAAATACAAACTACTATCAGAGAATACTATAAATGCCTCTACGCAAATAAACTAGAAAGTTTAGAAGAAATGGATAATTTCCTGGATACTTACCCTCTCCCAAGACTAAACCAGGAAGACTTTGAATCCCTGAATAGACCAATAGCAGGCTCTGAAATTGAGGCAATAATTAATAGCCTACCAACCAAGAAAAGTCCAGGACCAGATGGATTCACAGCTGAATTCTACCAGAGGTACAAGGAGGAGCTGGCACCATTCCTTCTGAAACTATTCCAATCAATAGAAAAAGAGGGAATCCTCCCTAACTCATTTTATGAGGCCAACATCATCCTGATACCAAAGCCTGGCAGAGACACAACAAAAAAAGAGAATTTTAGACCAATATCCCTGATGAACATCGATGCAAAAATACTCAATAAAATACTGGCAAACCGAATCCAGCAGCACATCAACAAGCTTATCCACCATGATCAAGTGGGCTTCATCCCTGGGATGCAAGGGTTATTCAACATTCCCAAATCAATAAATGTAATCCGGCATATAAACAGAACTAAAGACAAAAACCACATGATTATCTCAATAGATGCAGAAAAAGCCTTCGACAAAATTCAACAGTCTTTCATGCTAAAAACTTTCAATAAATTCAGTATTGATGGAACATATCTCAAAATAATAAGAGCTATTTATGACAAACCCACAGCCAATATCATACTGAACGGGCAAAAACTGGAAGCATTCCCCTTGAAAAGTGGCACAAGACAGGGATGCCCTCTCTCACCACTCCTATTCAACATAGTGTTGGAAGTTCTGGCCAGGGCAATCAGGCAAGAGAAAGAAATAAAGGGTATTCAGTTAGGAAAAGAAGTCAAATCGTCCCTGTTTGCAGATGACGTGATTGTATATTTAGAAAACCCCATCATCTCAGCCCAAAATCTCCTTAAGCTGATAAGCAACTTCAGCAAAGTCTCAGGATACAAAATTAATGTGCAAAAATCACAAGCATTCTTATACACCAGTAACAGACAAACAGAGAGTAAAATCATGAATGAACTTCCATTCACAATTGCTTCAAAGAGAATAAAATATCTAGCAATCCAGCTTACAACCATGTGAAGGACCTCTTCAAGGAGAACTACAAACCACTGCTCAGTGAAATAAAAGAAGACACAAACAAATAGAAGAACGTACTATGCTTATGGATAGGAAGAATCAATATCATGAAAATGGCCATACTGCCCAAGGTAATTTATAGATTCAATGCCATCCCCATCAAGCTACCAATGACTTTCTTCACAGAATTGGAAAAAACTGCTTTAAAGTTCATATGGAGCCAAAAAAAGAGCCCACATTGCCATGACAATCCTAAGACAAAAGAACAAAGCTGGAGACATCACGCTACCTGACTTCAAACTATACTACAAGACTACAGTAACCAAAACAGCATGGTACTGCTACCAAAACAGAGATATAGATCAATGGAACAGAACAGAGCCCTCAGAAATAATACCACACATCTACAGCCATCTGATCTTTGACAAACCTGAGAGAAACAAGAAATGGGGAAAGGATTCACTGTTTAATAAGTGGTGCTGGGAAAATTGGCTAACCATAAGTAGAAAGCTGAAACTGGATCCTTTCCTTACTCCTTATACAAAAATTAATTCAAGATGGATTAGAGACTTATATGTTAGACCAAAAGCAATGGCAACAAAAGCCAAAATTGAAAAAGTGTTCTAATTAAACTAAGGAGCTTCTGCACAGCAAAAGAAACTACCATCAGAGTGAACTAGCAACCTACAGAATGGGAGAAAATTTTTGCAATCTACTCATCTGACAAAGGGTTAATATCTAGAACCTACAAGAACTCAAACAAATTTACAAGAGAAAAATACCCCATCAAAAAGTGGGCAAAGGATATGAACAGACATTTCTCAAAAGAATACATGCGTACATCCAACAGACAATGTGCATGAAAAAATGCTAGCCATCACTTGCCATCAGAGAAATGCAAATCAAAACCACAATGAGATACCATCTCACACAAGTTAGAATTGCAATCTTTAAAATGTCAGGAAACAGCAGGTGCTGGAGAGGATGTGGAGAAATCGGAATACTTTTACACTGTAAGTGGGATTGTAAACTAGTTCAACCATTATGGAAAACAGTATGGCGATTCCTCAAGGATCTAGAACTAGATGTACCATATGACCCAGCCATCCCACTACTGGGTATATACCCAAAGGATTATAAATCATGCTGCTATAAAGACACATGCATACGTATATTCATTGCGGCACTATTCACAATAGCAAAGACTTGGAATCAACCCAAATGTCCATCAGTGACAGACTTGATTAACAAAATATGGCACATATATACCATGGAATACTATGCAGCCATAAAAAAGGATGAGTTTGTGTCCTTTGTAGGGATATGGATGCAGCTGGAAACCATCATTCTCAGCAAACTATCACAAGAACAGAAAACCAAACACCACATGTTTTCACTCATAGGTGGGAACTGAACAATGAGATCACTTGGACTCGGGAAGGGGAACATCACAAACCAGGGCCTATTATGGGGAGGGGGGAGTGGGGAGGGATTGCACTGGGAGTTATACCTTATGTAAATGACGGGTTGATGGGTGCTGACGAGTTGATGGGTGCAGCTCACCAACATAGCACATGTATACATATGTAACAAACCTGCACGTTGTGCACATATATCCTAGAACTTAAAGTATTAAAAAAAAAAAAAAAAAAAAAAGGGATATCTAGGCTCCTGAGAGATATAGCATGTTGACCAGGCAACAATTTTAACTTAGGTATAGAAACAACACTCCAAAATCCTTGTATAAAAGTGTATGATTTATCTTCCCTTTTCTAAATTTAATATACATTTGCCCCCTGCTACTAAATCTCTTTTAGATTTTATTCTAAACTGGAATGTTTTTTTTTTTTCTTCTAATTTGAAGATTTCTCTTATTTTGGGAGAGGAGCCTAACAAATTAATTTAGTTTGTGGAGAAAATTGATTTTTCTTGAAGTTTTCTGTTCAATTGTTTAGAATCCAAAGTGAAAATACTGTTTTCATGAACACAGGAGAAGGAGAAAAATGATGACAATTGTATGTGTGTGGGTGGGTGGTGGGGAGTGAGTTTGGATGAAATTAACTTTTAACACTAGATATTTAAATTTGAAACAAAAAAGGTGAAAGAAAAAAGGAAAATGTGGTATGTATATACCATGGAATACTATGCAGCCATAAAAAAGAATGAGATCATGTCCTTTGCAGCAGCATGGCTGGAGCTGGAAGTCATTATCCTAAGCAAGCTAACACAGGAACAGAAAACCAAATACCACATGTTCTCACTTATAATTGGGAGCTAAATATTGAGTACATATGGACACAATAAAGGGAATGACAGACCCTGAGGCCTACTTAAGGTTGGAAATTGGGAAAGTGAGGATTGAGAAACTATCTATCAGGTACTATGTTTATTACTTGGGTGATGAAAGAATCTGTGCACCAACCCCCCATGGCACTCAATTTACCTGTGTGACAAACCTGCACATGTACTTCTGAACATAAAATAAAAGTTAAAAAAAGAATAACTGCCTCAAAAAAAGAAAAAGCACGTCTTATGAGAGCAGGATGTTTTCACCCTTATTTAACTGCTGTACCTCCAGGAGGTATAGCAATTCTTCCTTCATAGTAAAATGAATGGCAATATTTGCTAGATGAATGAATGAATGAATGAATGAATCAATCAATCAATCAATATGTATTAGTCCTTTGAGCAGAGATCTGATATTCTGTTTATGAACACAGATTAATCCTGTCTTTTAAGGAACTAGACTTAATTTTTCTCTTCTGAATTCTATTGGAAGTTTTGATCCAGATAAAAGACACTACACAGAAATATCCATCTAATATAAATTGTTATGTGTTGGCAAATCCTTTTGTCATATTTTAATTTCCAAATTAGATGCCCAGGGATATCAACTAGCTAGGATTGAATAGAAGTTTGCCCTCTTCTTTGATATACATAAATTGTTGGAATGTAAAATAGTGGAAAGAAGATAGATTTTGTAATAAGCCACATCAGGAATCCAATACTGTCTCAGTCTTTGTAATTGTGTTGTGTCCATAGGCAAGTTTCCTCATTTGATTCAATAAAAAAACAATTGATTGTGTGCTCCAATTCATCAAATAGTATCACATAATCCAGGTTTGTGAAGATATAGTCTTTATCCTCAGAAGGTTCAATATGTAATCAGGGAAACAGGCAGATAAATAGTTACTAAAAAAAGAAAGATTTTAAATTCAATAGTAGTTATTTAACAGAGGATTTTAAAAGGTCAAAAGAGGAGAATATTACTCAGCCTTGGGAACCTCTTGGTTGAAATTACATCCTATATGAAATCATCAACAGTATATGACCCAAATGAAAACATTTCTTGCTACCTCCGTATACTAGCACTCTAGCATAGTTTAAGCCATCATCACCTCTTCTTTGAAGAAAGGACATATTCCCTTTGCTCTAATTTGTTGATATGTTTTATTTTACCACCACAACAGGCATACTACTCTTAGAAATATAAGTTATGTCATTTTCCTGTTTAAAAATTTCCAATGAGTTTCCTCTATACTTGTAATAAAAGCACTACTCCTTATCATGGCCCTCATGGCTTTGGCAGAGAGTGCTTGACTGCTCACTAAATCCACTTCTCCATGGATATGCAACTAGAGGGCATATCCCAGATTTCCTTTCAGGGACTATGACCTTAGATGATAAAGTTTCAGCAGAAAATAATCTTGGAGACCATGTGTTAAAGAGGACACTATTTCTTGATACCTCAAAGATGTTATGGAGCAGTGACAACCTTCTCCAAAAAATTGGCCTATCAGAAAAATTGGTGTTGGGCTTGCATTGTGGTAAGTTATGGATATTTTCATTTTACCTATGAAATCTGCTAGCGTTAGCTTAACACTCACAGGACCCCACTTCATAGCTCCCCTACTGATATCTCTGCCTCATCTCATCAACTGTTCACTCCATTTGGTTTTCCTTTTGTACATACCTGAATTGTCTCAGATTTGTTTCTATTTCAGGGCTTTGTACTTACTAAAAAGGAAAATATTCCAACAAGGAGAGTCATTATACATTTATTTATTAAAAGTGGTTTATTAGCACCAAACTAATATGTGATAAATGCTGAGTATAATAATACGTCTGGCAATACCTCTGCCTTTATGGTGCTTATGTTCTAGTGTAGAAGACAAAGAGTAAACAAATAAATTTAAAATATAATGGGCAGCTTTTCTATATTGACAATAAAATATTCTCTGGAAAGAAGACTTTTCCACTAGGCGCCAATGTTTTCATTTCATATAGGGACAGAAACCCGAGAGAAGATTCAATACTAAGGATTAGTAGAGCTGGAATTTATTAACCTCAAAGGAGAAAGAGTTTTGGAAATCAAGTCTCCAATACTAGGCCAGAATTATTTCCAACCAGACCATGTTGCTGCTCAGGATTGTCTTTCTACTATACAAACAGTCAGTAACACTGATTATCTTTACATGGCGACAAACCACCGCACCTCCACACCATTCTAACGAAAGAACCATCATGTATGTTTATTGGATGTCCTAAATATTGCAACCCGGAGATGTCAAACCTAACCAACAATGAAACTTTGTATTTGGGAAGGTATCCTTACGAAGAAAAAGAAGCTGCTATCTGGGGAAACATTAAAACCAGAATAAAAGTTGGAAGTAAAAATGAATGTAACCTCATATTTCCTAAATCAGATGTACGTGCTACCTTGTTGGCATGTGCATGACCTTGCATTCTGTCTTCAGTGTTCATCATTTGTAGCTTTGCCTTTTAAATCCTGATTATAGACATTCTACTCTTTGAGGGATTGGAGTATAAATGTAAACTTTTGAAAAATGTGGTTTTCCAAGCAAAGTATACTGATCATAATAGATCAAAATTATTTATTAAATTGAATGGACCAGGCGTGGTGTCATGCACCTGTGGTCCCGTTCCAGCTACTAAGGAGGTTGAGGTAAGAGACTTGCTTGAACCTGGGAGATTAAGTCTTCAGCTAGCTGTGATCAGACTTGGGCACCAACCTGGTCAGCAAAGACTGACTCTAAATAAATAAATAAATAAACAAATAAACAAATAAAATAAATGGTAGTTAGTAAAGAGCATTTACTCATATTCTTTAAATCTCACCTCATTTTTGTACTCTTTCCTATATTTAATTTAAAAAACCCTCTTCTCATCTTTTAGTTTCCTGTTTTCTTTATAATTTGTAAATATGTGTGTATAAGAATCATTTTTTTTTTTTTGTGATTCTGACTGCCAGTCTCCATGTTAAATTAAGCAAAAAGCTGTCCTGCTGTGCACATGAGTTGCAGGTGCAGAAATTCAGTGCATAAATAAATGTAAGGGAATTAGTGATACCCAGTGATTTATTTGAAGTATGTGCACATTCTTTTTTTATAATTATTATTATTGTTATTATTATTTTTTATTATACTTTAAGTTCTAGGGTACATGTGCATAACGTGCAGGTTTGTTACATATGTATACTTGTGCCATGTTGGTGTGCTACACCCATCAACTCGTCAGCACCCATCAATTCATCATTTATATCAGGTATAACTCCCCAATGCAATCCCTCCCCCCTCCCCCCTCCCCATGATAGGCCCCAGTGTGTGATGTTCCCCTTCCCGAGTCCAAGTGATCTCATTGTTCAGTTCCCACCTATGAGTGAGAACATGCGGTGTTTGGTTTTCTGTTCTTGTGATCGTTTGCTAAGAATGATGGTTTCCAGCTGCATCCATGTCCCTACAAAGGACGCAAACTCATCTTTTTTATGGCTGCATAGTATTCCATGGTGTATGTGTGCCACATCTTCTTAATCCAGTCTGTCACTGATGGACATTTGGGTTGATTCCAAGTCTTTGCTATTGTGAATAGTGCCGCAATAAACATACGTGTGCATGTGTCTTTGTAGTAGAATAATTTATAATCCTTTGGGTATATACCCAGTAGTGGGATGGCTGGGTCATATGGTACATCTAGTTCTAGATCTGTGAGGAATTGCCTTACTGTTTTCCATAATGGTTGAACTAGTTTACAATCCCACCAACAGTGTAAAAGTGTTCCTATTTCTCCACATCCTCTCCAACACCTGTTGTTTCCTGATTTTTTAATGATTGCCATTCTAACTGGTGTGAGATGGTATCTCATTGTGGTTTTGATTTGCATTTCTCTGATGGCGAGTGGTGATGAGCATTTTTTTCATGTGACTGTTGGCTGTATGCATGTCTTCTTTTGAGAAATGTCTGTTCATATCCTTTCCCCACTTTTTGATGGGGTTGTTTGTTTTTATCTTGTATATTTGTTTGAGTTCTTTGTAGATTCTGGATATTAGCCCTTTGTCAGATGAGTAGATTGCAAAAATTTTCTCCCATTCTCTAGGTTGCCTGTTCACTCTGATGGTAGTTTCTTTTGCTGTGCAGAAGCTCTTGAGTTTAATTAGATCCCATTTGTCAATTTTGGCTTTTGCTGCCGTTGCTTTTGGTGTTTTAGAGATGAAGTCCTTGCCCATGCCTATGTCCTGAATGGTACTACCTAGATTTTCTTCTAGGATTTTTATGGTATTAGGTCTAACATTTAAGTCTCTAATCCATCTTGAATTAATCTTTGTATAAGGAGTAAGGAAAGGATCCAGTTTCAGCTTTCTACTTATGGCTAGCCAATTTTCCCAGCACCATTTATGAAATAGGGAATCCTTTCCCCATTTCTTGTTTCTCTCAGGTTTGTCAAAGATCAGATGGCTGTAGATGTGTGGTATCCTATCAGGTTTGAAATACGAGGTAATGGCACTCAATTAAGAATGTAGATTTTGAAAAGCCAAATTCAGAAAGAATTTAGATAACTCCTTCAGGCGAAATAAATTTACAACAGTCTAGTCTCATGAGGAACAAATACTCATTTTCATCCCTCTTTTTACAGTGTTTACTTTGATAGTATCATCTTTGTCATTATGGATGATACTAATCCTACTCCCTACACTTAATCCCCATTATTTATTAATATACTAAAGAGAATAGTGGGGCCTCCTGAGTTTGATGAGGAAATCCCAGGATAGAGGACATTCTCAGAATGTCTAGAAATAATATTAAAACCAGTAACATATATTAATATATATTATGATGGTGATAATGATAAGATGATGAGTAAAAGTCTTTTCCTAAAGTGTGTGTTAAACATAATAACAAGGATGTATGTGTTAAAATATATTGAATCAATAAATTAATAAAGCCAAGGTGGGGGACATCTTAGAGATGAAAAATGTAAACATTGTGAGCAGCTTTAGAGGATTTATACAATAATCAATATGGAATATTATCCACTGCAATTAACAATGAGATTATTAGTGACTATAACAAGAAGTGTTGCTATGGAGGAGGAATGGGAGCAGAAGCCAGAAGCAGTTACTTGAGGTACAGATTATGACCTAAAATGTGACCGTGTTTCACTGTTGTTATTGGAGTCATTACTATTGCTGCCAACCCACAACATTTGTGACAGCTGCCTACTGCCTAAGTGCACCCTTAGAATTTTTGATAGATTCCACAGTAGGCTAGTAACTAGAGTTAATAACTTAACTCATTTTATTGATTCTACAATTGCTGTTCCCTGTTGGAACACAGACATGACACCAGAAATTTTTATCTCTCAACCCATAATAACCAACCTGTATTTCATATACTCTTTGAAATCTCCTGCAGTGTGTGACTAATTACTGTTTGGTACCTTCAGACATGAGAGGGACTCACCAGGGACTCTGTATATTTTAATGCATACAGAAATGTTGAGTTTGCACAGTCAGATTTAGAAGCTTTAAGAGCTTTAGGTGTCTCCACCTAACATAAGGGCTGCCACTTGTGACAATTTTAAATGGTGCGTGAGGATGTTGAACGGTAAGCATAGACCATTTTTAAAAACCTGGAGCTGTAAAGAGAAGTGCACAGATAAGGTTTACCTAGAAGGATGTATAAGAATAAGATAAGTCTCTTTTCAGTATTAATAAGACTTGAGCATGATGCTGTTTTGACATATTAATTAGAATCTTGACTACATTTTCTATATCAGAAAATTATGTCATATATTAAATTGAAATGACTTTGTCATTGAGCTTTCCTCTTCACTTTATCTGTAAAACAAGAGGATTGTACAAAATGGTCTTTTATGCTTCTTTTAGTTCCATATTTCTAAAATTCTAATCCTGTAGGCTACCTCTTATGCAGAACAGAGGATCCATATAATTATTAGAATTTACTCAAAGAGATTAACAGTAATAACATTTACATGTTTTGCCAATATAAATAAGACTACTGCCCTAACACATATAGATTATGTTATACTAAGCAGTTATTTTTTCCTTCTGATTTCTCTTGAAATACAAATTAGGTCAAGAGTTAAATATGGTTCTCTGTGCTTGTTAACTCATTTACTTTTTTTCAATTTCATAGGAGCTGACTGTTGGCTATTTAAATAGTCATAATATTCTAGATTGATGGTACTCGTGGTTAGAAAAATTTTTAATACAGCTTTTTTTCTTTTACATGTCTTTATTGGTTTCCAGGTTTTGAGCACTTCATATAGTCACATTTTGATAATAGTTTGTAAATGCCTAGAATTGAAATATCAAAGTTAATAACCTGAAAGTCTTTTAAAATGCTATCAGAGTAAGTTGAATTACTTATGAAAATACAACTTGATGTATGTTTTCTTTTGATAGGATTTTTTTCCTATAAACGTATTTTACTTAGTTCAAACTAATGAGTATAACTGAGTAAATTTTTCTTTTGTTATACTTGCAAAATTAGCATTGCAATTTCGTTTTGTTTGTTACACATCTTTGAATGAGTAGACTAATTTTCATCTGCCTTTTTACAGGGCAGTTTGCAGGTTACCAAGGATAAATACCATACACACATGTGCAAACAGACATTTACTATATATTTCTGACTTATTTAGTCAATAATATAGAACTCAACAGAGCAAAAGTAGTTGTAGACTTTTACTTGATGTTAGTTTCCTGTAGGACATAATCACTGAAGGTGACTTCTATTCATATAAGATCAAATTTTTTCCTACTCAACAGTTATATGATACTTAGGTTTGTAGTGCATTCAGCAACAACTAACACTACAGGTTTCCATTTGAAAATGTTAATGAAAATTAGTCTGTGCTGATTCTTATATATTCCCAGCATCAGCTAAGACACATTTTTATTCAGAGAATGTCAGATGATGAAGTATTCAAGGTGTCCCTGATTGATAGTTCTGCATTCTTATGCCAGTTTCTCAGCAAGCCAGTCTCTCCATATTATCATGTGTAAGATGTGCAAGCATCCTCATGCTGGTGCAACACATGCATTGTTTAATTTGTGAATCCATCTGTCTCTGTTGGCTGACAAACAGCTAAAAGAGCAGCCTCTCTTAGTACATTAAAATATAGAGCTAGAACACTAGCAGTATGTCTAATACACTGAAGATGCCAGCCTTAGCATACATTGACTTTTATTATTTATATTAAAGTCCATAAGAATGTTGTAGGCTTTTAATTTTCTCTTGCAGAAGAAATTCAGATCTTTGAAACTAATATTACATTTCATAAAGTAACATCTTGCTACCGATAATTTGGATTCAACATTTAAATATTTTTATTGTATTTAAAGTGCTTTCTTTTTTTCTATTTCAATTGAGTTAATATGTAGTATTCCTTCTTCAATTCCCATGAGCATTTTCCAGACATTTAGCATGGAGTGTCTTGTGCAATTAAAGAATTGATTAGCACTGTAGAATTTTTCAAGAAGTGGACAGCATAATTTCTCTTTTCAAATAAAATGCTTAATTTAAGTTTAAAATTTTAATGCAGTGACATTAAAAACGATGCAGTCTAGGTCATTAGTTCTTCCAAACCATAATGGGAAATTGATACTGATTTTTATTATTCCTGCTTTATTAAAATGAACACTAATATTAATTTATTTTTTCCTATAAGAAAGTTTTATTTTAAGCCAATGAGCTGCAAACTCCATGTAAGACACATCAGTGAAATTAAAAATATACAATGTATCAATCACATGAACTACAGTATGTTAATCATTTCTATAATACATGCATTTAGAAATTGTGGTAATGTTCATTGTAAGATAATTAAAATAACTTGATTTACCTACAAACTGAAACACTAGAATGTAAAGTATAGGGAAAAAATGAGAAAGTGCGATCTCTTTGTTTCTCAAACAAACTTAAGCACAGGAATATATGGTGTTACCTGGCGCTGGCTTGCAATTCACATATCCAAAGGCTAAGTTACATAATGACGAATAAAAAGATTGCTCAGAACAGAGCTAGGAATGGCTAGAATGAAAATAACACTGTGGGTCTAAAAGGTGTTAAAATCCATAAAATGAAGGAACTGATGCAGCTAAATAATCCAATTTGCTGTAAACTTAGTTACAGTATATCCATAACTTTTTTTTAAATGGAACAACATGAAGAAATATTTTAGATTTTCTATACAGTTTCATTCTGCTTGGCTTACCAGTTTAGCTTTTCGCCTGATAAACAGCTGTAATAACAAGCACTATAGCTCTGCAATTTACTTCTTAAAATGCTTTGGAGAAGATGCAAATGACAAATATCTAACTTACATTGCATAATGTCCTAATGTGGAAATGTTAAATGAACCTAGGAAGAGCAGAAAATGTGAATAGTAAAGTAAGATACTTTATTTCTATTAGCTTTTTTAATCAAACATTTCAGTATTCCTTATATATGGCTCTAGATTTTAATTCAGCAAACTTTTTTTTTAGTATTTGCTATATACCAGGTACTGTGTGATTCACAATAAGTAAGACCTGTTCTTCTCAGCTTAATGATTAGTTGAGCAAAAAAATGAAATCATATATCATAATGCAGGGTCAAAATTTGATCACATAAATGTAATATCAGAGTGTTTTTTTTTTTTTTGAGACAGAGTCTCGCTCTGTCGCCCAGGCTGGAGTGCAGTGGCGGGATCTCAGCTCACTGCAAGCTCCGCCTCCCGGGTTTACGCCATTCTCCTGCCTCAGCCTCCCGAGTAGCTGGGACTACAGGCGCCCGCCACCTCGCCCGGCTAGTTTTTTGTATTTTTTAGTAGAGACGGGGTTTCACGGTGTTAGCCAGGATGGTCTCGATCTCCTGACCTTGTGATCCGCCCGTCTCGGCCTCCCAAAGTGCTGGGATTACAGGCTTGAGCCACCGCGCCCGGCCAATATCACAGTGTTAAATGGAAATAAAAATAAACAATATTTAGAAGTGATTAAATATTAGTCAAAAGTTGTAAGGAAAGCCGACATTGTACGTCCCTTCATGGGCAGTATAGAATGTAATAATCAGAGACACTTAGTTCGGATTCTGTGAAGTTGAACCAAAATTTTCAAGCTCACAGACTCATGAGGAAAACAGAACAACCATTACACAATGTGGCAATGCTATATCCAATGTCATGCAAGTAGACAAAGGTCTAAATGAATAAATGTAACTCATTGCTAGTTACCTATATATGGCAGTTCTGTCAAGGCTCGAAATAAAGAATGTAAAAAATAATAAAGTGCATTGTATTCAGTTTCATGTATTTCCTGCCATCTATATTTCAGAAATGAGATCATCATCTTCTCAGGAACGCAAGTTCAAAACTTGGAATCTTCCTAATTTGAATCAGCCCACTCCTTCACTATCCATATAAATGAAGGTCCAAATCTTATTGATATAATATTTACATTCATAATCCTGTTTTTCATGTAATTCCTTGAATCAGTCTACTACATTTTATGTGTACAGCCACAATTATAGTTCATGTTCTCTTGAACATTTATTTGTTTGAGTAAACACTTCGTTAATTAGCTTACAAACTTTATTCCAGGCCCTTCTTTAATGAGTTGCATGTTTCATTTTAGTCTTTTATTACTCAGTTACATCAATAGAGGAAATAAAATAATACTATTATTTATTTTAGTTTGTTTTTTATGTCAGTACTTATAAGAATGTCCTTTGTCTTTTTAACAGCTGCATAATAATGTATAGCAAATATATATAATATGTAATATAATCTATGTGGCAATTTATGTATTGGAAGTGATTTTTTTTTGAATTGTTCAATAATGGAATGAGACACTTAACATCATTTTGTGTGCCTCCTTATGCACATTATCACATTTCCCTGGGGCGGGTATTGAAGGCTGGTACTTCTTTTTTTCCTTTTTTTTTTTTTTTTTTTTTAAATGATACTCTGAGGTTGTTCTTCAAATTGACTGTTCCAATTTAAAACTTTTGAAACTCACTGACACTTGATAATGTCAACATTTTGAATTTTGTGAATCTGAAGTATAACCATTGATCCAAGTTAGAGTGATCATAAAATATATTATCTTAACTCAGAAACTTTTAGAGGAAAAGGAGGTTCTATTTATACTTTTACTGGGAAAAGAGACATAAACAAAGATGGTTAGAATCAAATTATATTATCAACACAGTTTAAAAAAATCTAAAACCCAAATCTCATTTCAATTATGATGAATAATTATTTTTATATTCAACAGCGTGAAGTACAAATTCTTTCTCTAATGTCTGTGTCTTTTGTTGTCCGAACCCGCCTGACCTTTTCTCCTAACCTCCCACTCCATCCTTCCACTGAGTACAAATGACCTGTCGCTGTGCTCTCGGGCTCTTCTAGCCCACTTAGGCTCCTGCTGTGTCTTGTCTTCCCTGCCTGTTTTCCTGTCTGTAGATGCCCCGATGCCCTACATTTCCTTAAAGGGATAGCTTAATTCTTAAGTCTTTTACATTTTCCAAGACTTTCATATTAGGAATTACTTTATTTTTTATTCTATTATACTTTACCTACTACTGCTGTTCCATCTTTATATTCTCCTCTTCTGCTCTTATAATATAGCCTGGTAATTAAGCCTGGTAATTAAGATAATAGACTCTGGAATTGATTCTCAGCTGTGCAATTTGAATCTGGGGCAAGTTACCTAATGACTGCTACTTAGATTTCTCATAGATAAAATGGGGATAATAGTTCCTATCTTCCAGGATTTTTATAAGGGCTAAATAACTATGTAAACTTGGAAATAGTGCCTGACATATGTAAATATTACATGTACACATGTAAATGTTAATATTTCTCCTAAATACTGGTTTTCCTCAAAAGTTAGACTTAAACGTTTTTCTAAAATTCTCTCTTGCTCGTGCACTAAAGGAACCAAGGTCAATTTTTAGCCACTGCTTTAAATCAGCTCATCAGGGCAGAGGAATGTGGAGTTGAAATTTCAAGTCTCGAATGGGCCTGGCTCAGACTGGTATCTTGGATCTGCTACGATAGAGCTGTGTGATATTATCACCACCTTCTTGATGTTGTTTCTTTCCTTCCACTCAAAAAGACAAATAATAAAAATGCCTACTTTGTAAGGTTGCAATGATAATTAAAATGTTACTAGCTAAGCACCTACCATAGTATCTGTCATAATGGATTAATAAATGTCAACTATTGCTAATGCACTTCAAACACAATGGCCCTAGGTCTCTAGGTGAAAAATTATCTTTCCTCACTCTATTCAACTAAGCAACAAATACGGTGTTTTCATTGCCTGAATATCCATAAAGTAACATAATCTAAAGTATTAATTAAAAGGATTTCTAATATTATAAACCAAATTATATTAATAGAAGTTTTTCATATGTGTTTTTCCAAACTAAATCCAGTAATGAGTGGTTTTCCTCTAATTATTTGGATATTACCAAATAATACATTTAAAAGATAAAAGCTAATTCCAAGTGATATTTCAGACTTCCTCAAAAAATGTTCACATTTCCATAATATCACGAGAGATTTAAATTATGATTTTTTTTATGTTGTATGTTTGTGGTGTGTGTATGTGTTTGCTTGTGTATTTCCTTTTCCTTTTTGAGATGGAGTTTTACTTTTTGCCCCAGCTGGACTGCAATGGCTCAGTCTAGGCTCACTGCAACTTCCTACTCCTGGGTTCAAGGGATTCTCCTACTTCAGCCCCCCGAGTAGCTGGGATTACAGGCATGTGCCACCAAGCCCAGCTAATTTTGTATTTTTTAGTAGAGACAGTGTTTTGCCATGTTGGTCAGGCTGGTGTCGAACTCCTGATCTCAGGTGATCCACCTGCCTCTGCCTCCCAAATTGCTAGGATTACAGGTGTGAGACACCGCACCCTGACTGTTTGTGCATTTCTTAGCTAAGTAATACATTAATATTAACTGATAAAACAATTGTTTTTATAATAAGTAATTTTAGCAATGGATTAAAAATCATTTAAAATTATTTTAAATGATTATGATAAATGTGTTATTTATCATTTATATATTTAATAAACTATTACTATAATTTTTATTATTAAATTGTTATAATATTTAAGTGTTATTCTGATGTGTTAAAATGAAACAGTATGTATGTACACTGTCTTCTAAAATGGAGAGAAAAGTTGGTATTTGGTAAATGGCAATGATATTTTAAGTATAAAAGTCAAACAAATTTTAAAACAAGTTTTTGATAGAAAAATTATTATAGAATCATTTAATACAAGATAGGGTAAAAGTGACTGAATTTAGAAACATTTAAGAGTAGGTTAAAAAATTTATCTGTTTTGGAACTTATTTAGGGTAATATAGTATTTATATTTTCGTATGATTTCTTTACATAACATTATGATGTGAGATTCATGTAAGTTACCAATGTAGCAAAATAGTTTTCCTTTTAGTTGCTGTAGTAGCAACAGACATTTCAATTGGTCTCACTTTGGACCCTTATAGGTAAATATGGATGTTATAAACATTCTTATGCATATTTAATGCACTTGTGTAGTCAATCTCTGGAGAAGGGAATTTCTTGCTCATACATATACATAGATGGTCACATTCAGTATTTAGTGTTAAACAATTTTCCAAAGTGATTCCAGTTATTTATCTACCTATGAGAAATTTATGAGGTTTCAGGTTACTACATAATACCACGAGCTGGTATTATCAGTGTTTCAGTTTTAGTCACTTTGAAGGGTCTACAGTGGTATGAAATTTAGGTTTTAGTTTGTCTTCATAGGTAATGACCCGGGCCTTCCTTTGTATTGCTTTTGGAAATATGACTGTGCTTTTGAAGGATAATTTCATTGGTTATAAAAGTATGGGTTGGTGTTTGGTTTTGCTTTGATTTTAACACATTAAATATTTCACTTAACTCTCTTCTTGCTTGCGTAGCTTCTGGTGATATGTCCACAACCACAACATATACTTACCCTTGTTACTCTATGGGTAAAACTTTCTCTCTACCTCAGTTTCTTTCAAGATCTTCCCTTTATCTTTGGTTTTCTTCAGTTTAAATATAATACACCTAGGTATAATTTGTTTTTATATGTATGCTGTTTAGTGTTCTTTGAACCTTCTAGATCTTCCCTTTGGCTTCTGCCATTAATTTTTGAAAGTTCTCAGTCATTATCAAAGAGAAACAGACTAATCCACTATTACAGTTGGAGATTTCAAAAATATTTTTTGCTCTGTTCACTCTTTTACTTATGGTATTCCAATTAAATGTATGTTACACATTTTAAATTGTCTCAAAGTCCTTGGATGGTGTTTTCTGATTTTTCGTTCTTCTTTTCTTCTCATTTTAGTTTGGATAGATCCTATTTACATATCTTCAAGTGCACTGATTCTTTTCTCAGCTGTGTCCTATCCATGATAAACCCATCAAAGACATTCTTTATTTCCGTTACAGTGTTTACAATCTCTAGCATTTTCTTTAAATTATTTCTTAGGGTTTCTATCTCTCTGCTTATATTACCCATCTGTTCCTTCACAGTGTCTACTTGTTTCATGCGAGCCTTCAAAATATTAATCACAGGTCTCTTAAATTCCCTAAGTAGTTATTTTTAATTCTAAAATCTGTGTCGTATCTGAGTCTGGTTCTGTTGTCTGCTTTGTGTCTTCAGATTATGTTTGTCCTGTCTTTCAGCATGATTTGTAATTTTTGTTGTTGTTGTTGTTGAAAGCTGGCCATAATGTATTGGATAATAGAAACTGGGTTAAATAGGTTTTTAATGTACGGTTGTATGTTAATCTGGCCTGAAGCTGGCCTTGCTTAATGTTTGCTGTAACTATAGTTGTCAGAAACTATAAATTCCACTACTGTTTTTGATTTTGCCTCTCCTGTTGTCTTTGAGCTTCCCTAAAAATCTCTCCTTAAACAAAGTCTATATCCTGCAGGTCTTTTTTTGTAATCCACTGCTTTTCTACTGCAGCCCTGTTCGTGTATGCTGGTAAGGTTTGAGGAAGGGTTAGTGTGATATATAATTTTATTACTAAATCTCAGTCTTTTAATGGTCCTACATCCTTGGGTTAGAATGTTTACAGTTGATTCTTAGCTTCCCCACCTCTATCTCTTAGGTGAGATAGGAAGGCTTACTGAGTCTAGAGGACAAATGTCCTTCCCCTAGCTGGGATAAGGCTCTGCTAGTCTCTTTCCCTAAGAATAGCTATTTGTGTAGGTTCTGGATGTATTTCACAGTAACTGCTTTTGTCCTCTCTCTCCATAGCCATGAGGGGACATTAATTGACTCTTCGCTGTAAAAGCCCAGTGGCGTTCCTGGAGATAACACCCATGCATTTGGGTGCTCATAAAAGACTGTGGATACCAGGGATTATTATTTTTTGTTTCTCTAAAGCTAGTGCACACTCAGCTTCAAGCAATTTGTCAAAATTATCTTTTGCTTTCTTACCAGTATAGCGCTCCAGTAGCTTCTGCTCTAGGTAAGCAGACCTGAGTGCAACCCTGGATTTAACCGAATCTCCAGGTTTAGTGATGTGTTCTGCAACCTCAGTTTTCTGATAGGTTAAGGACAGACAAGACATTGATTTTCATTTTGCTCAGCTGTTTTCTTGTTGTAAAGATGAGAATTATGACTTCTGAATTCTTTACATGTTGAAGCTGAAATAAAAAGTTGGTTAGTAAATTTTAATGACTAAAATGTCTATACTATTAGTAAGAGTTTAGGTTCCTTCAATCTCTATATGAGCTACTAGTTTACTTGTTCACATGAATGCATTTAGCATATAATAAATATATACTAAATTTTGATAAAATATAATGAGTCAGTATGCGATCCTGAGTTATTTTTATTATTTTAAATTGTATTTTATATTTAAACTATTTTGAATGTATACATTTATTTGTGGATTACTTATTAATTACAGTGCTTTGAGCATCTCTGAAATTTTTAATGCTGTATGTTTTGTATGTATATAATGAAACAACCTGGAATAGGTCACCATAAGAACCACTGATTTAGCATATCTAATCACATTTTCATGGAAATAAAATATTTATTTCTCAAATACTGGTGAGGAGAAATGAATAAAGTATTATTAAGTCATAACCAGCATAAGATAGAATTAATGTGAGGATTGACATACTCACATTTTTTTCTAAGACAATGCATTACTTGAATTTCAAATAATGGTACTTAATAGATTATGTTATTTACTTACATATGTTGCTAAGTGCTGTCTCTAAAGAACTTTGTCAAATGTTTGCTGTGTACCCTCTCATCTAAACAATAATAAGTGGTCAGTTATACTATTATTCTCTCCATTTAAAATGCATTAAAGAACATTTAAAAAGGAAGAAAACTTGGTATTAATATAATAAAATCCAATCTCAATATAGCATAATGCTTCATGGCAAAACAGTAGAAACATCTTCACTCTAATTAGTAAAAAAGTTGCCAAATACCATGCTAATTTAATTCTGGGTGTATTAGACACAGTATTAATAATTGGAGAAGAGTAAGTGATGAGATCAAAAAAATTTCAAGGAAGGAGCTAATACTATCTTAGGTTGTAGGTAATATAATTGTACACATAGACATATAAATGAAAACCTGGAAGTAAATGCACGATAGAATCATTTTGGAGTTTTTAAAAAATAATGCCTCCTGAATTTCATATCAGCCTAAATGAAATAAAATTTGGAAGTGGGGTCTCAGGTAGCTGTTATGTTTTTGCTTTTTAGTTTTTGTTTGTTTTTTAATAGATTGCTTGCTCATTTTGTTTCTGAAGCTGCTCTGGTCATTGTGATGAATAACAGAGATGATTAATGTTCATCATTCAAAAAGAAGACTATAAAGACAAAAATGAGAAAGGTGACATTGTTTGGTCAAAGATTATGAGCTCGTTTTCGATGTTTCGTGTTACACCACTTATATAGTTTTATTAAACAAATGACAGAAATATATTAGTGTCATTTTCAAACCAACTAGACTAAGAATGTTACATATATTTTGCTGTCTGACATCAGGATCAAAATTCTAACAAATTCTCAAACTTGTATTACAATGGTATCTTTTTTGGCATGAAATCTAAATTCTGTAGTGTGACTTTGCATCAATATTTTAAGCTATTAAATATTAAATATTAACAGAAACTAAGTATTTATATTGATGATTATTTTATCAGCAGTGACTCCAAGATTTTAAATAAACCATATACAGAATATGCAAATGTTTACATTTTACCCATTCTTAAAGCTTCCATATGATATTGCTATACTCCTTAAAACGAAGTCTTCAGATCTTATAACTTTGGTTATCCACGAAAGATTTATTGGCAAACCTATGCCAAATAAATTTCAGTTACGTATTTTCTTTATTCCCTCATCAATACCAGATTTTAAATAAAAAGTTTAGAATGGATATTAATGGCATTTTCACTTTTTTTTTGTCAGTCATAAACGTATCTTTTACCCACATGCCTTGAATTAAGTGCCTGCAAGTTCTCGTCGGGATAGAAATAAATTTTGTTTTTTAAGATCAACAATGGTTTTGAGACAAAGTGCTTTTTCAAAAGAATTTAATAATATTGGAGTTTTCAATGAGTGGTATTTGTTCTAGGACTTTATGAATTATTTCTGTAATTGTGTTGAGATTTTTAAAACATATTCCAAAAAATATATATTTTTAAAATACTGATAAGATGAACAGGGTTCTATTTTCACTTGTTCTCAAAAACCTTATTCTAGCTGTGTTATATCATGCTGATTTTTCATCTGCTTAGTAGCACATTAATAAGATAAATGTGTTTACAGATACAAAAGTTGCATGACATTCACCATATCTACAGGAGAGAAGGTCTTCAAGATTGAACTATTGTTCTTACTGGTATAATTTCATAGTTATTTCAGCTTCTATATATGCAGAAGGTAAGGGGAAATTTTCCTCTAGAACCTTAGCCATAATTCAGACAGAAATTGCCTCTTGGACTTAGGGGAATAATTTCTACCTGGAGAATATTTCCATTATTTTCCTCTCACTAGTAGTACTGCTGACATTCACCTGTATCAGTTAAGAGGAAGTGTGCACCAGCGGGAGATGGGTGGGGTGGGAAACAAATGGCTATCTTTCTCCTCTAATGTGAAAAAATTTGAATCTCTTTCCTCCTTGCAAGCACCTTTTCAAATTTTTGTCTCATATACCTCTCCCAAGTACTTTTTCATGGAAAATAGTTATACGCGTAGACGTATTAAGAGAAAACAAAGTGTGTAGAAAGTAATATTTAAAATAATTAGGCAGCAAGCCATAATAATTGCAATCAGTTAATGCAACTATGATCAATAAAAGTATGTTAGGGCTTAGGCTTTTCACATTTCAAAACAATACTAAATAATGAATTCTTCATTAGAAATTATTAAATGTTATATTCATTTCCAAATGAATCAAAATTGAAAAACGAACTAGAGTCATAAATGTTTGACTTTCACAGGCCATTTCTAACATTAAGACAACATTAAATTAAAGAAAAAATATTGTTGACATGGTTGACTTTATGCATCAGTTTGGACAGAATATAATGGCTAGTTATTTGGTTAAACACTAGTTTAGATGTTGCTGTGAACATGTTTTGTAGGTGTATTTATATTTACAATTAGTTGACTTTAAGTAAAGGAAATTATAAGTAAAGGATAAACCTCATTCAATCAATTAAAGGCCTTAAAAGGGCAAAAACTGACTTTCTTAGAAAAGAAGGAATTATGTTTAAGTCTAAATGAGAATTCCTGCCTGAGTTTCCAGCCTACTGACCTACCCTACATTTTTAAAACTTGCCAACTCTCGTAATTGTGTGAGCCAATTACTTAAAATAAAATTTGTCCCTCTCTCTTTCTCTCTGTTCTTTATTGCTCTTTTTCTTCAGAGAGCACTGAGTGATATACTAATCCTACCAACACAGAGATAGAATTGGAACTTTGTGGAGTAAGGCCTATGAGTCGTGTTTTCTAACATATTTTTTAGCTGATTCTGAGCCAGTAAGCCCTGCATTTGTTGGGGGCCTAGTGTTTAGGAAACACTGACCTATTTAATTCTATCCAAAGTTCACTGTTAGAACAGAAATTGGCAGTTAATGTTAGAATTAAATTGCAGTTAAATATTTACATATTTTGAAATGATGACTAATGTGTTATGCTTAATTTAAAAGTTATAAATTTGGATATAGTTTTTTGGCAGGAAATGGTTTAGCAGGTCCCTTTCAATTCTTGCATTAAAGTAACTCCATTGAATTATTCTGATTTTTGTTTTTTGTTTTAGACGAGATCTCCCCGTCAGCCTGGCTGGGAGAAAGTGGTATAATCATGGCTCACTGCAGTTTCAACCCTCTGCGCTCAAGCAATTCTCCTGCCTCAGCTTTCCTAGTAGCTAGGACAACAGGCACATGCCACTCACCTGGCTAATTAAAAATTTTTGTTTGTTTGTTTGTTTTATAAAACAAAGTTTTTCTGTGTTGCCCAGGTTGGTCTCAAATTCCCAATCTCAAGTGATCCACTTCAGTCTCTCAAAATGTCTCAAAATGCTGGGATTACAGGTGTGAGCCACTGTGGCCAGCCATGGCATTATTCTTATTAGTAATAGCCAAAAAGTAGAAATAATTTAAATGTCCATCAACAGACAACTCGATAAACAAATTGTGCTTTATCCATACAATTGAGTGTTAGTTAGCAATAAAAGCAGTCAAGTCAAGTACTGATAAATGCTACAGCATGGATGTATCTTGAAAGCATGCTAAGTGAAGGAAGTAAGTCCCCAAAAAATCACATATTGAAATATCTCATCTATTTGAAACTTCCTGGGGAAACTAAAATGTCCTGAAGTTAGATAGTGATAATGTTTGCACAATTCTGTGAATATACTAAAAAACCACTGAATCGCACATTTTAAATTTTATGTTATGTGAATTATATCTTAGTACAAATATTAGTAAAAAAAAAAAAGTAATATAAGCATTATAGGAAGTATGGAAATGTCTAATTTCAAAATATATTGCAAAACTATAGTAATCAAACAGGGTGGTATTGACATAAAGATATATAGAGAGCCTGATGGAACAGAATAGAGAGCCCAAAATAAATCCTCAAATATAAGATCAAATTATCTTTGACAAAAATGCCAAGAAACACAATGAGAAATATTCTCTTTAACAAATGTTACTGAGGAAACTATATATCCACATACAATAGAATAAAGTTGGACTCTTACTTTACATCATTTTTAAAAATTAAATAGATTAAAGGCTTAAATGTAATAGTGAAAACTATAAAATTCCTGAAGAAAAACAAGAGGAAATATTTCATAACATGGGATTGGCAATGATTTTTTGCATATGATACTAAAAGCACAGATGAAAAGAGAAACAGATAAATTGAACTACTTCAAAAAAAAAAAAAAAAAAACTTCTGTGCATCCATGTATGTTTACTGTGGCACCATTCACAACAGCAAAGACTTGGAACCAACCCAAATGTCCATCAATGATAGACTGGATTAAGAAAATGTGACACATCCACACCATGGGACACTATGCAGCCATAAAAAAAAGGATGAGTTCATGTCCTTTTTAGGGACAGGGATGAGGCTGGAAACCATCATTCTCAGCAAACTATTGCAAGGACAAAATACCAAACACCACATGTTCTCACTCCTAGGTGGGAATTGAACAATGAGAATGCTTGGACACGGAAAGGGGAACATCACACACCAGGGCCTGTCGTGGGTGGGGGATGGGGGAAGGATAGCATTAGGAGATATACCTAATGTAAATGACAATGGGTGCAGCACACCAACATGATACATGTATACATATGTAACAAATCTGCACGTTGTGCACATACACCCTAGTACTTAAAGTATAAAAACAAAAGCAAACAAGAAAAAATACTTCTGTGCATCAAAGGACATAATCAACAGAGTGATGTCATAGATGGCTCTTATTATTTTGAAGTATTTCCCTTCAATATTTAGATTATTGAGAGTTTTTAACATAAAGTGGTGTTGAATTTATTGAAAGCCTTTTTTTTTTTTTTTTGCATCTTTTGAGATAATCATGTGGTCTTTGTCTCTAGTTCTGTTTATGTGATATCTCACATTGATTTATTTCTGCATACTGAACCAACCTTGCATCCCAGGGATAAAGCGTACTTGGTTGTAAACCTTTTGGTGTGCTGTTGAATTCAATTTGACAGTATTTTGTGTGAGGAAATTTGCACCAATGTTCATAAAGAATATTTTCCTGAAATTTCCTTCTTTTTCTTATTGTGTCTCTGCTAGGTTTTATTGTCAGGATAATGATGGCCTCATAGGTGGAATTAGGGAGGAGTCCCTTCTCAATATTTTGGAATAGTTTTAGTAGAAAACTAGAAATAGTTTTATTGTCAGGATAATGAGGGCCTCATAGGTAGAATTAGGGAGGAGTACCTTCTCAATACTTTGGAAGAGTTTAGTAGAAATGGTACCAGCTCTTCCTGGCAGAATTCAGCTGTGGATCTGTCTGGTCCTGGGCTTTTTCTGGTTGATAGGCTATTTATTACTGGCTCAATTTCAGATCTCCCTATTGATCTGTTTAATATTTCAATGTTTTTCTGGAACAATCTTGGGAGGCTTTGTGTGTCCAGGAATTTCTATGCTTCTTCTAGATTTTCTAGTTTATCTGCATAGTGATGTTCATTATATTCTCTGATGGTTATTTGTGTTTCTATGGGGTCAGTGGCAATATCTCCTTTATCATTCCTAAAATGTGTTTACTTGGAAATTCTCTCTTTTCTTCTGTATTAGTCTAGCTAGTAGTCTATTTTATTTTATTTCAAAAGAAACTCCTGAATTTATTGATCCTTCACTTGCTATTTTTGTATCTCATTCTCCTTCAGTTCAGCTCCAATTTTGGTTATTTCTTGTCTTCTGCTAGCTTTGGGATTTGCTTGTTATTGGTTCTCTAGATATTTTAGTTGTGATATTAGGTTATTAACTTGAGATCTTGCTAACTTTTTCATGTGGGCACTTAGTACTATAAATTTACCTCTTAACACTGCCTTCGCTGTGTTCCAGAGATTCTGATGTGTTGTATTTTTTTTTTCTCATTAGTTTCAAAGAACTTCTTGATTTCTGCTTTAATTCTATTGTTTACTTGAAAGTCATTCAGAAGCAGGTTATTCAATTTTTATGTAATTTATGGTTTTGAGCAAATTTCTTAGTCTTGATTTCTAATTTGGTTGCACTGTTGTCCAAGAGGGTGGTCGTTATGATTTCATTTATTATGTATTTGTTAAGGAGTGTTTAATTTCTGATTATATGGTCAATTTTAGAATATGTGCCATTTGGCAATAAGAATATATATTCTGTTGCTTTTGAGTAGAGAGTTTTGTAGATATCTATCAGTTACATTTGATCCTGTGCTGAGGTCAGGTCCTGAATATCTTTGTTAATTTTCTGCCTCCATGATCTGTCTAATACTGTCAGTGGGATGTTGAAGTTTCCTACTACTATTGTGTGAGAGTCTAAGTCTTTTTGAAAGTCTCTCAGAACTTTCTTTATGAATCTGGGTGCTCCTGTATTAATCTGCATAGTGATGTTCATTATATTCTCTGATGGTTATATATCCTGTATTAAGGATAGGTAGGTCTTTGTGTTGAATTGAACCCTTTTTGTCATGTTAGTATTTAGTTTGTTGTGTCTGAAATTAGGATTGCAACACCTCCTTTTTCCTGTTTTTTTTTTTTTTTTTTTTTTTTTAAATTGTGATTGTTGTTTGTTTGGTAGATTTTTCTCTATCCTTTCATTTTGAGTCTATGGTGTCATGTATGTGAAATGAGTCTCTTGAAGACAGCATACCAATGGGTTTTGAGTCTTTATCTAGCTTTCCACTCTGTACCTTTTAATTGGGGCATTTAACCCATACTAACATTTAATGTTAGTATGTATATGTGTGCATTTGATGTTAGCTGGCTATTATGCAAAATTATTTGTGTGGGTGCTTTATAATGTAATGGTTCTGTGTACTTCAGTGTGTTTTTGTAGTGGCTGATAATGGTCTTTCTTTTCCATATTTAGTGCTACCTTCAGAATCTCTTATAAGACAGGTATGGTGATAATGAATTCTTTCAGCATTTGCTTATGTGAAAACGATCTTATTTCTCCTTTGCTTAGGAAGTTTAGTTTGGTCAGATATGCAATTCTGGGTTGAAATTTATTTTTCTTAAGAATGTTAAGTAATGGCCTCCAAATCTCTTCTGGCTTGTTGGGTTTCAGCTGAGAGGTCTGCTGCTAGTCTAATGGGCTTCCCTTTGTAGGTAACCTGACCTTTCTCTCTAGCTGCCTTTAACACTTTTTTTTTTTTTTTTTTTCATTTTGACATTGAATAATCTGATTACTATGTCTTGGGAATGATCTTCTTGATCTATCATACTGGGATTCTCTGAATTACCTGAATTTAAATGTTAATCTCTCTAGCTAGATTAGGGAAGTTCTCGTGTATGATAGCCTAAAATATGCTTTCCAAGTTGCTTACCCTCTCCCCATCTTTCAAGAACACCAATGAGTCACAGTTCTGATCTCTTTATATAAATCTGTATTTCTTGGAGGTTTTGTTCATTCCTTTTCATTCTTTTTTTCTCTATTCTTATGTGACTGTCTTATTCAGAAAGCCAGTCTTCAAGCTCTGAGATTATTTTCTCAGCTTGGTCTACTCTATTAATACTTACGATTGCATTATGAAATTCTTGTAGTGTGCTTTCAGCTCTATCTGGTAAGTTCCATTCTTTTCTACACTATTGTCTGTGAGCTCCTGTATTGTTTTGTGTGATTCTTAGCTTTCTTAAATTGAGTTTCAAGGTACTGCTGCATCTCAATGATCTTCATTCTTATTGTATTCTGAATTCATTTCTGTCATTTCAGCCATTTCAGCCTGGTTTAGGACCCTTGCTGGAGAGGTGGTGTGGTTGAGTGGAGGAAATAAGGCACTCTAGCTTTTTTAAGTTGCCAGAGTTCTAGTGTTGGTTCTTTTTCATCTTTGTGAACTGATGTTTCTTCAATCTTTGAAGTTGCTGACCTTTCGATTTTTTTTTTTTCTTTCACCCTATTTTATGACCTTGAGTGTTTGATTGTGGTATAAGTGATTTGCTTTCTAGGAAACTGATTTGCTTTCCAGGAAACCGATTTGCTTTCCAGGAAAACGATTTGCTTTCTAGAAAACCGATTTGCTTTCTGGGAAGCTGATTTGCTTTCTAGGAAGCTGATTTGCTTTCTAGGCTCACCAGGGCGAGTATTAAAGGACCAGTGAGTAGGCAGGGCTAGGAGCAAAACTGCAGGTTTATTTTTTGGTCAGCCAGCTTTGTGGGGGAGGGGTGAGGTCCGTCAGTCTCCAGCAGGGGAGGCCGGGGGAATCACCTGGTGGAGCTCTTGGGCGAGGTTCCTAGGTCCACACAGGAGCAGGGGCCAAGGAAGTTCGCAGCACGCGCCCGCAGGGAGCGGCTTTTATGTCCTGGGCCTGGGAGTGGGAGGGCAGTGGGCAGGACATAGGCGAGTCGGGGGCCGGGCGGTAGGCGTGGCTAGGTGAGTTCTGGTTTTTCTCTGTCGGAGGTCGGGTTGCGCCTGCGCAGTCGACCTGTGTCTTTCCTGGGCGCAGGAAAGCTGACGGTGAAGAACCCGGAACTGCGCCATCTTGCCTCCGTTCATCCAAACAGTCCAATCTTTTATTGATAATAGTGATAAGGGACACCGTGGTCTGTCTGGCTACTTCCTGCTGTTAAAGGATGTCATTAAGGTTGGGGTCTATGGTTGGTATTTGGACGTACAGATGAAGAAGCATCTGGTTGAAGGTGATGCGTGTGATCTCTTGAACTTTGGCTCGGAGAAATTTGATTAAAACAGGAGCAAGACATAAGACAAAACAGAGGATTAGTATGGGAATTAGGAACGGGAGCATCTGCTGTATTACGGGCAGCAGCCATACCAGTGGTCCGGGGGTGAAGGGGGTATTGTAGGTTTTTAATTCCGCTTTAATCCTGTTTAGGGTTTGAATGTTAGTGTCTACTAGGCCTGACTCGTTTATGTAATAGCAGCATTCTTCTCCTAAGAAGAGACATGTTCCTCCTTTTTCAGCAGTAAGTAAATCTAATGCTCGCCTATTTTGTGCTGCTACCTGGGCCACTGAGGTAATTTGACGCTGCAGAGAGGCCAGGCTTCAGCTGAAGCCTCTATGGCCTCTTGGATTTGAGCTGTTAGAGATCGGGTAACTGTACCGAGTGGGCAACAGCCCCAGTTCCAAGCCCTGACACCACTAAGGAGGAGGCCAGGGAGACTCCGATGACTAGGGGAAGGAAGACAGCCCGTTTTTGGAGGTCGTTAGAAGGAGGGTTAAATTGTATGTCAAGTTCAGCTATTTCTGCTTTGCTATATAAGGTTAAACTAGGTACTAGGGACACTGGGACACAGAGGGATTGACCAATGGATGTGTGATTAAGGACCTAGAAGAGGGTTTTGTTGCACCAGAAATAACCTCCGACGGGAGCCGTCTGGGTTTAAGTGGGTGGCTGGGTATAATTACACCAGGAGGTGTTTGGGGTAGAGTAGCAGAAAGGAAGGATGGGACTTTCTGGGTTTTGGTATAGTGGGACTTGGAGTAAGAACGGGTTTTGGGAGGCGCTTGTAGAGTTAGTTGTAGCCTTGAAAGCAGTAGGTAAAGGGACTGCCACTAAGGAGGCTCTTTCAAGGGCCGCACAGAGAAAACAGTGGGAGAGATTTGTTATGTTGGCTGCCTGTGTTAGGTTTAACCCTTGACAGACTAGTTTTAACCATGAGAAGGAGTCTTTATTGGAGGAGTGTAATTGATCTTGTAAGGCCTGTTCTTGTGATTGTATGGCTAAGGTTAAATTCTGTAGGACTTATATGTTTTGAGGAAGGGATTTTTGCTAGACAAGTGTTCTTTTTGTCAGGAGAGTAGCCATGGGAAATGAACTAAGAATTGTGTAGCCTGTGTAGGGTCCACCTTTGACTCCGTCTGCCCATCGGGGGTCCCATGGGTCTTTGATATTTAATTGGTATTGAAGGGGGGTTCGTTGATTCACAACAGTGAAGAGAGCAGTGGATTTCTCCTGTCTCAAGGTTGCATAATGGATCTTACAATAAATATAAGGGCATCCTAGGTTCTTTTGTTTCCAGTAAGTCTTACAATTGTAATGTGTCTGATCGTGCAGGAAGTAGAGAGCCTTAGCTCTGGCCACACTGCAACACGATAGGGTGAAATTTATAGTAAGATGGGGTTGGCAGCCTGAAGGGGGCAGTCAGCGGTGCCTTGTAGCTGCGAGTGCTGTTTATTTTTGCGTGACCAGGTCTCAACTATAGAGAATCTCCATATGAAAGTTGGGTTAGTAATAGAGATTGAAATGCAAGAAAAAGATAGTACTATAAATATGAAATAGGACTTCATCTTCAGTGTAATCACCGAGTACACCTTGCCACTGAAGATGTTCTATAAAGGTAAGCGGGAAATCCACCATGATGGGCTATTATCTGGAGGCAAGTAGGGATCTGGGGTAATATATTGGAATTCTGTCATGTTTATATAGAGTATGGCGAGAAATCGGGATAAGCGTAAGAGGTCAGGGAACATGTGGTGGTTGGGAGAGTTTGGTGAATTTGAGATGGATAGGGGTAAGTCTAGTAGATGTCCACTGATTGTCTTCTGTGGGGGCCTTTTTAATTGTGATATATGGACCCAGTGAGTGTGTCCTAGAAGTTTGGCTGCTGTGTAAGTGGATAGGAGGACAGTATAGGGATCTTTCCACCTGGGTTGAAGATCTTTGGCTTGGATATCTTTTAAGTATACTTGGTCTCCTGGGCTGAGAGAGAGATGTGGGCTATAGGTGTCTGTTGGAGAGGGGTGTGCTAGTTCTGCATGTTGTCTCAGGAGTTGTCTCAAGAGGGTGAGGTATGGAAAATAAGTTGCCAGAGGGGAAGAAAGGGTGGGTAACTGCTGGAGGGTGAGGGGCCGGCCGTAAACTAATTTAAATGGACTGAGGCCTGTCGGACTCCATGGGGCTGCTCGCAGCCGGGTTAGGGCTAAAGGAAGGAGAGTTACCCACGATTGTCGAGTCTCGAGGGAGAGTTTGGTGAGCTGTTGTTTGATGAGTCCGTTAGCCTTTTCTACCTTACCAGAAGACTGAGGTCTATAAGGGATGTGGAGTTTCCAGGTGATGTGCAGGAGGGCTGCCGCCTGTTGGACTACCTTGGAGATGAATGCTGGACTGTTGTCGAACTGAAGGGTGACTGGGAGGCCAAACCTAGGGATAATATGTTCAGTGAGTATTGAAGCAACAATGTTAACGGTTTCTCCTGTGGTGGGATAGGCCTCTATCCACCCTGAAAAGGTGTCCACAAGGGTTAAGAGGTATTTGAATTTTTTATGTTTTGGCATATGTGTGAAATCAATTTGCCAGTCTTCGCCTGGTTGGTGTCTTCTGAGTTGGTGGCTGGGGGGTTGAGCCTCCAGGACTTCAGGACAAGATTGTTTAGTATGAGGTGGTTTAAGAGGGTCTGGCAGTAAAGTGGCTGGATTTAGAGAGGAGCAAACTTCTAAAGTAACAGTGGGGTCTTCTATGAACAAGAGATGGAAAAGTTGGAGCCAGGATGGAGTTAAGTGGCTAATACTTTTATGAGAGATGAGATCCTGAAGACGGTGTGTGGAGAGGACTGTTATATTACTGCCTCTAATGAGTTTTTTCGCTTCCTGGGTCAGGCAGGCTGCCGCTGCCAATGCATGCAGACAGGGTTGCCAGCCTTGTACAGTTGGGTCTAGTTGTTTGGATAGATAGGCCACAGGGCGGTGGGTGCTGCCGACAGGCTGGGCTAAGAGACCAACTGCAACGTTCTGCCTTTCATCTGTGAAGAGTTGGAAGGGACGCTGGAAATCAGGCAGTGAGAGAGTGGGTTGTGAGAGAAGGCAAGCTTTTAAGCGGGTGAAATGAGTTGAGATTAACTTGGGGTTGGACAAAGGCCCCTGTGGGGTTTCTTTAACGGCGGCGTATAAAGGTTTGGCTAAGATTCCAAAGTTGGGGATCCAATGTCTGAAGAAGCCTATTAGACCTAGGAAGGATTGAACTTCTTTTCCATCTTGAGGGGGAAGAATGTTTCATGTTAGGGCCACACGGTCAGTCGTTAGTGACCGGGTTGTTGGGGTGATTTCAATTCCCAAGTATGTGATGGTTTGGCAAGAAATTTGGGTCTTGTGTTTAGCTACCCTATAACCTAGTGAGCCTAAATGGTTGAGGAGAGTTGCAGTGTCTAAAAGAGAGTCTTGTTTGGTAGGGCTACAGATTAGGAGATCATCTACATACTGCAGAACTTTGCTATTGGTGAGGGGGCAGGAGGCCAGGTCTCTTGCTAAGGCCTGACCGAAGAAGTGGGGGCTGTCCCGGAACCCTTGTGGGAGGACTGTCCACGTTAGTTGAGTGGAGGTGTGTGTGTCTGGGTCTTCCCATGTGAAAGCAAAAAGGAACTGGCAGTCTGTGTGTAGGGGTATGGTAAAGAAAGCATCCTTAAGGTCTAGCACAATAAAATAAGTAGAATTGGTGGGGATATGGGACAGAAGGGTGTAAGGGTTGGGAACTACAGGGTACATTGGACGGATAGCCTCATTGACTAGCCGAAGATCCTGTACTAATCTATACGTTCCGTCTGCCTTTTTGACTGGACGTATTGGAGTATTACAGGGGGAATGGATGCGGACAAGATTAGTTGACTAAGTACCCGCGTGATAATTGGCTTTAAACCTTGCAGATGTGTCGGAGAGAGAATTGGGGGCGGTTGGGGAAATGAGTGGGGTCTTTGAGCTTGAAAAGAACTGGTGGGTGGTGGGCCGCTATGACCGGGATGGAAGTGTCCCACACTTGAGGGTGTACAAAAATAGGAAAGATGGGGGGTGGGGGTGGCATAGGAGGAACGTGTGCACATGCACAAAGCATGAACAACAGGTCGTGAGGGGATTGGAGGGGAGTAGAGCTGGTGGGAATGGATATGGAGGCCTTTAAGGTGCTCAAGATGTCTTGGCCTAATAAGGGGGTAGGGCATGAGGGTATAATGAGGAACGAGTGTGCAAAGTAGTTGTTGGCCAGGCAGCAATTAAGGAGGGGAGTTTTTCGCGGAGTGGACGGCCTTCCGTTTACTCCTACTACGGAGATATTGGATGGAAGGCTAGGTCCAGAGAAGGATGGCAAAACAGAATAGGTAGCCCCACTGTCGATCAAAAAATTAATTGTCTTACCTGCTACCAGGAGAGTTACCCGCAGCTCGGCGAGGGTGATGGGGGTCCCCGAGTCTTGGCACCTTCGGTTGTCATCATCCAGATGTAGGAGCTGGAAGGAGCTCCCAGGATCTTGGGAAAGGGGGTCACGTTGAGACGTGGCACCTGTTCTCAGGGTGGGGCAATCAGACTTCCAGTGTCCTTCCTGTTGGCAAGCAGGGCGGGGGTTGCTGGTGGACGAGGGTTAGGACATTCACTGGCCCAATGTCCTGATGCCTTGCACTTATAGCAAGGCTGCGTTGGGGCTCGGGGGCCTTGTGGACACCTGTTGGCATAGTGTCCTGCCTCGCCGCATTTATAGCAGGCTCCTTTTTTAGCCTTGGAGTCTGCGGGGTGTGTGCTCTCTGGTTTGGGGTTACTAGTGGGCTGTAAAGCTGCTGCTAGGAGCTGTACCTTCTGTTTGAGGCGAGCCTGCCACTGTGCCTCAGCCGTTTCCTCTCTGGAGTTATAGACGTTAAAGGCTAGTTTAACTAGGTCTTATATTGGTATCTAGGGACCATTTTCCACCTTTTGGAGTTTTTTGTGAATGTCAGGAGCTGATTGGGAAATGAAATGAGATGCCAAAATGGTGGCCCCTGTGGGGGAGGCCGGATCTAGCTGGGTATATTGGGTTAGAGTCTCAGTTAGCCTATTTAGGAATGCGGCTGGATTTTCTTCCGGATTTTGAGACATTTCTTTTAATTTGTTAAAATTTACGGCCTTGTTTGAAGCCATTTGCATACCAGCCAACAGGCACTGGACCATGATGTCTCTCCTACGGCGCCCAGGTTGGCCTACTTGGTAGTCCCAGTCTGGGTCTGCCGAGGGGACTGCTTGCTCCCCTAGTGAAATGGTGGCGTCAGTTAAATGTTGTTGGTTGATGTGCTGCCTGGTGGCCGCTAGGATGCACTCTTGCTCCTCAGGGTTTAGGGTAGAGGTTAGGATAACCTGGAGGTCATGCCAAGTTAAGTCATAGGCCTGACAAAGGTATCTAAATTGCTTTATGTATACAGTGGGATTAACTGAGAAATCCCCTAAACGCTTCTCAATGTTGGAAAGGTCAGCCAGTGAAAAAGGGACATGTACTCTGACTACCCCGTCTGCCCCAGCTACCTCTCGCAAAGGTGCTAACACTGTAGTAGGGTGTGGGGCAGTAGTGGGGGCGTCAGCAGGGCACTTAGAGCGGGTGAGTGCAGAGATAGGGGACCCTAGGTGGCTGGCTGAGGACGTGGAAGGGGGCACGGGAGTGAGCGGACCACCAGTTGATGAGGAGGAAGGAAGAGGAGTCTGGGCAGGAAGGGAGGGGGTGGAGAGAGTGGGGAGAGAAGGAGGAGTATAGGGCAGGTCGGGAAGAGAGCGTAAGGCCCAAAAGCCTTGTATGTAATTAATTTCATACCACTTGCCTAGTCGCTGGCAGAAATTGCTGAGGTCGGTTAAGACATTGTGGTCTAGGGTGCCCTCTGGTGGCCACTGAGACTGATCGTCTAGTTTGTATTGGGGCCATGCCACAGTGGAGAGGAAAATTAACCGCTTTCTTTTGAGGTCTTGTTCGAGTTGTAGAGTTTTTAGATTGGCTAGGAGGCACCCTAAAGGTTTGCTCTTTGGAAATTTGGACTGGGGGTTTCCCATTTGTTTCCTCTTTACTTGCACAATGGACACAATGGAAGTGGAAGTGGATCTCTGCCTGGCTTCAAAGCCTCCTTTGGAACCAGCAGAAACAGACTGGAAGCTCTTGGAGCCAAGGTGGAGATTACCTTCAGGCAGACGTCTCCGTCCTGAACGGGTCTCCCAAGCCACTTGGTGGCTCAAAAGTGGGCCTCGGACCTGCGCAGGATTTTTGGCCGAGGGAGGTAAAGAGGAGACAAGGGCACTTACCCCAGAGAGGCTGTGAGAGTGAGGGAAGCGGGTCTCAGGTCCTGGTCCATCCACCGCGTGGAAGCAGGAGGAGGTTCCTCAATCCTTAGAGGCCTGAGGAGGGGTCTCCTCCTGGGTTTCGGCACCAACTGATTTGCTTTCCAGGAAACCGATTTGCTTTCCAGGAAACCGATTTGCTTTCTAGGAAACCGATTTGCTTTCTAGGAAGCCGATTTGCTTTCTAGGCTCACCAGGGCGAGTATTAAAGGACCAGCCAGTAGGCAGGGCTAGGAGCAAAACTGCAGGTTTATTTTTTGGTCAGCCAGCTTTGTGGGGGAGGGGTGAGGTCTGTTGGTCTCTAGCAGGGGAGGCCGGGGGAGTCACCCAGTGGAGCTCTCCAGCCAGGTTCCTAGGTCGGCACATGAGCAGGGGCCAAGGAAGTTCGCACCGCGTGCCTGCCAGGAGTGGCTTTTATGTCCTGGGCCTGGGAGTGGGAGGGCATTGGGTGGGACATAGGCTGGTCGGGGCCGGGTGGTAGGCGTGGCTAGGCGGGTTCCGGTTTTTCTCCATTGGAGGTCGAGTTGTGCCTGTGCAGTCAACCTGTGTCTTACCCAGGAGCGGGAAAGCTGACGGTGAAGAACCCGGAACTGCGCCATCTTGCCTCCCTTCGTCCAAACAATAAGGTGAATTCAACCAACTGGCTTCATTTCTGGAAGATTTTGGCGGGCCAATGCTTGACTCCCAACTCCTGGACTTCATGCTGTAAGTCTCAGGGGCTTGAATTGTACCCTGACTTTGTTCCATGGCTCCTCCTGGTTGCGAATCCACTGTGCTGCAGCAGCAAAGGTGCTCCTGGAGTACTAGTCACTACGCTTCAATGGGTGGTGTTAGTCAACGTGATTCATAGTGCGGTGGCAACAGGATCCATCCTCCTCACATGTGCCAGCAGCAGCAGGGGCACTGCAGCAAGGTGCATATTCATCAGCCTCTAATGGGTTCCAAGGTGCCTGCCTCTGTGCAGGCATTCACCACAGTGGTAGAGGCAGTATGGCTAGGTGTAGGGGTGACGGGCCTCTGTTGGTGACTGTGCATGTGGTCATATGGGTGATGGTGTTAGCACAGGGGCAGGATTCTTACAGGCATGGGTCTGTGTGTGCTGCGAGCTAGAGGCAGAGTTGGCTCCTCTGGGTGGGGGAGGGTACACTGTTCTCTGTGCCTAGTTTCACTCCTATGGGCGGTGTTGGCACAAGATCAAGCCATGGCGAAAGTGGGCCTGGCTTGCTCTGTTCCCACCAAGGCTCTGACTCCAGTGGCTGTCTGGTGGGGAAGGGAAAAGGTGGAGTGCACTTCATAGCAGTGGCAGAGGAGGGTGAATGCATACATGTACTCTGGTGGGTCAAGGAAAGCAAAACCTTCCCATGCACACACACACCAGCAAAGCGATGTGGGGGTTGCCATGGGCCTAGGGGAAACTGCAGTGCGGGGAGGAAGTGAGTGGGTAGGTGGGCTGGTGGGTGACTATGGAGGCCACCCCGCTGAAGCTCTCCCCTAATCAGGGATGGTCTGCTAACACAAGAGCTATGATGCTGGCATTCAGAGCACCCAAGGCTGCCCTGCAGGCAGGTGTGACCAGGCTGAGGTCCCAGAAAATATAGCAGAACAAGGGGTGCTCAGGTAAGCCCAGTCCCACCTGATGGCTGAGAACAGTCTGCAGAGTTCAGGTCTAACAGTTTCTCTAGGATTAAACGCTCCTATGGGAGCAAGTCAAGCCTAGGCATGTGGGCTTCCCTGGCTGTGTTCCACTACCGATGCTCTTGTACCAAACCCTCTGGACTCCATCTCATGTGGCATGCTTCCCCTACCATTTCTTTAGGCAGCTCCCTGCCAACTCTAGTCTTCATGGTGGTTGAAGGGTCTCCTAATGCTGGTTTTCTGAAAGCCCATGGCAAGAGCAGGCGCTCTGTGCTAGTTCAACTCACCCATTCCACCAGCGTTGTTGGGGGCCAGGAACTAGTCTTGGTGTGCATAGCCCTGTGTAGTGTTCCCAGTATCCTCCTCCTTTACGCTAGTTTCTGCTACTTCCTGCATCCACTCTCTGTGCCTTCCCTCTGAGGTTCTGTTAGGAGTGTGCTAGTCATCTAGGTTCCTCAGTGGCAGCTGTTCCACATGGCTGCATCTAATCTGCCATCTCCAGGTTTCCTACTTTCAATAATAACCAGCAATAATAATTGCTAACTTTTATGGAGAAGTGTTATATGTTAGGCACTATACTAAGTACTTGGTAAACATAATTTTATTATTTATTATGGCAACTCAATGGCATTAATATTGGTCCCCTCATTCATGGTTTTCAGATGAGGAAGTTTAATCCAAAAGTTATGGAAGAAGACAGCTCTCTGCCAAGGAGAGGGGGCCCCAAGTGGTTGCCCACTATCAGGCTGGGGTCCGGGATTTTTACGGACTGAGAAGGTAAAGAATGTACTGACTGGTCTTGGACAAAGTGCTATTCAGCTTGGCCTGGCACCTTGGCCTGGGATCAATCAGGAGCTGAAGTGATGATTCATAGTGGCTCGACTCACAGTCCAAAGCCTGTCCAGGAAAGGAAAGGAAAGTGTTCACTGGAACCCACCAGAGCCCACCCTGTGCATGCCTACAAAAGGAGAAGAGATTATTTACTGGAAGCCCACTGGTTATATATATATATATATATATGATTGGGTCTTCTTCCCTTATCACCGTAGTTGTGAGCATGTCTTTAGGCACAAAGAACAAAGGTGTTTCTATGTTGGGCCGTTTCTTTATTTGAGTGAGTCAGAGGTTTGTTCAAGTTTCCTTGTCTGAGTCTGCAGCCTGATTTTTCAGCTGTTTCTCTGTTAAAAGTAATTTTACCAAGGACTCCCCCTAACTAGCTAACTTTTCTCTCTCACTAGGATGTGAATACAATACTTAAACCAATACATTATGTTGCCTTTTATATAGAAAGAAGGTGCTAATCTGTAAAATAGTTCTCAAAGAAATCTTATTTTAGCTAATGAATTGAACATTCAAAATTCAATGTTATGGTGAACCCATCTACACATAAGTACATGTATAATACACATATGATTTTTATCACAAAATATAAAATTTTAAGCTCCACCACAGATATTTTTATATAATCTTTCTCCATTCATTTGAAATGCACATGTTTCATAATTAATGTCTACTCTAGTGAAACCATTGAGCCAATTGATGAGTACCTTATTCACCATCCCATTACAAAGACCATCTTCATGGTAGCATGCATTAGGATGTCCTAAATTCAGTGAATACTACTTATACTTTACTGTGAGAGCTTTTCATACAGCGGATGAGGCTAATAATCACTGTGTTTATTAAAATAATATTTTCTTCTGTTTTCCATAGGTTTTCTTTAAGTCTGTATTGGTATTCTTTAATACTGTATTGGTTTCCCTCCATTCTTTGTCTTCTTTAGTCTTCCTTTATAATTCCTGCTTCTGATTCAGAGAAAGATTAATGTTTCTCCTAGGCATTTACTGAAGCCTGCTGATATAATGCAGGGGCTGGCAGACTTTCTTGATACTCAGCCAAATGTTAAATATTTTAGCCTTTGCTAGTCATAAATGGTCTCTGTTATGACTATAATACTCTGCCATTGTAGTGTGAAAGAGGTCATAGATGATATATAAATAAATGGGTGTGGTTATGTTCCAGTAAATTCTATTTACAAAACCAGGTGGGGAGCTAGATTAGGCCAACAGGTTATAGTTTGCCAACTCCTTTTCTAACTCTAAATTTTGCAGAGTAATTTCAAACACTGTCATAGCTTCAGTTGCAATCTGCTGTCTGTGTGTTAGTGTTCAGTAGCTCTACGCTAAGTTACAGTTTGCATTTGACCATTTATACTTAAATTCTTCCTTCCTTTGTGTTTTATATTAATATTTTTATTTGTTTTCTATAATTTACTGAGCACTGTGATAGGTCCAAACACGTGCCTGATTTCAAGGACATTATAATTCAATGAGAGGGCAGAGGATCAAACATTAATCAAGAAACTGAACCAGTAATTATATTATTATAAATTGTGACAATCAGGTCACAATTAAGCTGATGCATGCTTTGTTATTATTATTTCATTGATCAGTATGTCAAGGGCAACAAAGCTATGTGGATGAACAATATGGCTTTGAAGGGAGTATAAGTTAAAAATATAAGGCTACATATAACTAATATTTAAAGATTGATTAGAAAAGAACAAACAAGCTAGAGATTATACAAAGAAACAAGTAAGAAGAAAATGAGAAGAATGAGGTATTAATGGATACCAGGGAAGTGAAGCTTTCAGTATGGAGAGAGAAAAGTCAACTGGGCCAAAGTGGTCTTGAGAAACAAATGTTTCAACATGACATTCTTTGCTAAAAGCCTTTAGTGTTTCAGAAAACACTATTGGCTGCCTCCTGACCTCTCTGACCTCACTTAAGGCATTCTATTGGGGGTAGGGGGGTTCTGCATTCTAATCTTACTGTTCTTGACTGAGTCTTCTGAATTGTCTACTTATTCATTTGCTAGTACTATATTATTTAAATTGATATAAGTTGCTTTTATATTTGTATTGAAAGCAGCCCAGTATTATTTTTGCACACAATCTCTTAGATATTTTCAACAGTTGTAAATCTAGATGAACTATGAAATAACTCTAAAATTTCAAAAGTTACAAAATAATATTATTTAAATTTTCATTAAATCTAAACATACTTTCAGAGCTACTTGTTACTTCAATTTATTCTCTTCAAGAATATTGTTATTTTATATTCATTCGTATCTAGTTTGTTTCTTGGTAAACACATTTTTGTCTGTAAAAATTTATAGTGTTTTAAAAATGTATGTGTATAATATATTTATTCTATTGTGAAC
Source organism: Piliocolobus tephrosceles (assembly GCF_002776525.5). Classification (NCBI taxonomy): domain Eukaryota; kingdom Metazoa; phylum Chordata; class Mammalia; order Primates; family Cercopithecidae; genus Piliocolobus; species Piliocolobus tephrosceles. The sequence goes on along the minus strand of NC_045436.1, from coordinate 140,812,772 downwards.
AAATATTCTTAAATTTTAATTTTATTTTAAATTGTATGAATGGTATGCATTAAATTTCTTAATATTTTTGAAATGCTTATTTTTCATTTACATATCCTAAGTAAACCAATACAAATTTGAATCAACATTTCTAGTTGATTTTCTTTATCGTGTAAGTTGGATATTTCTATATGTATATGGTTGTGAGATATATAATATCTTCTGAAATTAATGATTATTTTGTCTTCTTTTACATCATAGTTAGAACACCACTGCTTTACATCTTATTTTAATGATTTAACATCCTAATATGAGACTGAAAATTTTATAGTTGGCATTTTATGTCATCTTAATTCTGATCCATATTATTCCACAAATCTTAACTTGCTATCATGTCACCTCCCTAAAATACATACAAAGTACTATCTCCTTTTGCCTTATATTTTAATGCTTGAAAATTACATTCTAATTGTTTCTTGTTTCCCTGAAAAATACTGTTAACAAAGAATGCAAAATGATTCACATATACTGAATATTTTAATATTACTTTATTCTTTCATTGCTTTCTTATTCTAGCTTAACAGTTTAATCAAATTACAAGAAATGCAACTATTCATGGAAAAATCAGTTTAATTAAAAGTAGCAATATTGTAATACTTTTAATAGTTTTTTAATAGACCAAAGCCAAATTTAGTAAAATCTATTTTAATTCTCAGAGTTCATTAATACATTCATTTCTCTAGACCATTTATCTTACAGTCTCTATTCCATTTTGTAACAACTATAGTACTGTTTTTATGTAAGTATTGAGAGACTTTCTAATAATATTGCCTTTGAAATTATTCAACTATAATGATGTAATTTAATTTATCATTTATTATGACTTCTCAGCAATCATCATGTGAAAATGGGAACAATTACAAAGGGAAAAAATATTCAACAAATTTCTTCACATAATTTAAATTTAATTATATTAAAATCAGCAACATAAAGTTGAGGAAGTTTTCCCATTCTTATTTTCTAGGACTTTTTGTCACAAATTTTTGATGAATCTTATCAGATGCTTTTTCAATGCTATGAATTGATTGACAAATGTGATTTTTTTTCTTTTGCCTATTAATATGTTAGATTACACAGACTGATTTTCAAATACAGTTATGCACTCTATAATGGTGTTTTGATCAAGGATGGATTATGTAGAAGATGGTGGTTCTGTAAGATTATAATGAAGCTAAAAAGTTCCTATCCCACAAATAATTATCACTGTGTTAATATTTCCTTATACTATTCAATAAACTAACACGCTGTACAGGTTTGTAGTCTAGGAGCAATATGCTATACCACTTAGCCTAGGTATGTAGAAGGCTGTATCAGCTAGGTTTGAACACAGATGAAACTGCTTAACAATGCATTTCTCAGAACATGGAGATGAGTGACTGTATTAAACTAACTTTGCAAATTTTACTTGGTAATGGTATATAACCAGCTTTTCTGTTTTCTGGAAAGTATTGTATAGAATTGGTGATAATTCTTTCTTAAAATTTTGCTCATTCAGTGGAATGATCTAGGATGAAAAATTTCTGCTTTAGGAATTTTTAACTTATAAACTCAATGTGTTTAATAATTATAAATTTATTTAAATGATCTATTTTATATTGGATAAGTTGTGATGTTTTATATTATTCAAAGAGTTGGTTCATTTCATCTAAATTGACCAATATTTGTATAGATTTATATACAGTATCCCTTTATTATTTTACTGTATGCATGATCTTTAGCAATATTCCATGCTGCTTTGCTGATATAGGAAATTTGTGTTTTCTCTTCCTTCTTTATCAGTCTGGTTAGAAGTCTGTCAATTTTATAGATGTTAGTTAATACATTTCCTATACTATTTTTCTGGATTAGTTTTTTCTCTGCGCATCCTTCTGCTTGTTTTGTGTTTATTTTTCTCTTATATTACCAGGTTCTTGAGGTGATACTTTTGATATTTGAAACGTTTTCTCTTGAATGTATACTCTGCTTTTGTAGAGTGGAGTGTTCTATAAGATCCTGTTGGTTAATGGTATTGTTTAGTTCATTCAGATAAGTATGAATTCTCTCTCTAGCTCTTCTACCAAATGTTAAATGAGGGATGTTGATGTCCCGATTATAATTGTGAGTTTGTCTATTTATCATTTCAATTCTTTAAGTTTTGACTTCACATATATTATACCTCTGTTCTATTGTGCATGCATATTTAGGATTGCTGTGTTTTCTGGGTAGATTGCACCCTTTATTATATAAAGTATATATTTTCATATGATAATTCTCTTTGCTCTGAAATTCATTTTATCTGACATTACTATAGCAATTTGATTTATTTTTATTAACATTTTACAATATGTCTTTTTATTTTCAACCTGCCCACATCATTATGTTCGAAATGAGTTTTTGTAGATAGCAGATAGTTGATAGTCTCTTTAATTCACTCTACACATCTCTGGTTTTAAAAATTAGTATAGTGTGTTCATTTACACTAATGTAATTGTTGATATATCAGGGTTTTAATCTGGCATTTGAGTATTTGTTTTCTGTTTGATTTTTCTGTTTTAATTTCTCTCTTTTTCTTTTACTGCTTTCTTCTTGGTTACATGAATATTTGTGAGTATTAGTATGGATTTATCTACATTATTTTTAGTTTATGTAATTCTATGATTTTTTTCATGGTTCATAAACATTATATTATATATAAATCTTATCACAGTCTACTGAAATTGTCATTTTAACCACGCAAGTAAGGTGTAAAAATCTTACTATTGCATTTCTTCTAGCCTCCTTTATTTATGATATAATTGCCTTATATATTTCCTTTAAATTCATTTAGAACCACATCACAGAATGTAATAATTATCACTTCTACATTCAAACAATTTTTTAAAACTTAAGAGTAAAAGGAAAGTCTGTATGTAACATTTACCCATAAGTTTTGCTTACTTTGTCTTTTCTTACTTCTTGATGTTCCAAGTTCCCTTCCTTAATGTTTTCTGTTTAGAAAACTTATTTTTTACATTGTTTTAGGGTAGATCTACTAAAAACAGATTATGTTGGTTTTCCTTTATATGAGAAAAAATTTATTTTACCTTTATAACTGAAGGTGATTTTCACTGGATATAGAAATCTGGATTGAAAGAATTATTTGAATTCTTTCAAGAATCGTTGAAAATTGTCACTTTGTTCAACCTTCGTAGTTTCCAATGAGAAATCTGCTGTAGTTCAAATTGTTTAATATCTATACATAGTTTGCTTTCTCTAAGACTACTTTCAAGATTTTTTTTTTTTCAGTTTTCAGAAGATTGACTATGATGAGTCGTTGCATGTATTTATTTGGACTTTCAAAAGGTTTATTCACTTTCTTGAAGCTAGGGCTTTATGTATTTTGCCTAACGCATGAAAGTTTCAGCCATTGCATTTTCTTCCATTAATGTTTCAGCCCCACCCTCTTTCTTCATTCCTGTTGGACTTTAGTGACATTAGTGCCAAATAATTGGGTATAGACCCACATGTCTATGAAGCCTTGTTGATTCTTATGTGTGTGATATGGTATGGATCTCTGTCCCTGTCTGAATCTTACGTTCAATTGTAGTCCTCAGTGTTGGAAATGGGGCCTGGTAGAAGGTGATTGGATCATGAGGTTGAATCCTTCAGGAGTGATTTAGCACAGGATTGTGCTAAACCATCCACAAAGGATCTACCCTCGTGGTTTCCCTGGGCCACATTGGAAGAAGAAAAATTGTCTTTGGCCATACATAAAATATACTAACACTAATGATAGCTGATGAGCAAAAAAACAAACAAACAAAAAAAAAAAAAAAACATCATGTTTTAAGAAAGTTTATAGATTGTGTTGAGCCCTTTTCAAAGTTGTCCTGGGCTGTACACCGTCCAAGGGCTGCAGGTTGGACAAGCTTGGTTTAGCACCATCCTCTTGGTGCTGTTCTTGTGAAAGAGTTCTCATAATACCTGATTATTAAAAGTGTGTAGCACCTCCTCTGCCTCCCTGTTGCTCCTACTCCAGCCATGTGATGTGTGTGCTTCCCCTTGGTCTTCCACGATAATCGGAAGCTTTCTGAGACCTCCACAGAGGTCAAGCAGATGCCAGCGTCATGCTTCCTGTACATCCTGTGGAACTGTGAGCCAATTAAACCTCTTTTCTTTATAAATTACTAGTCTCAGGTATCTTTTTTATAGCAATTTGAGAATGGCCTACTACAATGTGTGCATGTGTGTGTGTGTGCATGTGTGTGTGTGTGTGTGTAAAATTTCTTTATTTTTCATATTGGGTAACTTCTGCTGTATCTTAAAATTCAATGATACTTTCCACTTCTTTTCAATTCTGTTGTTGAGGCCATCCATTAAGTATTTCATTTGTTGTTGTATTTTTAGTTTTATGTGGCTCTTCTTTGGATCTTGTATTTCTTTGCTAAATTTTCAAAAATGTTACTTAAAAGGTGTTCATGATTGCTCACTGAAGGATTTTTATGATGGCTACTTTATAATTAATGTTAGGTAATGCTGTCATCTGTATTAGCTAAGTGCTGGCATCTGTTGATTGTCTCTTCTCTGAGATTTTGAGATTTTTCTTGTTCTTGCCATGAGAAACATTCTATTTGAAACTATAATAATAAGATTTTCAGATTAAAAAAAGAGAAAGAAATAAATGGGGAGAGATTTGTTCAAACAAATGAACAATACATGAAATCAAGAAATACTAACATGTTATAACATCAGATTGAAACTTGGATCTAAGGAAAGAAATGAAAAACAATAAATATGAAAATTTTGTGTTTAATATAAACATATTATTTATCCTTTCTTACAATATTTTAAAGTGAGTTGTTCATCAAATAAAAAGTAATATAATATATCCTGAGTTTCATAACATTAATAGAATTAAAATATGTGAAAACAATATAGCAAAGGCTAGGTGGAATATAAATTGACGTAAATTATTGCAGAGGTCTTTTATATGAAGATGTACATTATATTAAAAATGGTGTACTGATTATAGATATATCTATTTTATTAAAGTCTGTCATCTTTTACTGTGTACATTTTGATGCTCTTGATTACATTCCAATTTAGAATTATCTATCAACCATCTATCTATATCAACTTCATTTTAAATGGATTCTATTATAATTAGAAAATATCTCTCTTTAGCTCAAACATATTTTATGACTTAAATTTTATTTTTATTAATATTAATATAGTCTCATCAACTTTGTCCTTATTAGTATTTCTAATATATACACATATATTCTTTTTTAAGAATTTTAAATTATTAGTGTCTTTATTATCATGGTGATTTTATCATACAGTCATTTTGAAAAGAAGAAAGCCAGAGGCATCACATTACCTGACTTTGACTATACTACATGGCTACAGTGACGAAAACAGTATAGTACTGGCATAAAATAGACATATAGACCAACGGAACAGGATAGAGAACCCAGAAATAAAACTTCACACCTACTGCCAACAGATCTTTGACAAAGTTGACAAAAATAAGCAATGAAGAAAGAACTCCCCATTCAATACCTAGTGCTGAGAAAACTGCCAAACCATACGCGGAAGATTGAAACTGGACTCTTACCTAGCACCACATGCAAAACACTAACTGAAGATGAATTACAGACTTAAATGTAAGACTTCAAACTATAAAAATCTTAGAAGAAAACCTAGGAAATTCCCTCTGTACATCAGCCTCGGCAAATAATTTATAACAAAGTCCTCAAAAGCAATTGCAACAAAAATGAAAATTGACAAGTGCAACCTAATTAAAATAAAGAGCTTTTGCCCGGCAAACAAAACTATCAATACAGTAAACAGACAACGTACAGAATGGAAGAAAATATTCACAAATTCTCCACCTGATAAAGGTCTAATATCCAAAATCAATAAGGAACGTAAACAGTTGAACAAGTAAAAAGTAAATAACCCTGTTAAAAAGTGGGCAAAGGATGTGAACAGATACTTCTCAAAAGAAGATATCCAAGTGACCAACAAACATATGAAAAATGCTCAATATCACTAATCACCGGAGAAATGCAAATCAAAACCACAATGAAAAATATTTATGCTGAATATAAAACCTTTAAATTGGATTGTTTGCTCTATTTACATCTACTGGTAAATTTAGGTTGTGTTTATTCTTGTTTGCATGATGATGAGTTACCATTTATCAATTCTGGTGCTTTTAGATAATACAGTATAGGGCCTTGAACTTGTATTTTAGTAAGCCTCTTCTAATACTACTCAAATCAGGAGATTGGAAGGTGCCTTGTTACATGTGGGTAAGGGTGAAAGTCCAGAATTCCCATGTGGCTCCACAGTCTCCCAAAAGGAAGAATAACTTTTAATTGACCATTAAGTATATAAATCTTTGGTCTCCACTGGGCCTTCTCTACCCCACCCCAGGGAGGGTACCTCATCATAGTCCGGAAAAACTGGAGGTCTAGCCTCTCCAATTAGTGTTTTCTGGGAGAGATAAAGTGTGGTGAGTTTTATTCTGTGAATTGTGGCTGGAGCAAAGTAGTTATTATCTAAATGTTTTCTGCTTTGTTTAGATGTCCTGTCCCTGATCTTTTGGTTAGAAGGAGTAGGTTTTCCTTAGATCCTTTGTTGTTTGCACCAGTTGGCTTTATATTTTTGTCACCAGCTTCTCCAGTATCAAATCTTGGCTATATGAGACAAAAATAATACCAAGATAATTAACATTCCTTTCATTCCTCAATTTCTGAGGTCCCTATATCTGTTCTTTATATTTCAAATATTTTTCATGCTTGTTTTTAATATCCAGTATTTGAATTGTAGTTTTAGTACAATTTTAGAGTAATTAATATTTTATATCTGTTCCACCTGTATTAAATAAGGAACTTTCATCTTGGGCATACAAGAACCTGAAAATTAAAACATGATCTTTGCCTTTTAAGTACATAAAGTTCATAGAAATTAAATATGTGCATATTAAACTGAAATAACAATACAGTCTAGTTTATTCCAAGGAGAGTATATGCATGCCGCATTACTCTTCACTTTACATGTCATATCATTAATCATTTATGACTCTATCCTACCCTAAATGGATTATGACTCATCACAATGTCCTAAATATCCACTATCAATTTGACAGAGAAGGCCATAAGTTAAAACACATTTTTCATTTAATATTAGTAGTAAATAATATAGGATACTATAGAAAGCATTCACTTTGGGCTATATAATTAGATAAGAGTTCATAAAGTGTCACATTTAAACTGTATTTTATTGCATATCCTTCATTTACTGACTCTGTGACCTGAAGCAAGTTTTATAAAGTATGTGATTATGTCTTCTTATTTATAAAAGGGAGACGATAAAAGTTTTTTTCCAGGTTTATTTCTTCTTGTGTCAGTTTGGGGAAGATGTGTTTCAATAATTTATCTATTTTGTTTTAATTATCAAGTGTAATTTGGATTAAGTGTTTCTTGGTAATTTTTAATTATCTTTTTTAAATCCCTGAAATGTAAGCGATTGTTGTTCTCACTTTTTTGAAGAGTTAAAAAATGAATAGGGTAATTTTACAGAGCAGTTGCATAACCTTTTGCTCCAGAGCTATTTTGCAAAAGACATATTTTGATTCATCGTTTTTTTTGTTTGTTTTTTTTTTTTTTCAATGACAACCTGGAGTGCATATAAGGAGGGTTAAGTTTACTCTCTGGGTGAATGTCTAAAGCAATACTGGGGCTTGTCGCGATAGCTAAGATAGCTGAGAGAGAAAAATGCACTGACCCAGGGCTCTCCGTAGAAAGCTAAATGATGGTGGATGATGAACACTGACTTCCAGCAGAAGCAGAAAATATTCCTCAGTGGAGGAAAGCTCAATTTCACAAAGATACCGTTCTCAAGATTAGTATGGATGAAATGAAAACCCCGAACAACTTTTTAATAGAATTTACCAAGCTTTTCCTAAAATAGATGTGAAAGAACAAAGGGCCAAAAATAGTCAACATACTTCTGAAGATGTAGAATAAGGGGTGTGTCCTATATGGGCAGGAGAGGAATTTTTACTAAAAAGTATATATCCTCATTAAAAAATGCTTAAAATACATGGACCAGTGGAGGAAAAATATTAGTCCAGAAGCATGTCAATCAGTGCAGAAAGGAGGGACAATCCATAAAATAGAGGTGAAGGCCGGGTGCGGTGGCTCACGCCTGTAATCCCAGCACTTTGGGAGGCCGAGGCGGGCGGATCACGAGGTCAGGAGGTGGAGACCATCCTGGCTAACACTGAAACCCCGTCTCTACTAAAAATACAAAAAAAATTAGCTGAGCGTGGTGGCAGGCACCTGTAGTCCCAGCAACTCGGGAGACTGAGGCAGGAGAATGGCGTGAACCTGGGAGGAGCTTGCAGTGAGCCGAGATCACGCCACTGCACACCAGCCTGGGACACAGCGAGACACCGTCTCAAAAAAAAAAAAAAAAAAAAAAAAAAAAGATAGAGGTGAAAAAAACGTATACCCCACATGGAAAAAAATAAAAGTTATTTACTATATATCAATTCCAAATAAGTATTTAAATGTGAAAATTAAACTTTGAAGCATTTTAAATTAAATGTAAGTGTATTTTTTTTTTTTAATGCTGGTGATTGAAATGATAATTCAATTATACCAGAATTAAGCTCCCACTCTAAATACATGTTTTTACTCAGTTCTCTTTGAATAATTTTTTTGAGCAAGGAGCTTAACCAATAGCAATAGTTAAATTTCCTATTTAATTGGTATAACCTCAATTAAATTATGAAATCAAGATGCAAGAAATTAAGAGGCTAATCAATTAAGTCAGTTGTTAGATAATAAGGAATAATTCAGATAAATGGCAGGACATATCTTGGTATTTGCCTTATTTGGAGACTATATATGAGGGAAATAGATGTACGACCAACTTTATTATATTATGTCTGGATTCACAAGTGTCACATTTATTCAACATTTAACAAGTAGTTATTGATAATTTCAAAAGTAAAATTTTGAGTTTGATGTATACTGTAAGGAGAAGAAAAAATTTAAGAATTTCTCAAAAATGTTTGTCTTGAGCTCAAAATAAAAATAGAAGTTGGCATGTTTTGATATGAGTAAGACTAGAAGATGAGCAGGTTCAAAGAAACTAACCATTAGGAACACATTTTTAGATATGTCATGTTTGAAACATCTGTAGTATTCATGGATATATAGATATTTAAAATCACTGCTCAAAATAGGAATGCCAGAATTGTCAAGTGATTGTTGCAACAATTTTTTTTTTTGAAATGTAACATAGATATAATAAAATTTACAGATTTCAAGTGTCAGACTCATTGTATCCAAGCAGCAGACACCAGGATGAAACAAATATCAAAATTTCAAAGCTTTTTGTAATATCATATTAGGGTTCATTTAATCTAAAAATAAAAATACAATAACTATATGAAGGCATGGAACAACAAAAGCAGGCATAAATTAAATGGTAACCTCACACACATTTGGCTTTGAAATAAAAGAAAAAAAAGAAAAATGCAAACACATCTTTTAGGGGCCACCATTTAACAAGTAAAATTTCAGAACTATCAAAAGTAATTATAACAAATTGAAATGCTAGATTTGGAAACTACAATATTGGTAATAAAACTTTAATTGCATGGGATTAATAGCAGATTACACACTGTTCCCCTGACAACCTCACAAAATGAAAAGCATCCATGAACTTGAAGATAGATCCACTATCTATTTAAGTATTTTTCCCTTCTGTGAAGTACACAGAGATACCTCCTCAAAGGTATGCAGAAGAGGAAAATACTTAAAAATAGAACAGTGCAGCAATGGCCTATGACAGGATGTTTAAAAGCCACATAAGCATTTCACATTCATCTAAACCTAGAAGACAATGGAAGCTCAGAAAACACCTACCAGGGAAATTACAGAAAACCTGTTTAGAAACATAATCTAACCACTGAACATCAAAAATAAAAGCAATCTTAAAAGAAGCTGAAGGTAAATGAAACAAAACAAAACAGAAAAAAAAAAAAAATAAAAAAAGACACCCACATACTGCATTCAGGGGAACAATGATAAGATTGATTGCCAATTTGTTATTAGAAAAAAATAGAGGCTAGGAAATCATGGAACAAGAAAACAAATGGAAAACCAAACAAAGCAACAAAACAAAAACAAAAACCCACTCTCTCAACTTAGAAATGTATACCCAGTAAAGATATTTTTTAATATACAGCTGTAACAAAGACACTTTTAGAATTAAAAACCAAACAAAAAATGTGAAGAACATTTGTTCACAATAGACAAAAATACAGAAAATCCTAAAGAGATACGATGCTAGATTTAACTTGGAGCTAAGGAAAGAATACTAGATATGAAAAGCATTTTAAATATAAAAATGTAATTTTCTTCATCTTTTCTTAAACTTTCTGAAAGTGATCATCAAATAAAAAATGCAATACATACTGGCATATCTAACATTTATAGTAGTAACTTGCTGTTATTTTAATGTGCAATTCATTCCCTAATGATAAATGATGTTGAACATATTTTCACATACATTATGTGCCATCTGTATTTCTTCTTTGGTGAAGTGTCTGTTTAGATCCTTTGCCTGTTTTCTAATTAGGTTATTTCTTTTCTTAATGTTGAATCTTAACGGATCTTCAAATATTTTGAATAAAAGTCATTATTGGATATATATTTTGCAATTATTTTTCCCAGTGTGTAATTCAATTTTTGTTGTTGTTGTTGTTTTCTTAAAGTTTCTCTTGCAGAGTGAGGTTTTTAATGCTAATGAAGTTCAACTTCCTTTTTTTTTTTTTTTTTTTGTCTCATAGACTATGCTACTGTTATATCTAAAAGGTCATCATCAATTCCAAGGTCATATAAATTTTATGTATTTTATGTTTTCTTTTAGAAGTTTTACAGTTTCACATTTTATATTTAGATCTATGTTTCATTTTAAGTTAAATTTTATGAAGGATATGAGACGTGTGCTCAGGTTCCCCCCTTCTTTTTTTGTTTACACATGGATGTCCTATCTTTTCAGCACTATTTGTTGAAAAGACGATTCTTTCTCCATATAATTCCTTTCGTGCCTTTGCTAAAGGTCATTTGAGTATGTGTGGGTCTATTAGTGGCCTCTCTATTTTCTTCCATCGATATACGTGTCTATTTTTTCCCCAATACCACACTTGTATACTACAGCCTTAGAGAAAGTTTTGAAATCAAGTTATATGAGTCATTCAACTTTTTTTTTTTTTCTTCTTAAGTATTGTGTTGGCCATTTCAAGTCCTTGACTTTTTGTATAAACTTTAGAATGAGTATTTCAATAGCTTGCTGGGTTATTATTTGGGATTGAACTGAATATATAAATCAAGTTGGGAAGAAGTAACATCATAATAATATAGAGTTTTCCAATACATAAACATGGAACATATCTTTTTTGAATTCCTTCATCAGAGATCTGTTCTTTTCTACATATACATTGTGTAAACATTTTGTTACAATTTTACCTAGCAATTTCCCTTATTGGTGATATAGTAAATTATATTGTTTTTAAATTTCAGATTCTAATTTTGTCCTTGATGAGGACAATATAGACTCTTCTTAAAAGACTTTAAAGTAGCCTTTTCATTCTCTGATAGAATCTTCCTGTTAACTCTTAAATCTCACAATACTAAAACTCTCTGGTAGTTTAATCTCAGGTTAAATGTCATCTCCCTGGAGAGTTCTTCTCTGATCACCGAATCCAAAGTAGCACTTGACCCCTCTTTATTTGCATTGCAGTCATATTTGCTTATTATAATTCTCCAAAAGGCACATTTCACTATTGGTTTTGTTGTTGTTTTGGCTTATTTGCTAAAGTTATATATATGTTTATTGCTTATGTTTCCATGAGAATATAAACCCTGAAAGTTCAGGGACTTTTTAAGTTTTGTTCTCCATTCTACTACCCCCAGCAGTTTGAACAATTCCTCATTAAATGTTTGTTGGTTGAATAATTAATAACTTAATTATTCAATAATATTTGTTTCAAGTTAGTTTCTCTCATAAGCAGATGCTCAGACTAGAGTTTAAGTTAAATCCTAAAAAACACATTTAGGAAATGGGGGATTCAGAAAAGGAAAGGAAAATAACAGTATAGGTCATGGTTAGGTAAATAATAATCCTCTAAAGTGTCCATACACTAATCCCTGAAACCTGTGAATATGCTACCTTACAAGAAAAGAGGGAATTTGCAGACATGATTAAGTAATGGATATTGAAATGGAATGATCCTGGACCATCTCAGCAGATTCGATGTATCAAAAGAGTTCTTATAAGAGAGTGGCAGGAATATTAGAGTAAGGTAGATATTTGAGGATACTATTCTGCTGGCTTTGAAGATTGAGGAAGAAAACACATGTCAAGAAATAAAGGTGGCCTCTAGAAGCAGGCAAAGGCAAGGAAATGGATTCTGTCCTAGAGCCTTGAGAAGGAATGCAGCCCACACCCCTGCTGATACCTTGACTTTCGGCCATTGAGGAATATTTTGAGCTTCCAACCTCCACAACAAGAGCATAGTAAATGTGTATTGTTTTAAGCCACTGTTGTTTTGTAACTGGTCACGGCAACAATAGGAAATGAAAGTAGATGCATTAAATAACATATTATCCCTGTTGGCTAATGAATCTGAATCATGTAGAAGACTGAAGATAGTATAGAATTTGCTTCAGAATCATACCACTTGAGGGATGAGAAAAATAGTGCATTTGTCCAACTCCAGTTAGTCTTTGGTTGTTCTCCTGGCATTGACAGTCTGAAGCCCCACTTACCTGTCTTGCACATGGACTGAACACATTATCAAGAATAAAGAGGTAAGCAAGGTGGCTGACTAGAAGTCTCAGCACTCATGCCCCCCACCACAGGCAGCCAGAACAGTGAAAAAACTACTCTATTTTGATTAAAAAAAAAAACTAGAGGAGAGTGCTAGAGTATATCATAGAAGTAACAGAAACCCTGTAGAGCACAGAAACTCAATATGGCCACATAGAGCATGTAAGAAAATATCTTGTCTCTGCCAATTCACCCCTTAGTTAGGATCAGCTTGGAACCAAATGGGCCTTTCCTTGCTGAAAAGGGTAAGCGGAGAGTGCTAGAGTATATCATAGAAGTAACAGAAACCCTGTAGAGCACAGAAACTCAATATGGCCACATAGAGCATGTAAGAAAATATCTTGCCTCTGCCAATTCACCCCTTAGTTAGGATCAGCTTGGAACCAAATGGGCCTTTCCTTGCTGAAAAGGGTAAGCGGTTGGGGGTGGTGGCTCACACCTGTAAGCCCGGCACTTTAGGAGGCCGAAGCGGGTGGATCACGAGTTCTGGAGATGGATACCATCCTGTCTAACGTGGTGAAACCCCGCCTCTAAAAATACAAAATCTTAGCCGGGCATGGTGGTGGGTGCCTGTAATCTCGGCTACTCAGGAGTCTGACGCAGGAGAATGGCATGAACCTGGTAGGCGGAGCTTGCAGTGAGCCGAGATCGTGCCACTGCACTCCAGCCTGGGCTACACAGCGAGACCTCGTCTCAAAAAATGAAATAAAATAAAATACGGTAAGCAACAGGACCTCAGTAGTTTCCACCAACCTGTTTTTTTCTCAGTACTGGTATCTCCTGCAATTCTCACAGGCACTAAGCTCAGCTGAGAGAGCTGCCTGAATTCCACACTGCTGCTCGCCTCGGAGAAGGAGACAACACTGTCCTCCTCCTTCTATAGCCCTAAGGCTACTGCACGACACCATCTTGGAATGGGATCAACTGTTGGAGTAGCCATGGTAACCTTCTATCTGTGAGACCTTGTTGCACCTGAACCACCCTTACCCAGTGGCCTGCCACCCTGGGGCTAAGATGTTACTACACCCTCCCTGTGAGGCCAAGCTGTTGTTGAGGTATTCCATCTACTCCTTCCAATCACTGCTGTACTCTGTACCTCAGGGACTGAGTTGAAGCAGAGCTTTGCCTCCCAGGAAAATGTTGCCATGGCCATCAGAGCAGCCACAACCCCAGGGCCTAAGTTGAAGCAGCACGTTGCCTACTAGGCCTAGCTGAGCATTTGTGCATCCCAGAGCTGACTTGAGGTGATAACCCATGTCCTAGGGAAATAGAGCATTTGCTGAGTTAAGACAATAACGCTCATTTCCATAGGCTGCATAACTGTGGTACCATCCTTCATTGAAACTGGACTAGCCCCCTAGAGTCTGAGCTGCTGAGATACTCCCTGTCCTAAGGGAGTTATTTTTCTGCTTCTCTTTGCAAGTCAGAGCCTAAGCAACAGCTGTTCTCTGTCATTTTCAGTTCCTTACTGCTACTGCACCAAACCTTACAGTCTGGTATACTGCCATGTCCCACTATCCAAGAGTCCAGAGTCAACACTGTGCAGTACCTTATCTCCTAAGGTCCTAGTTACGACTGTGTCCTGTGATCAATTTAAACAGATAAAATTCTCCAGTCAAAATGCATGAAGTGTCAAAATGAATTAAAAAAACAAGATCCAACTATATTCTGTCTACAGACACACTTTGGCCTTAAGAATATGTAGACTGAAAGTGAAGGGATGGAAGAAGATATTTCAAGGAAATGTTAACCAAAAGAAGGTAAAGAAAGCAGAGATGGCTATACTTACATCATATGAAATATGCCCCAAGTAGAAAACTATCAGAAGAGACAAAATAGATAATTATTTAATGATAAAGAGCTTGATTTATCAAGAAGACATCACAAGCATTAATATATACGTACCCAACATTGGAACTCAGATGAAGCTGAGAATCAAATCAAGAATTCAATCTCTTTAAAATAGCTGCAGAAAAAGTAAAATATCTGGGCCGGGCACAGTGGCTCATGCTTGTAATCTTATCACTTTGTGAGACTGAAGCAGGCAGATCACTTGATGCCAGGAGTTCAAGACCAGCCTGGCCAACATGACAAAACCCCGTCTCTACTAAAAATACAAAAACAAGCCAGTCATGTGATGGTGTATGCCTGTAATCCCAGTTACTTGGGAGTCTGAGGCAGGAGAATTGCTTGAACCTGGGAGGTAGAGGTTTCTGTGAGCCAAGATCGTGCCACTCCACTCCAGCCTGGGTAACAGAGAAAGACTCTGTCCAAAAAATAAATAAATAAATAAATAATTCTGGGAATACACCTAACTAAGGATGTGAAAGATCTCTATGAGGAAAACTACAAAACACTGCTGAAAGAAATTATAGTTGACACAAACAAATGGAAACACATCCCATGCTTATGGAAGGTTGGAACCAATATAGTTAGAAAATGACCACACTGACAAAAGCAATCTACAAATTCAATGCAAGTCCCATCAAAATACTATCATCAATCTTCACAGAACTAGAAGAAAAAAATTCCTAAAATTAATATGGAACCAAAAAGGTGTCTGCATTGTCAAAGCAAGACTAAGCAAGAAGAGCAATTCTGGAGGCATCCCATTACCTGACTTCAAACTATGCTACAAGGCTATCATTACCAGAACAGTATGGTATTGGTTAAAAAAAAAAAAAAAAAAAAAAAAGGTCAGGCCCAGTGGCTCAAGCCTGTAATCCCAGCACTTTGGGAGGCCGAGACGGGCGGATCACGAGGTCAGGAGATCAAGCCCATCCTGGCTAACATGGTGAAACCCCGTCTCTACTAAAAAAATTACAAAAAAAAACTAGCCGGGCGAGGTGGTGGGCGCCTATAGTCCCAACTATTCGGAGGCTGAGGCAGAAGAATGGCATAAACCCGGGAGGCGGAGCTTGCAGTGAGCTGAGATCTGGCCACTGCACTCCAGCCCGGGCGACAGAGCGAGACTCCATCTCAAAAAAAAAAAAAAAAAAAAAAAAAAAAAACAGACACGTAGACCAATGTCATAGATTAGAGAATTCGGAAATAAGGTCAAATATAGCCAACTGTTATTTGACAAAGCAAACAAAAACATTTTAATGGGGAAAGGACACTCTATTCAACCAATGGTTCTGGGATAATTGGCCAGTCACATATAGAAGAATGAAACTGGATCTTCATCTCTCACCTTATAAAAATAATTAACCCAAGATGAGTCAAATACTAAAATTGAAGACCTGATACCATAACAGTTCTAGAAGATAATATTGGAAAAACTATTTTATCCCTCAGCATAGGCACAGATATTAAGCCAATAACAGTAAAAGAGGATGAAAAATGGCATTAAATAACAATAAAGGGTACAATTCAACAAGATGTCTTAACTATCCTAAATATATATGCACTCAACTGTGGTGCACTGAGTAATAAAACAAGTACTTCTAGACTTAAGAAAAGTCTTACACAGCCACAGTATCATAGTGGCTCATGCCTGTAATCCTAGAACATCGGGGCTGAAGTGGGAGAATTGCCAGAGGCCACAAGTTTGAGACCTGCTTGAGAAACACAGTGAAACCCCGTCTCTACAAAAACTGAAAAAAATTAGCCAGGTATGACGATGTGTGTCTGTACTCCCAGCTACTCTGAAGGCTGAGGTGGGAGGATTGCTTGAGCTGAAGAGCTCATTGCTACAGTGAGCTGTGATCATGCCAGTGTACTCCAGTCTTGTCAAAGAGTGAGACCTCCTCTCAAAAACAAAACAAAAATGGACAAAGAACTTAAATAGGCATTTCTCTGAAGATAACATAAAAGTGGGCAACAGGTACGTGAAAATGTGTTCAACATGACTAATAGTCAGAAAAATGCAAATCAAAACTACAATCAGATACTACCTCACACCTGTCAAGATACGTACTATCAAAAAGACAAGAGACAACTAATGTTAATGATAACTCTCTATACAAGACTATGGAGAAAACAGAACCCTTGTGTGCCATTGGTGTGAATGTAGGTTGATGCGGACATTGTGGGTAACAGTATGGAGGTTCCTAAAGAAATTAAAAGTAGAACTACCATATGACCCAGCATTCTCTCTTCTTGGTATATACCCAAAGGAAATGAAATCACTACCTCATAAAAATATCTGCACTCTTAAGTTCATTGCAGCATTAGTCACAATAGCCGATACATAGAAACAACCTATGTGTTCATTGATGAATGAATGGATAAAGAAAAGGTTTTATATATGTAGGACTACTATCTGCCTTAAAAAGGAGGCAAATTTGCCATGTCCACAGATGGACCTAGCAAGGAAATTTTACTAAGTGAAATAGGCCAGACACAGAAATAAAAAAGTAATGAATGAACTCACTTTTATGTGGAACTTATAAAGTAAGTGGTTGTGGGGAGGCTCATATATATGGAAACAGAATAAAACAAGGTCTGGGTTGGGGGAAGGAAATGAGAAAATATAGATCAAAGGATAAAAAGCAGATATGAGGGCTGCACGAGCCTAGAGCTCTAATGTACAACACTAGGACCATGGTTAATAGTAGTATATTGTGTTAAGGATTTTTGCCAAATGAATAATTTATAGTCGTTCTTGCCAAGGGGCAGTTTGGAGACAGATAACTACGAGAGATGATGAACTTGTTATTTGTTCCATTATAGTGACTCTCTCTCTCTATATATATATATATATACAACATATAATATGTATTATGCCTTAAATATGCATAATAAAATATTCAAAAAATACCCATAAAATTATCACACACAGAAAAGAAAAACAGAGAAAGCTTTGAGCTCAGTTGTAGGTACAGTACATGCATCACAAGGGTTATTGCAGAGAAAATACCAACAGTATTTGCTAAAATTATCTTGACCACTTTCTATGCACTTTTTTCCTGAATTTCCTGAACATTCATTATAATAACTTAGATTTAATTACTAGCTCTTCTTTTACAGGAACTATGCTAGGTTAAGACAATGTAAAGCCTTAATCTCACTCATCATGAAATTTCCTCTTAGTAAGAATCAAAAACAATTTCTGGAATCCAATATGCATGTTAAAAAAGATTTAGATACAAGATGACTTCACAGCATATTGAGAGTTATTGGGTCCAGTTAATGTTGTAAGGAAGAGGCCATGACTAGATATCAAGATTCCAAAAGTGAATATAGAAACAAAGTAGAAATGGTAGAAGATGTATTCTAAGCATAAGGTATTATATTTCTGAATGTATGCCTCAATAAAGAGCTTTGTAAGTTTGGTTTAGCTACAGAAAGAAAATTTTGGTGAGGAATTAGCTTAGTAATTCAATGATGTTGGTAAGTTGAATGAGGTACTATTTTACTCCCCAATATATCCTCTGAAATTCAAGTTTGGATATTACTAGCTAGTGACCTATCTTCCACTTATATCTGGCATGCCCATTTGGCAAAGGGTTACTGTACATGAAACAAACATGTACTTCAGCTACCTAACTCTGAGTTTCCAAAATAAATTCATCAATGACCAATATTGGCTAAAGTGAGACAAATTTCTGAGAAAACGGTGTTTTTTTCTCCTGATATTTATGTGTAATATTTGAAGGACTTATCTTCAACTCTTCTCATTTCTAACATTTCTACATCTAATCCATCATCAACAGTGTTGACTCTAACTTCAAAATATTTAAGCATCTAAATACTTTCAACACATCCAATGCTAGCACTGCACCATTAACCAGGCAGCCATTTTCTATCTCCTTGTGTATTCTAATTGCCTTGTAAGCTGTACTCTTATTTTCCTGATGTGTCTCCTGACTATTATCAACTAAGTAGACAGAGTGATCTTTGAAAAATGTTAAGTCAGGTCCCAACATCCCTCTGTTTAAGACATTTTGAGTGAACATCATCTCAGTCAAAATCAAACTTTAAAAAATTTTCTGCAAGGCCCTCATTCATCTACACTCCTTTTACTTATCTGTCCTTCTTTCCGACTAATCGCACTCATTCATTCTGTTGTGGCCTCACTTTTTCATTTTGGGGCTTTTGCATTTACTATTTTCTCTACGTGGAATGCTTTCCCCCAACATATGTATGTGACTCCCTTATTTAAATTTTAATTTTAAGTTATTTGACAAAGCTAATAAATGACAAAGTCAAAATTTGAACGTAAGTAATCTGGCTCCAGAATCGACATTTAAACAGTGACACGACCTTTATGTGTAAATTTGATTAAATCTCCTAATTCCATGATGTCCTAATGTTCAAAACCTTCACCATGATTTCCTCAAACATTTGAAGATTTCTGTTATACTCTTCCCTTTTCTCTGCATCTTGAGCCATTACATATTAACCTTCTCTCTCTTAAATGTTTTGGTTATTGTTGTTTGTTTGTTTGCTTGTTTGTTTTTGAGAGGGAGTTTCACTCTTTTTGTCCAGGCTGGAGTGCAATGGCCCGATCTCGGCTCACCACAACCTCCGCCTCCCGGGTTCAAGTGATTCTCCTGCTTCAGCATCCCGAGTGGCTGGGATTACAGATATGCGCCACCATCCTGGCTAATTTTGTATTTTTAGTAGAGACAGGGTTTCTCCATGTTGGTCAGGCTGGTCTTGAACTCCTGACCTCAGGTGATCTACCTGCTTCAGCCTCCCAGTGCTGGGATTACAGGCGTGAGCCACTGTACCCGGCCTCATTAAATGTTTTATGACCTGATTGGTTTTTTGGATATGAGATTAAGGGAAAGTTTCATGTCTTATAATGTTCCTTCTTCTATTTATCCTCTACCCTACTACCCACTCACTAAAATGTTTCTTTTCCTTAAGACAAATTTCTCTTCCTGTGTCGGGCATGGGATAGTAGAATGGCCATTGCATTTTGAAGCCTGAGCATGCGCTTGAGGTCTTTTCCACCGTCGTTAGTAGTTAGTGTAGCTTTAGTAGCTAACAAAAGTGTTTCTTCTTTATTAAAAAGTGTAGCCCCTGACAGAAATTCTGGTGAAGACATTTTTCTACACCTAGTTATATGTGCTCTGAACTCAAATATGAAGATTCTCATTTGTAGTGTGGGCTCTGCCAAAAGGCATATATTTATAAAAAGATTTCTGGTAACACTCTGATCATATATTTTGAGACTTATTGAGTTTGAGACCATTATCAAGAGTCTTTAGGAAAAGATAATGACATAAAAGCAAACTGCTCTGCTCTCTCATCTAGCCTTTCCAAAATTGAATAAAGTGTCAAAGATGATAAACTAAAACAAGAAAATGAAGTTATCACTATTGAGCCTAGAAATAGTGACAAATGTATGCTAAAACAATTGAAAAAATTATTACTAAATTCATTACAAAGATGGGCAAATAGAACTTCATTAAGTGGAATTGGAGCTGCCCTCCTAATGAATAAACTCTGTGGTACAGGAAGAAGTAAAGAAAAGCATAGGGACATCCTGCTAACATTAATTTAAGTGGAAAAGCAACGCTCAGAGGCCAGCAAAGGGAAAAACACAGGTAATAGCTTGTTTTGAAACCTTTTTGTCATTGTGGAAAACAAGAACATAAGAATATCAAAAACAGTATTTGTGACTATGTGCTTTGTAAGGGAATTATTCTGATACAAGTTTTTTTTTTCTGAAATATAGAGGAATTCATTATCTGGAAGTATGATGGACAGAGTGAGCATATATGGAAATAACACATTGAAGCTTCTTTGGACACTGGGAACTAACTGCTGTCAGAGGTTGAACATGCTCTTGAAATAAAACTACCCCAGGCAACACAAACAAGTTTTAAAGAACATCTGTTGAACACCAACAGAAACATAAGTTATGTGAAATAAAAAATGAGCTATGATATGATAGCTCATATCATAAGAGAGAATCTGAATGTAAGAAGAAAATACACTGGCACATTTTAAAACAATAACAGAAGAAGAAAACAGCACAACAATTCTGTTTAATAAATTAAAAAATTAGATGAGAGGATATATGCTGGAAAGGGTGTCTTCTGAACAAAGAGAAAAAAAATGAAATTATTAAAAGCATTAAGAAGGGAGATAATAGACACAAAGGCTAAAGAGAAAAAATATATAATATGGTTAATTGATATACTGAAGGGAAAAACCAGTTAGAGGTATAGTATTTAAAAGTACTGAATTTTAAAAAGTAAAACAGGTTCTTCAGTTTCAAATGATACCCGATAACACTGGAAAGCAATGAGCCATTCAAGTAGAATATAAGACAAAAATATTAATCATTAACATTTATCGAACACTGTCTTAGCTCGAGCTATAATACAAATCACCATGGACTAAGTGGCTTAAATGACAAACAATTACTTCTAGTATTTCTGGAGGACAGGAAGTTCAATATTAAGGGGTTTGTATATTCAGTATCTGGTGAAGGCCCTCTTCTTGGTTTGCAGATGGCTACGTTCTTACTGTATTTTAACCTGGTGGAGACAGAAGTCTAGTGTCTTTCTTTGTCTTACAAGGAAATGAATCTCATCATTGGGGCTCCAATCTCATGACTTCATCTAAATCTAATTACCTCCAAAAGGTTCTACCCACAAATAATACCACAATGGAGGTCAGAATTTTAACAACTGAAATTTAGGAGAACTCAAACATTCAATCCATAACAAGCACTCATGCCGTGACTGAATAAGTTCTTTACCAGTATTACTGATTGAATATGCTTAGTAGCACTTTAAAGTCAGCACTATTATAATTATTCTCTTTTTATTTAGAAGAAAGGGCATACAGAATAATTTGGCAAAGTAAAATATCTAGTATGTTGGAACTGGGGTTTACATCCAGGCGTTCTAGCTGGAATAGAGATAAAATAGAGATAAAATTTGAAACATTAATAAAAGAGAACAGAAATAGTTGACTTTGAAGATTTGGTTTATTTTTTAAATGAAACAGACTTACAAATCACTAGTTGTTTTAGGTGACTTTATTTGTAAGGAGAAAATACAAATACAGATAATTAAGAAATAAGGCTAATATAACTATTAATATAGGAGAAATCCACAGTTTAGAAAAGTATAGCTTATGGAAAGGACTCTTGTTTTTTTCTTCCTCCTTCCATCCCTCTCTCTCTCTCTCTCCCTGTCTTACTTTTGCCTACCTAAGGAAGGAATTATAATCACTTAAGTTGGATAATAGTTCCTAATATGAACACGAGGGTCCAATGTCAAATCAAAAAATGACACACACACAAAAAGGCATTTATGTAAACTTTCCCAATTTTTGAATGTTAGCTTAAAAAATTCAAAACAATGTGTAATTTAAAACAAACAAAATATGTGTTGGTCAAACTCAACCCACATTCTGAGCTTTTGTCCTGTGAAAAAAAGGCAAGATCACAACCTATATTTAGATGGCATTTTAGAAACATTGAGGTTTATACCTGAATTTTTGTAATTGTTGGGCATTAGTGAAATTCTACCTTTTGGCAAGATGTAGGGTACAAATGTTCAATGTTTTATTTAAACGAAAAAAATGTTCTTTAAAAATAAGCTGAGTTAGACGTAGGCTTTACAAAAAAAAAAAAAAAAAAAACTTCTGAAATTTGAAAGATCCAATAATTACATACCCTTAAATAAAAATGTATTTTTCCCACATAAAAGTGAGCTGAAACCATATTGATAAGCAGTCTAAAGCTTTTGTTTGTTTGTTTTTAAAAATACTGACAGAGAAGTAGGTGGTAGGTTCTTCACTCACTCAGCAAATATGTGTTCATTACCTACTTTGTGTACCAAGAGTTGAATGCAAACTGTTATGTAAAACAGACATTGTTCAATACCTCCATGGATAATTTGGTCATTTCTAATCTCTAATAGTGAATTAAAGAAATAAAGAGAGATGGAGAGAGAGAGGAAAGATGGGAGGGTGGAAGGGTGGAAGGGTGATGGGGCTGGAGAGTAAGAGTGTAAAGGGGGAATGTCCACAAAATTTGAACTATATGGTATCGTGTCAAAACTTCCAAGATGAAACAGTTATAAAATATATTCCTAGATTCATTAATTAGTAGGCTTGTTTTGTTGTTAAATTAGGTAAAAACTGAATGAAATCGACCCAAAATGATAATTTTTTTGGTGGTACTGGTGGAAAGAATTACTAGTCTAAGCCATTCTGTCTGGCCATGGTTATAGATCTGCGACAGTTGTTCATCAAAATCTCTTTAGTTTATTGCAATAAAAGTAAGTAAACTGTATCATCTACATAATATCTATAGTTTTTATCTTTTTTCTAATTTCTATACAATTTTATATAATGCATGGTTCATGATAAAGGACTATCTAGTTATTCTTTTATTTTACTATACTTTGAATAACTGGAAGTTGGACTGAATTCTGACTCCACAACTTTAACAATAAAAAGCCATAGACTTAAAGAATATTAATACAAGAAGGAATTTAACAGATTATCATTTGTCCACATTTCATAGGTGTAAAGCCTGAGATCTAATGAAATATTTTGTCAAGAGTTTATAGGAACATATAGAGGTGGCCTACATAGAGAGTGGTTGAGTACTTTGAATGAAAATACCAAAATGTCTGTTTATGAGATATGTTTAAAATTCATCTGTATTTTTAAGATGAAGCACATGCTGTGCAATCAGTTTAGTTCATAGGTAAAGAGTATTATTTCTAATCTTGATTGCAGCAATTTCCTGCAAGTTTTGGCTGGTACTATTTTTGACTTTTGAGGCTCTGAGCTCTGCTGCGCTTGGCTTACTGTTGGAATTTCATCAGTGGTGTTTATGAGTCATGTGAGCTGATAGCCCTAAAACTTAGCTTGAGTAAGCTATAAAGTTCTGCCAATGGTGGTAGGGGTCAAAATGTGAGAGAGGAGTAGGGATTTGAAATCAGCTGCTAGAATTGGTGTTATTGCTGGGGAACATGATGATACTAGCAGAACCAAGTAGCTCAACATAAAGCAAAGAACAGGGGTTAAAATTGTTCATTAACCAACACACATAATCATTCTTCTGGTCTTTTTCCTAAGGGACTTAGGAGTGTTTTGCTTCTAATATTTTCAAGTGATGATACAGAACAAATGACTTTAAGTGATTTGTTTGGGATTTGTTCCTTGTGAATTGTATGCTTTCTATAATCTCTAAACTGAGTGATTTTGATCTTTAATAAAGAAAGCATAATTTACCAATATAACAGGTATGATAAATATTAGTTGGTTATTTCATGTTGATGGATGATTCTTATTTTAGTAGTAATACACCATGGTGCCAGCAGATAAACAACAGTAAAGCAAAACATTGTCTGGGACTCTTATTCAAGAAATTGATTTTCCATACGATCTTATTTAAAGTTTTATTTTGGGGACAGGAGAGCAACATTTTATAAAGCAAATACTGCCATAATCTAAGAAATAAATATTGCAGAGAAATAAAACGACACAAAAGAAACATTATTTGATGCAAAGCTATGTTTTGCTATTGTGTTTCAGGTCAGTAGTTTTATATAGTACTTGAAAAACTCATCATCCCTTGTTGTCTACTGCAATTACATGGTGTTGGTATATACAACGAAAGACTTTTGTAAATTTTCTGTAATGCTAGTTTGTTCACAGCCTACAGAGAAATCACTTTTTAAATGTTTTATTTGTGTGTGAGATTTAACAAGAAAATTAAATTCTGTAAAAAAAGTTTTTATAAATTTTTGTGATCATTTTCAATTGTTACTTCTAAAGGACAAGAAATTCTATGATATGCGTGTTTCTCCCATATCTCTTTGTAATCTCTCAATTGCATTTACTACAAAATTATTTATAAAACCAGAAGGCATTAGAATAGAATAGAGAAAAGGGAGTTGACTCCTTTTTTAGATTACAGATATTAAATACTATTATTCTGAAACCAAAGATAGCTAATTGGTAAATATCGATGGAAAATGAATATGCATTATCACAAAGAGAATTTTATTATATCCAATTGAAAAGATATTTCTTTAAGGCTATCATGGAAGCTTTAGACAGGCTTAGGAGTTGAAATCTTCAAAAATATTGCTTTTAAATAATCTAATGTTTTCTACTTATAAAGAAAAATATGTTTATTATTATGAATTTATGTAGATAAAACTACTTATAACTTTTCAAGCACCACTTGTTTTATGATTTAATCATCATAATTGTGTGATAATATAAAATATGAATTAACCTCCATAACTGAATAGTATTTAATTTTTTCTAATTATTTTCACTTCTATTATATCCATAGTAGTTTTGTGTTATAGCTGATAGTGTAGGAATACTCATTTTTAGTTAATAAAAGAGGAGATTTTATGGCTGAGTTGAGATTGTTCCTATCCCAGACCAATGATTATTTTAATGTCATTGTGGGCCATGACCAAACATTTCCTTTTCATCCCGAAGTACCAATTCTGCTTACAAATAGTATTAATGTGTATTTGCCTTCTGGCAAATGGCCAGATATATCTGCATTACCATTTCCAAATAGAGTCAAAGTAAAGGAAATACATTTTGGGGAATAATAGAGTGCAATAGAATATCCGTCTTTAGTCCTTCCATTAAGGATTTTATAAACTATTTAGCAAGCATAGTCATGATTAATGCTGTTAATAATCCAGCTTTTCTCACAGTTACAAGGTTATATTATACCTCCCAACACCTCAAAGCTAGATATGGCTATGTGAGATTTTTCTTAAGAACAAATAAGCAGAAATGACATGTATACCATTCTGGCTGAAGCGTTAAATAATGGTTCATTTTTTTTTTTTTTTTTTGCCTGGTTTTTTGAATCTCTTCCTTCACATAGGAACTGGAAATGTTTAGAGATGGTGACTACTCTTTCTAAAAGTACTGACTGAGGAATATGACAAGCAGAGCATCTTAATGTCCTCATGTATGTGGAACATACATTTTTTATTAGCATACAGTAAAATTATCTGATTTTCAGTGTGTGTTTTTGTGGATTTGTCTAGATTTATTGATTGGGTTTAATAATACCAACATGGTCAGTATAAGGAATAGTTCCCTCATCTCCAAAAATTCTTTCTTGCTGTAATTTTATAGTCAATGACTCTCTTCTGAGTTAATCTTTGGCAACTATCAATATTTTCTCTATTCTTATAGTTTCATCTTCTTCAGAATGTTATTTGAAATGGAACTACACAGAACATAACATTTTAGCATTGGCTTTAGTTACTCAGCATAATGCCTTTCAGATTCATTCATGTGTTATGTGTTATCCAAAACTTTTCATTTTTGAGCATCCATTGCTTTTCATTCTTGAGTAGTCTTCCAGTATATGAATGAACCCATTTATGTATCCATTCACCTTTAAAGGGCATTTTGATGGTTTCCAGTTTTACTATGAGTACGAATAAAGGTGGTAGAAACCTTGTTTACAGGCTGTTTTTGGAACGTGTATTCGGATTCTCTGGAGGAACAGAACTAATAGGATATATGTATGTATGAAAGGGAGTTTATTAAGGAGATTTGACCCATAGGATCACAAGGGGAATTCACACAATAGGCCGTCTACAAGTTGAAGAGCAAGGAAGAAAGTAGTGACTCAGTCTGAGTCCCAAAACTTCAAAAGCAGGGAAGCCTACAGTACAGACTTCAGTCTGTGACAGAAAGCCTGAGAGCCACTGATGTGAGTCCAAGAGTCCAAAAGCCAAAGAACTTGGAGTGAGATGTTCGAGGGCAGAAAGCATCCAGCACAGGAGAAAGACAAAGGCCAGAAGACTCAGCAAGTCAGCTTCTCCCCTCTTCTGCCTGCTTTATTCTAGTGGTGCTGGCAGTTGATTGTATGGTGCCCACCCACACTGAGGGTGGGTCTGCTTCTCCCAGTCCACTGACTCAAATGTTAATCTCTTTTGACACCACCCTCACAGACACACCCATGGACAATACTTTGCATCCTTCAATGCAATCAAGTTGACACTTAATATTAACCAACACAACTTCTATATTTAGAAGTAGAATTACTAGGCCATATGGTAAATATATATGTAATTTTGCAAGAAATCCTCAAACTTCCAGCACAGCTATGCAATTTTGCATTCCCATCAGCAATGTATGAGAGTTGTGGTTGCTCTGCATCCTCAACAACACTTGATATTGTAAGCTGTCATAAATTTATTTTAACAATTGTGTAATAAGATTTTATTATAGTTTTAATTTGCATTTTTCAAATAGATGATGTTAAACATATTTTCATGTACTTATTTTCCATCTGCATCTTTCCTGTGCTTATCATTTACATCATTTTGGTCAAGTCTCTGCTAAACACTTGTCCATTTTTTTAACTGAATTGTTTATGTTCTTCATATTGAGTTTTGGGAATGTTTTGTATATTCTGGATATAAGATATGCAATTGCAGATATTTTCTCCCGGTCAGTAGCTTGTCTATTTATTCTCTTGCTAGTGTCTTTCACTGAGCAAAAATTTTAATTGTGATAAAGTCCAGTTATCAATATTTTCCTTTTATATATTTAATTTTTGTTGCCATGTCTAAGACATTTTTGCCTAATCTAAGATTGTAAAGATTTTCTCCTAGGTTTTCTTCTAAAATTTTATAGCTTCACTTTTATATCTGTGACTTATTTATGCAAATTTTATTTCACATTTTTTGTTAGTCTTGATTTTTTAAATTATGTAATTGAGGTATGACTGACATAATTAAAACTATGTATTTAAGGTATACAACTTGATAAGTTTGGTTCATTTAGGTGGTTTTTTGAGGGAATTAGGTTTTTTTTTTAATTTGGATGTACATTTGTTCTGATACTATTTGATAAAAAAAAAAAAAATGCATTCTCTATTGAATTGCCTTTGCACCACTTACAAACCTCAGTTGACTAAAGCTAGGTGCGGTGATACATGCCTATAGTCCCAGCTCCTCAGGAGACTGAGGCAGGAGACTTGCCGAGCCCAGGAGTTTGAAGCTAGTCTGGGAAACATTCCAAGACTCCCTATCTATAATATAAAGTCAGGGATTTATGCATTTGAGATTTTTTAGGAGAAAATTATTTTGATTACTGTACCTTTGTAGTTATTCCTAAAGTTGGTTAATGTATATCTTCCAACTTTTGTCTTTTTTTTCAGAATTGTTTTTGTTACTCTAGTTTATTTGATTTTCAATATAAATTTTAGGATCAGCTTATTGATACCTCCAATAAGGCTTTCTGAAACTTGGTTAGAATTGTAGTGAAGATATAAGTTTTATAAATTGGGAAAATTGATTGTAGCTATGCTTTTGAAATATGCAAACATGATATATCTCCACTTATTTTGTTTTTCCTTGGTATTTTTCATTAACATTTTACAGTTTTAAAGACATTGTGGATAAGGACATTTTATTCCTTCTTTTACAGTTGGCTAGAGTTTTATTTACTGTTGTTAATGGGATCGTTGACAGTAGACATCCTTGCCTTGTTCCCAGTGTTAGGTAGAAAGCATTCAATCTTTCATCATCAAATACAATGTTTGCTTTAGGGTTTGTTTATTTTTATAGAGACCTTTTATCAGTTTTGTTAAACATTTTTTGACAAAATTTACATTTTATTTAGATTAAAATAAATTGTACAAAATTTATTTATTTATTTAATAATAAATATTATTATTTATTACACAAAAATAACAAGTATTTTCTGTGTTTATTTCCAGATAAAACATAAAACACCTACTTTTGTAGGTTTTCCAGGTTTGGTTTATAAATCAAGATGAGGCAGTAGATATAGTTATGACAAAAAATGTAAGAAAACGGACATGTCACATGTCTGTATCCATGGCCTCTGATTCTGCCTTGACCTTGAAACCTATATTTTCAATATATACTGACTAAAAAGTTTATGATATGGGCTTGACAAAAGATGTAAATAGCAACAAGTTTATAACTGAAGTTTGAATGGAAGTGCCTGCCATTGTTGTCCCACATCTTGTTGTTGCTGTTTACATTCCTTGTTGAGTCTGCATCTCCATAAGCTGTTTTAGCCCAAACGTGTTCAAAACTTAGCAATGGTGGAGTCTTCCATTCAAACCTTAATTGTAAACTTGTTCCCTTAAGTTCATTTGATAAAGACAAAAACCACACTGAAATCCTGGTTTGGTGAGCTTTGTAAGTGTCTTTCTCTGATAATTTCTTTAACTGTTTATTATAGATTATGAACAATATATTTAAAACTTGTACTAGTCAAAAGTCAATTGTGGGTTTCACTATAATATTTTATGAGATGTATTTTGTCTTGCCACAACTCAAAATTTGTTTCTTCAAAGAATTAATAATTCAATACCCAATAACTAGATCTATAGTGGAAATAAATGTTATGTCTAAAATGGATTAACTTAAACAATTCCAGAATGACACTAGCAGGGATCACACAGAAGTGAAATGCAGCACTTTCCATACTATAGTCTGGAAGAATAGATGGGCCTTCAAACATGAGAGTTAAAATATGAGCCTTTTAAATACTTAGATCATTAATGGGTAATGTATTCAATGCATTGAATTCAATGCATGTATTCAATGCATTGAAATACTTAGATCATTAATGGGTAATGTATTCAATGCATTGAATCCATTGCACACAATGTAAGCGTATAGGCAAAGATATGCCTTACAGCTTTTCTTCCAAATATCAAATATAAAAGAAGATATATTTTAAAAGTCTTTTAGACAATTTCACTGGTTTCTGAATTATTCACAGAAATCTCTTTGTTGTATAGAGTTTGACATATGTACTCCCCATTAAATCTGTTGTTTTACATCAAAAGTTTTGTTAAGAAAAGCTGAGTTACTAAACCTTTCTTCCACCAAAGTGTTTAAGTATGCTTTCAGACAATTTCATAGATTTTCATAGCACTTATTCTCAATCTTCATCACAGGAAGAATACACAGGTCCTTTAACAATGCACACACATTAGGAAAAAATGATGTCAGGCAGGTGGAATGCTTCACACATGGGGGACAGAAGTCCTATATCTTTACCTCTATGTTTCCATTTGACCCTTCAACAAGGAAGCTCAGCTGAGAGCATGTCTGTACTGGGTAAGTGATTTCTGTACTTGTCAGCATGGTGTTTCTCAGATGTATTGAATTTAAGCTGTCCTATGACTGAAGGCACCAGAAATAAGCATATCATAGATTTGAGATACTTTTCTGAGAACATATCTTTGAGGTACTGTTCTGAGAATACATCTTTCAGTTTCTGAAAAATGTGCTCCACTGTTGGAACACTTAGGGTTTCTTTATAAAAACTCTCAGAGATCAGTTGAGATGCCATGTTACCTTGGTAAGCTCTATGGAATTGCCCAGGGAGTTTTATTTGACTATCAATTTTGGTTGCCAAATCTGTGGCTTCCTCAAGCTAAAAATAATGATAGACTTCAATATCTTCCATCACTTCATTGAATGAATGTAGTACTGTAGTCAAACTACTGCCTACAAAGATAATATCAAAGGTGTGACCCTGGAGATTTCTTCAAGGGGTTCTTTTAAAGGACATTTTTAATAACAACAATGGTAACAACAAAATCAAAATCTGTTGCTGCACTACAGAGGACAAATTCTTGGCTGGGTACTCAGTTGTCCCATCTAATATTACATCATCTTTTATATCATTTAAACCCAAAGAAGTGCTAGCATGAGGTCCACTAAAATTTCAAAAGAATCA
The DNA here is from genome assembly GCF_002776525.5 of Piliocolobus tephrosceles. NCBI lineage: Eukaryota > Metazoa > Chordata > Mammalia > Primates > Cercopithecidae > Piliocolobus > Piliocolobus tephrosceles. The sequence continues at coordinate 140,782,208 of NC_045436.1, read as the reverse complement.
TGCCTGCCTGTTCAATGAGAAAACCAAATATCCTTTAGTCATTTACCCTTTTCTCCACTGTTTTGAAAAAGAGCAGAAATGACACTGTCACTCCTAAAAGCAGTTATGATTGATGGAAAAAATAAAGAAACTTCTGCAGTTGTTCCTAATGCAACAGATACACCCATAATAGGCACTGATTTTGCCAATCACAGACTAAAGCACAGGAAAGGCAGGGTGGGTAGATACCTTGGGGATATGTTTTTAAAAGTCTAGGAGAAACAACTTTCATTTTGGAAGAGAATCCATTGCACACAATGTAAACTTGGCCATCACAATAATACTCCATATTTAGTCCCCATTTCTCAGTTATGGTAGTGTGAAATTTCACAGCCAAAATTTCTGCTTCAGCTTCATAAGGCAGGAAGCCCACAGATTCCTCTCTCAGGTTATGAGATTCTTAAACAAACCTCACCAACACAAGTGGGTGCACTTGCCCTGATATATCCACTACATTGTCAGTGATGGCTGTGGTTTGGATATTTGACCCTTTAAATGTCATGTTAAAATTTGATGTTAAAGGTGGGGATGAACAGGGGGTGTTTCGGTCATGGGGTAAATTCCTCATGAATCACGTAGTGCCGTCCTTGTAGTAATGTGTGAGTTTTTGCTGTCTTAGTTTCTACAACAGCTGCTTGTTGCAAGGAACCCGGCATCTCTCTCCCCTCTCTTTTTCCAGTCATGTTATCTATGCATGCACCAGCTCCCCTTTACCTTACACCCTGAGTAGAAGCAGGCTGAATCCCTCACCAGACGCAGATGGTGGTGCCATGCTTCTTGTACAGCCTGCAGAACCATAGGCCAAATAACTCTGTTTTCTTTATAAGTTACCCAGCCTCAGGTATTCCTTTATAGCAACACAAACTGACAAAGAATGATAATGACAAGGAAGTGTGAGATTCTCACTTCCCTTAGAGTTTCTTCCCTAATACAGCTCTCACAGATCTCTAGCATATGATTCTATTGTGTTTCCAAACAGAACAGTGTGTTGTGTTAGCCACTGTTGTCTCAGAGTGCTTTCTTAGGGCCTCTTCATCAGAATTTATCCAGCACTCCAGCAGTGCTTGATAGTTATCAGTAGTAAAATTTCAAATAAAGACTTTATGTTTTGAGAAATGTCTGTTCATATCCTTTCCCCACTTTTTGATGGGGTTGTTTGTTTTTTTCTTGTATATTTGTTTGAGTTCTTTGTAGATTCTGGAAATTAGCCCTTTGTCAGATGAGTAGATTGCAAAAATTTTCTCCCATTCTGTAGGTTGCCTGTTCACTCTGATGGTAGTTTCTTTTGCTGTGCAGAAGCTCTTTAGTTTAATTAGATCCCATTTGTCAATTTTGGCTTTTGCTGCCGTTGCTTTTGGTGTTTTAGACATGAAGTCCTTGCCCATGCCTATGTCCTGAATGGTACTACCTAGATTTTCTTCTAGGGTTTTTATGGTATTAGGTCTAACATTTAAGTCTCTAATCCATCTTGAATTAATCTTCATATAAGGAGTAAGGAAAGGATCCAGTTTCAGCTTTCTACTTAAAAAGACATTCATATAGCCAACAGACACATGAAAAAATGCTCATCATCACTCGCCATCAGACAAATGCAAATCAAAACCACAATGAGATACCCTCTCACACGAGTTAGAATGGCAATCATTAAAAAGTCAGGAAACAACAGGTGTTGGAGAGGATGTGGAGAAATAGGAACACTTTTACACTGTTGGTGGGATTGTAAACTAGTTCAACCATTATGGAAAACAGTATGGCAATTCCTCAAGGATCTAGAACTAGATGTACCATATGACCCAGCCATCCCACTACTGGGTATATACCCAAAGGATTATAAATTATGCTACTATAAAGACACATGCACACGTATGTTTATTGCGGCACTATTCACAATAGCAAAGACTTGGAATCAACCCAAATGTCCATCAGTGACAGACTGGATTAAGAAAATGTGGCACATATACACCATGGAATACTATGCAGCCATAAAAAAGGATGAGTTTGCGTCCTTTGTAGGGACATGGATGCAGTTGGAAACCATCAATCTTAGCAAACTATCACAAGAAGAGAAAACCAAACACCGCATGTTCTCACTCATAGGTGGGAACTGATCAATGAGCTCACTTGGACTCGGGAAGGGGAACATCACACAATGGGGCCTATCATGGAGAGGGCGGAGGGGGGAGGGATTGCATTGGGGAGTTATACCTGATATAAATGATGAATTGATGGGTGCTGACGAGTTGATGGGTGCAGCACACCAACATGGCACATGTATACATATGTAACAAACCTGCACGTTATGCACATGTACCCTAGAACTTAAAGTATAATAAAAAAATAAAAATAAAAAAAAAGACTTTATGTTTAGCTTTCTCATGAGAATCAAAACTTCAAATAGAGACTTTATGTATTTTTTTGTTTTCCTTCTTGTCAAAGATTAGCGGTAAAATGTTCTAATCCTGTTCTTCATCCCCTTCTCTGCACTGGGGTTCTGAGCATTGCTGTTATTGGTTTGTGTGTGTGTGTGTGCATGTGTATATGTGTGTATGTGTGTGTGTGCATGTGTGTATGTGTGTATTTGTGTGTGTGCATTTTCCTCTTCAGTGTTGTAAATATTTTCTGCTTTATGTGTTCTGATTTCATCTTCACTCAATTCTTCTATTCATTTTCCCTATCATGTAGATTGTTTAAATGACTGCTAAGATCAACTATGGTTGGTGTTACATTATCTTAAATAACTATCCTATAAGCACTAGTTCTACAGATCATAAGAGGTCTCGAAGTAGTTGGCACCTACTTGACAATGTTTTTTCAGTTGATCAGATATTTTCTCTTCTGTCCACTCTCGTACAGTTCATCTGCTTCTGGCATCTGGCTGGATCTGGTGGGAAACTGAAAAAAGCCAGGTCAGACTATATGCTCTTCTACAGTACAATTGGTGGCAGTGCAGACCTCACTTACCCTCTGTTGTGCTCAGCCTTCTCTTCCTTGCCTTTGCAGGGCAGCGTGCTGGACATAAGGGTCCAGGAAGGGAGAATGTGTTGTTTTATTTTTACAGATATATATGTGTGTGTGTGTGTGTGTGTGTGTGTGTATGTATTATATATATATATATATATATTTTTACAGATATATATATATATATATATTTTTAGATGAAGTTCCGCTCTCTTGCCCAGGCTGTTGTGCAGTGCCACAATCTTGGCTCACTGCAGCCTCCACATCCCAGGTTCAAGTGATTTTCCCACCTCAGCCTCTCAAGTAGCTAGGACTATACCTGGGTCCACCACCCCTGGATAATTTTTGTATTTTTAGTAGACAAGGTTTCACTGCGCTGCGCAGGCTGGTCTCTAACTCCTGACCTCAAGTCACCCTCCTGTGTCGGCCTCCCAAAGTGCTGGGATTATGGGAATGAGCCACCACGCCCAGCTGTATATCTTCTTTATTTTGTTAATATGAGGAGCTATAGGTTGAATGTTGAATGTTGACCCGACTTTGTATTTCTGGAGTAAATACCACTAGTTTATGTTTGACGTAGTATTCTTTTAATATGTTGATATATTTAATTTGAAAATAATTCATTGTAGAGTTTTGCATCTATATTCAAATAAATGTTGGTCTTTTCTTTTACTGGTTGTCTCACATTTCAGGATCAAGTAAATATTCCCTTCTTTCTCTAGTCTGAATTCTCCAAAGAAACAGAACTGAGAGGATATATGTGATACATGTATGTGTGTATATTTTATAGAAATTGGATCACATGAAATGGAGACTGAAAGTCCCACGATCTGCCATCTGCAAGCCAGAGAACTGTGAAAGATGGTGGCATAATTCAGTCCAAGTCCTAAAGCCTGTGGGGTGGGTGTTGGGAGGTGATGGTGCAATTCCTGATCTGAGTCTGAAGGCCAGAGAACCAGGAGCATTGATGTCTAAGAGCAGAAGAAGAAGATGGATGTCTCAGCTTAAGAAGAGAGAGCAAATTTACTCGTTCTTTTCCTTTTGGTTCTACTTGGGCCCACAATGGGTTGGATAATGTCCACCCACATTGGTGAGAATGATTTTCTTTACAGAGCTACTGATTTAAATGCTAATCTCTGCTGGATGTACCCTCACAGACACACCAGAAATAATGTTCTAGCTGCTATCTTGGGCATTCCTTAGCCCAGTCAAGTGGACACATAAAATTAACCATGACACTCCTTTTCTATTTTCTGGAAGGGAAGTATATAGTTGATGTTATTTCTTCTTTTAATGTTCAGTAGAATTTGCCATTGAAAATATCTGGGTCTTAAGTTTTCTCTTTTGAAGGTTTTAAAACATGGATTTCATTTAAAAAATATTTGTGGGAATATTTAGGTTTTCTATTTCTTCTTAGTTGAATTTTGTTATACAAGAGTACCCTGCCTTCAAGAAAATTACATTTTTTATGGGGAATAGATTATGTAGGTCCTTACGTAGCAGTGTGTTATAGGCTAAGGGAAGCATAGCCTGGTGAGCAGTAACACTATGATCCATTATGTATTCCATAATATTGCAAGAACCAGAAAAAATTAATTTAGAATATTAAGAAGATTTTATTCTGTAGGGGGAAGAATCCAGAAGAAACTGAAGTAACATATGATTTATGGTTCAGAAAATACTTTTGGTCTTTATAAGAACTTAGTGTTCAATGAGGAGTTTGATAGAGAAAGCACACTTAAAGATTGAATCAACATGGGAGGGGAGGGAAAACGGGAGCTGGGCACAGATTTTCTGTCCACAAGTTGCTGTAGGAACATTGAAGAATGAACCATTAAAAAGAAAAAAAGTCCAGATTGCCCAAGAGGCTTGACTTATTAGATTCAAAATGTGCTTCCTCTTCCAGTACAGTTTTTTAAAAAACCAGAGTGTCATTGAGATTGCTGGTAAAATACTTCAGAATTATAACTTGGGAGGATAAGAGAGAAATTTATGACGTCATACTATCAGGGATGAAAAAACCCACTATTTTTATAATTAACTTTAAAAATTTATAAACATATTATATTGAACAATTAAACAGAAGATTTCTACAAAGTAAACAAAACAAAAAATAATTGATATTCAAAGATTTAAAAATATTACAATAATTAATATCACTTTTAATTTAAGTGAAATAAAGCATCATATGACTCTAACAGTTTGGTCGAGATACTCTTCTGAGACACATGAGAGGCCTTGGGACTAAAATAAGACAGACTTTATGAGGTATCTTCCTACTGAGAACACATGACATAAACACATTTCCATATGACATTGGGGTACAAAATCTAGTACCTTAGAAAAGTCCAAGGTAGAAACTAAAGTATGGAGTCATCAAAGAGATAACAAAGAGTAAACACTGCAAAGTGAATTTCAGGGATACAACTAGAGATAGCAAAATAAATAGATGAAGGAATGAGTTTGGAAACACTGATGGATGTTTTACTTGGAGAGATTTGTTCAGGTTGAAAGATAGAAGTAGTGCATCATAGAGTGGTTTGGGTATAGAACTTTCATTGACACCACACTCTGGATAATTTTGGTCAACTGTAATGCTATGAAACAATCAAAGCAGTAGGACATCAAGAGCCCTAAAATCTTTGATAAATGGTGGTGCTGACAAAGACTTTCTCCTTGACCAAATTTAGACAGGCTAGTCTGATCCCTGTTTTCAACTAGGCTTTGTCATTATACATTGTCTGTGGGCCCACTAGCCCAGTTTTAGCAAGAATCTCTGGTAAGCCAGTTTGGAAAGAATTCCCCATCCTTTATATCTGATTATACTCAATATCTCATTAAATTCCTCATCCCCCACTCTTGGTATCTGATCATCTTTGATCTGCGTTTAGTCAGGGGTTTGATAGAGAAACCACACTTAAAGATTGAATCAACATGGGAGGGGAGAGAAAATGTGAACTGGGCACAGATTTTCAATCTATGAGTTGCAGTAGGAACATTGAAGAAGGCTGTTAATATCAAGCATCCTGTTCAGTCTGTTTAGCAAGAATTCCCCTACCTTGATATCTTCTCTTAGTAATTTCCCATTCACTGACTCCCCACTTCTGCTCATTTGCTATAAATCCTTAGCTATCTTTGCTTTATTTATTCATGTTGAACTGACCTTTCTCGCCTGTTTCAATAGTCTTGACACTTGTTGCAGTAATCCTGAATAAAGTCTCCCTGATAATTTTAACATGTGTCAGATTAATTATTCTTCAACAGTGGTCAAAGTAATATCCAGGGTGGTTTCCTTCCAATAACAAGATAAAGAGCATAAGAAAAAGTTTTAACACTGCATTAGGGGTACTCTAAAAATGTCCTAAAAGAAGAAAAAAGTTCTTATAACTCTTCATGCTCTGCTCACTAAGCATTGTGCAAGATGCTAGGTTAAGGCCTACTACAGGTTAGATTGAATTACACATTTTAAAAATCTGACTTAATAAAAACAAGCACAATATCTAGGAACTTATGGTTACTCATAAAAATTGTTTTAAAATCTTTAATGATAATTTGTGAATATGACAGATACATTTGGGTAAAAGATCTCTTTTACTGATCATTAAGTCTTAAGTTTGACTTTAATCTTTTATTCTTTACTCCCTCACCCTAGAGTATTTCCCATTTTTTTTCATTGCTTTTGGGTTCTGTATCCACAACATTCATTTCAGGTACTATTTGCACAATGGTGGACCAAATAGTCATGTTTTCTGCCCTCTTGCAGCAATTTAAAAGAGGCTTTTGAATCTGACTTACCTACATCAGCTTACAGAAAATTGTGATACATGCATGTTTTTTAACAAACCCAGCACAGTTTATTATTTGTTTTGGTAATGAAGAATGAAGGGTAATCCCAGATTCTTTTTCCCGAGAAACCAGAAGATTGGAGTGGCATTTCTAAGATCGTTAAAGTGGATAGGGATTCCAAGTTTTAATGAAGACATTGTGAACTCCCTTTTATTCATGTTGGCTTTCAAATTTTCATTAACTATCAAGAGGCACATTTGAGTCGGATAAGCAAGAGACTACATTCAGAAAAGATATCTAGCTAAGATATTAAATTTGGAACTATCACCAGGTATTTGTATTTAAAAGCATAGAACTAAATGATGTCTTCAAGAGTGTATATTCAAAGCAAAAGGATCAAGGTTATACAACATAAAAAAGTTGAAGAGAAAAGAGTAAAAATCAAAGGGACTGGGAAAGACCCATGGATAGGGTAGGAAGAAAACCATGGTATTCTGAAAGTCAAGTTAAGAAAGTATATTAAAGAGAAGAGAGAGGTAGGAACACTTAAAATCTACTCTCTCAGCAATTTTCAAGTATATAACACCTTACTAATTATAGTCACCATATTGTATTTGTACAATAGATCTCTTGGACCAATTTGTCCTGCCTAACTGAAATTTTGCATTCTTTGATCAACATCTTCTCAATCAACACAACCTTCCTTATCCCCTCGTAACCACCTTTCTACTCTCTGCTTCCAATGATATGGTATGTGAGTTAATAAATGTGTTAGCCTGATTTAGTCATCCTGTAACATATACATATATCAAAACATGATGTTGACACCATAAATGTATATAATTTTTATTGTAATTTTTATTTATCAAGTAAACATAAATATAAAAAAGAGGAGAGATTGATCAATAGTTTTAAACATGGCTGGTAGATTTTTTAGCATGAGAATTAAGAGCTATCCTTTTGATTTTACAATGTGAGATCATCAGAGCCATTGATAAGATGAATTTTAGTAGAGTAGGCTTTAGTAGAAAGCCTAATTGGAGTACACTTAAGAGAAACAAAAGAGAAGCATTGGAAATATGAATATAGACTATTCATTTGAAGAATTTTGCTGCAGAGGTGAATGCAGAAATGGAGGAGTAGTTGATTGGCAAAAGTGAAGAATGGAGTGACAAGAACGTTTATGTAAATACCAACAAATGATGGAACTGATACAGTCAAGTATGAAAGCTTATCATATAGGATAAATCAGAGAGTTGCTGTAGTAATGATACTGAGACAATATAGAATTTCCTGCATAAATGGAAGAATATATAACAGCATGCATATGTCACCTAAAGTAAGTGGAGGAAAAGCAGAGAAACTGGGTGTACACTTTATTTATTTATTTATTTATTTATTTGTTTGTTTGTTTGTTTATTTATTTTCAGATGGAGTCTTGCTCTTTCGCCCAGGCTGGAATGCAGTGGCACGGTATCAGCTCACTGCAGCCTCCACCTCTGCGGCTCAAGTGATTCTCCTGCCTCAGCCTCCTGAGTAGCTGGGATTACAGGCATGCACCACCACATCCAACTGACTTTTGTATTTTTACTAGACACGAGGTTTCGCCATGTTGGCCAGACTGGTCTTGACCTCTTGACCTCAAGTGATCCCCCCGCATCTGTCTCCCAAAGTGCTGTAATTACAGGTGTGAGCCACCGCGCCCAGCCTGGTTGACCATTTAGAGAGAGAGGTGGTTAATGGAAAATCTAAGGGTATTCTCAGCCAGTAGCCAAAAGCAAGAGCTAAATTAGGAGAAATTACGGTGATTCTGTGATTACATATAAAAGCTAGGTGATTTAGTCTGGGTTCTCTAGCGGAACAGAACTAATAGGGTATATGTACATATGAAAAGGAGTTTATTAAAAATAACTGACTCACGTGATCACAAGGTAAAGTCCCACAATAGGCCATCTGCAAGTTGAGGAGCAAGGAAGCCAGTAGAGGATCAGTCCCTGTCCCAAAATCTCAAAAGTAGAGAAATTGACAGTGCAGCCTTCAGTCTGTAGCTGAAGGACCAATAGCCCTAGGCAAGCCACTGGTGTAAGTCCACAAGTCCAAAGGCCAAAGATCTAGGGTCTGATATTGGAGGCCAGGAAGCATTCAGCACAGAGAAAGATGGAGGCTGGAAGACTCAGCAAGTCAGCTCATTCCACCTTCTTCTGCCTGCTTTTGCTGTGCTGCAGCTGAGGCGATGGTGCCCACCCAGATTAAGGCTATGTTTGCCTCTCACAGTCCCCTGACTCAAACGTAAATCTCCTTTGGCAACACCCTCACATACACACCCAGAAACAATACTTTGCATCCTTCAATCCAATCAAGTTGACGCTTAACATTAACCGTAACACTAGGTTGAAAGTCACAGGTTCTCCAAGAACTAAAATGGGCTTACTTTCTGTCTTTCTCCTCATTCCTTCCAACACCCTCAAACCAGACAATGTAAAATCCAACCAAATAGAAAGGTTGTATTCTCTCTCTTTCTCTCTTCCTCTGTCTCTTCTTTCCTTTCTTTCTCATGTGCTCCTAGTCACAGTGAAGAAGATTCAGGATTTTTAATCGATTAACCCCGTCTGAAAACACAGCAGTATTTTTTCCTCATTGGTGGAGTGAAGAAAGAAGAAATGCCAAAGAGTCCGGGATGACAATTCCTGTAAATGGAAAAGAGAGAAGCCTGGAAGAAAAACAAGCTGACAAGCTGATCTATGGTAAACAATTAGTTGAAACATCATTGGTTTCAGAAGAGTTGTCTAAACCATTTATTTTTACTGTGCCTCTTTAGATACCAGCATATTTGTTTACTGATACCACTCCTAGACTATGAAGTCATATCGTCTTCTACTTTTGAATTTGGACAAAATCTAGAAGAGTCTTCCCTTTCTCTGTGGGAACAACAACAACAACAAAAAATTGTTGTAGTGTGTTATCGCTCCAAATACTTTTTTGTTAATTTGTCCAATATTATGGCAAATAAATACATGAATTTATAAAGTCTGTATAAATGGAATCCCTGGGAAGGGGGGTAATATGTAATTTGCACATCCAAGCGTGGCAGACCAGAGTTGTGGCATACACTCCTTATGAAACAGATAAGAGGGGCTGCAGGAATACATCACACACAGCACTTCTGAAAGGATCTGTAGAGGGTAATAATTGTAAGTGCCTTTTCCAATCCCTACAGATAATTCAGTACCTTTTAAAATTAAGTAATATTTATTACTTTTTAAAATTAAATCTTTCAATGTAAAGAAGTAACTTCTATTTTACCAGATTTTGAAGGAAAGATTTTTCCTCAGACAGACATTAATTTAATAGAATGTTAACTTTTACAGATAAAGTTCATTTATATTCATAACCACATTCATGAGATAGAGGATCATTTTGAAAATAAACAAGTAGGAATTGATGCTACTATACCTGAAGGCTTATGGAAAAACAGATGTTTGTTAAAATACAGTAGACTCTATTAGCCAGTTTCATGAGTGAAAAGAAGTCTTCTATTCCTCCTTGAGCCTCTTCTCTGGTGGTCAGGAACATTTTCAAATGAAGATGAACATTACTATTTTTGCAAATAACGAGCCATCATTCCAATTCTTCAGTATTGTCTCCTGTGGAAGGCAGAATATTCCTTCCCTCAAAGAGGTCTACACCCTAATCCTTGGAAGCTGTAAATATATTACCTTAGGTGGGAAAAAGGACTTGGACATCTGATTAAGTTTACTGACCTTGAGAAAAGGATCACAGCCTGGATTATCTATGTGGGCCACCTTTAACCACATGGATTATTAAAAGCAGAGAACCTTTCCAAACTGTAGTCAGAGGGAAGTATGAGATAGGAAAAAGGTCAGAGGGAGGCAACATTGCTAGCTTTCAAGATAGAGTAAAGGGACACTGGCCAACGAATGTAGCCCCATCTAGAATCTAAAAATCATGGAAATGGAGTCTACTTGATAACTTCAGAAAGGAATGCCAACCTCTGATTCTGACTTTAGCCCAGTGAGAACCCTGTGAGACTTCTGACCTACAGAACTGTAAGAAGCAAGTTGGTGTTAAACCTCTAAGCTAGTGATAATATACCCCCTACAGGTAAAACATTTCTACAGTATGTTGCCCCCTTTCCTGGCACTTTTTACAGTAAGAAACAAGTACGCTTTTTATTTTTTTAAAAAATGACATATGAATGTTACGTTGATAAATTAAGAAATTTTTATTTACATTTCTAAATATGCTTTTCCTCAGGACACATTTAAATAAAGAGTTCCCCTGATATTTTCAAATATAATGTTATTTAGAATGCAATGTAGTTATGTGGTAGTTTTTTGGGTTTTTTTTTTTTTTTTTTTTTGAACCTCACTGGTTTTATAGATTAAATAAATGCCAGTAATGTTTGTTTATATGATAATCTGCCTACCCTTGGATGCAATTCTCATGCACACATATCTGCTGAATGAATGAAGGATTGAATAATAAGTGGATTAATGGACAGAGAAATAAAAGGAATGATGAAAGAATGAATAAATTAATCTTTAGTTATGCATTATAGCCACAAAAGAAAAATATCTCTCCACCTTCTGACTCATTTCAGAAAGACCCAAGAGATTGTACTTAACCAACAAATCTCCCTTTTAGAATATTGTATCAAACACAGGAATAGTCAATGAATAAGATTTGCATCAGTCATATTACCTTTATGTTTCTTTTGATCAAAATTGAATTATGATTTTACCCAATTATACTGTTTTCTGTACTTATATAATTTAAGTGTAATTAAATATATTTTGAAGTTATGTAATATAAAAGTTTGTGCATATAAAGACACATATTAGTTCATTCATATCTGCGTAAATGTTTACTATTGTTGAAATTTAATGTGCAAGACATTATTATGAATATAAAAAAATCACAAAGGGGGTAAACATTTAATGAAAAGCTGATACGTTGACTATAATTCTGGGGTTTAGCTTTTATTATTATTATTATTAATATTATTATTATTATTTTTTTTTTGAGACAGAGTCTCACTCTGTCACCCAGGATAGAGTGCAATGGTGCAATCTCTGCTCACTGCAACCTCCACCTCCCGGGTTCAAGCATTTCTCCTGCCTCAGCATCCCGAGTAGCTGGGACTTCAGGCTCCCGCCACTACGCTGGGTAATTGGTTTAGCTTTATTTTGTTTATTAAGTTCCTTTTCATTCCTGTTCGTATATACCACTGAGATCTTTATATAGTTGCAGCTATATTTGAATATTAACGTTTTATTATTCAGTTTATGCTTAAGGGTAATAGGTATTTCTCATTATTCCACACATATAATTTATCTCATACTTACAATTTTTGATAACTTCATACTAGCCTGTGTTATTGATGTAACTTAATTTATTAAGTTACAGGTTGAATATCTATGATCTGAAAAGCTTAGGACTAGATTGATAGAGATTTTGGATTGTTTTCATATTTTAGAATATTTTAATATATATAAAATTATATTTCTTGGGGATGCCACACATGTCTAAATGCAAAAATACTCATAATCTGAAGGAAATTTTGTACAATATTTTAATAATTTTATGCAAGAAACCAAGTTTTGACTGGACTTTGACTATGGCCCATCACAAGAGGTCAAGGGTGAAACTTTCCATTTGAGGTGTCATGCCTATGTTCAAAAAATTTCAGATTTCAGAACAATTCAGACTGGACTTTCACATTAAGCATGTTCAATGTATTTTCTGCTGGGAGTTTAGGCTGGACAGGTACAGAAGCCAGTATAGGATTTTACTTTTTAAAATGTATAATTTAAAAATATTGTTGATGTGATTAATATTTTTGCACCTGGCATACAAACAGGGTATGTGGTGATATTAGTGGTAAAAGGGAATGCTCTGTATTCTGCCCTAAGAATCAATATAGAAAATACCCTAAACATATTAACAACTGACTTCACCGGCCTCTCAGGAGACTTCTTGTCTACTATTGGTGATTTATGTATTTTCAGTGAATATCAAATAATTTGAATGTTGCCTGAACTATATACAATTAAGAAATGTTTCGCTAGGGCTGAAACAAAATCATACACACTAAAGCTAAATATAAGAAAGCTTGCATTTCTTCAATTTGCTGCTTCTATGTCAATCCTACCATTCACTGGTCTGGATAATAAAAAATTCAATATGTTTAGAAATTCAGAATGGAAATAAAATGATAATAAATATACAGTGATGCGGCATTGCATTTAGAACTAAGGTCTACCCAAATCAAATCTATTACATGTCTATCTAGTCCCCTCACTCTCTTATTGAGAATCACAAAATCAACATACAACTTAAAACTATCTGGTACTAACATGCATCAAAACCTCCTCCAATTTGTCTAGCCTGTCACCAGGACAGCAATTTCCACTCCCATTGTGCAATATTTATTCTATTCATGTCAGTCCCTCTCAGGTCACCTGCTTATCTGCTGATGTTCTTCTGCCATTGAAGCTTTTGTTGATTTCAGTAGATGCCAGAAGACTGCAAAAAGAAGAAAGGCAATGCTGAAGGATACTTCTTCTGTACATTATTGAGCTTCTTTGAAAATAGACATAAAAGTGATGTTTCTAGGTTCTTCTATTCAAAAATAGAGATGGTATGGTTTTCATCTTATAACTTACATATGTATGTACATATTTCCCAGTTAGATAGAGTTTTGTGGAAAATATATGGATTTAACTCTAGTTTTGATCTTTGACAAAAAGAATCAGATTTTATTCCTCTTTGAGTTTTGCATTGTTTACAAGAGGGCTTGGTACACCACACATTTGTATAATAGTATTGTTTCAATATTCTTAGTCACGTTTATACAGCAGTTCTTTTTTTCCATATATCTGTTCTTTTACTTTCTAAATAAATTTGATTGTATTATTTCCACTATTTTTTTCTCTTTCTTTGGTGAAAATCATTGAATCTCTACATTTACTTTAGTAAATGGTAATGGTTCTGTTTCTGGACTATTCTTTAATGTGTTCCAGATGAAAACCTTTCACTTACAAACCAAAACGTTACTATGTACTTTCACTAAATCTGTAAAAATATCCCAAGAAGCAAAGCACATTTTGATTTTCTACCAAAGTTGGGTTTCACTTTATTAATAAAAGCATACAGAGACTGATTGCACTTTCATAGTTTTCTCCACTAATTGTCTTGAAATATTTGTGATAATATTTTTATGGTAGATCAATAGAATATGATTAAGAGAAGTCTTATCCTGCACCTGAAATGATCATAAGCTAATAATTTCTAAGTAAAATAAAACTCCAGGAGGTTTTAACAAGGAATCCAGTCAAGTCTGTATGACTTAGATTTTGAATTTCTCAAGGTTCTGCATGCCAGAAAATCAGGCATGGAGATATGTGAGCAAAATTATTTCTCCTTATTTGACTACATCACAGAAGATATATTGTCACATCTGGGAATATAGCCACTCTTCAGAGTGCTAACTCTGATATTTACTTTGAATGTTCATGAATCATTTATTTGAATGTAATAGTTCATAATATTCTAAAGATGATTGAATAGTAAACCCACAATGTAAAAAGGTCACAATATTTATTATGATTAGTTCTATCTCTGTAAAGGTACAAGCATAATATGTAGCTAAAAGTGATCAGAATATCCCAAACCATTAGTAACAAATAAATATTATGTACTGATTTTTTCTCACTTGTTTTATGTTCCTATTTTATCTCTCCTTCGATAGTTTTTGAATGTGTAATTCTCCAGCTTATTACTCTTATTGCTTGAGTACTTATTTTATTACATAATTTCCCATATAAATGACACGTAGCTCCATTTGGGAATAATTTTATTTGGCAGCTAATGGACCATTACATTCACTACATGTTACTAGCAAAGCAGAGTATTGGGCACTGGTATGCCTTTGTTTTCATTCTATTTCTTAACATCGCATAGCGCTTGATCCATGGAGACTGTTTCTACTCTCCATGTTCTCTCATTTCAACCAGCAAGAGCCAGAGGAAGGAGAGCAGGATTTGGCAGAAGATTAACAGCACCTGCTTTGACTTTTTCAAGGTTGGCGATAGGGCAGGAAGCAGCTAATGTTTTCCAAGGCATGGATTCTTCGTGAAGCATTCATTCTGTGCACCCATTGTTCAAAAGCTATTTCTCTCCTTGCTGCGCTCATGAATCTCTGTAAGCACTACTGATTGTAGTAATCGCACACCTTATGAGTTAAGAGTTCAGAAAGCAACTCAAGCAATATTTTGCACCAAAATTAAAAAAAAAAGCAAGATATTTCTTTGTTTTGTTGTCATGCTACTATTTTATTTTCCAGTAATTTGTTCCATCACATTACTTTGCAAGAATTTGAAATTCTTGCACCATGATTTATTATGAAGCCATAAAAATACTAATAAATGCATCAACCAGAAGTCTATTATTACCTAATTTTCAGCAAAGTACAATTTAGCATTTTATGAAATATGTAGCCATTCATGTTTTAGTCTTTATAGATTACCTCATTTGATTTTTATTCTGTGTTACCATAAAGATGAATATTGTTCATGATAACTGATTTTTTCATGGTAGATATATAAATGGACACTAATGTATGTGTGCTATGGCATCATGTCTTGAAGACCATTCATAATACATGTGATGTAGATGAAATTGGATATTTTTTTCAAAGTAAAAATCACTATACTAGTTTTAATTTACATTACTATTCTCTTCATGATAGAAAACATGTTCATTATTCATGGCTGCTCACTATACACCCTTCTATGTCTTATAATAGCAGTCCACCTTTTAAGAACTACATACTATTAGGTATTCATCTAAATGATTTGACCATTAATCCTTTACTTGTATATCCATCTCTTAATTTTTTTTTTTTTTTTTTTTTTTTTTGATAGGTAGTCTCACTCTGTCCCCCAGACTGGAGTGCAGTGGCCTGATCTCTGCTCACTGCAAGCTCCGCCTCCCAGGTTCATGCCATTCTCCTGCTTCAGCCTTCCGAGTAGCTGGGACTACAGGCGCCCACCACCACTCTGGGCTAATTTTTTGTAATTTTTAGTAGAGATGGGGTTTCACCGTGTTGGCCAGGATGGTCTCGATCTCCTGACCTCGTGATCCACCCACCTAGGCCTCCCAAACTGCTAAGATTACAGGCGTGAGCCACCGTGCCTGGCCTGTTAATAGTAAAATAAAATTTAGTTAAGCTTAGTTTAGCTATATATTTAAACAGTATTTCTAACAAGACCCATTTCTAGAACAGCAATCTTTAGATGAAACTGAATATGTATATATGTAAAATCTGTTGACGATTATTACTAAATTTAAATTTTCACCAATAATTGTAAGGAATTCAATTTCACTATTTTTACCTACCTGCTTGCGTTTGTTCCCATTAAATCTTTGCTAATAAGGTAAATGCTCTGTTATTGTTTCAATTGTACATTTGATTCATATTGAGATTTATTTTTATTGAGCATTTTGTGCTTTTCATTTTGTGAAGTTCTTGCTTTTATATTGGTATTAAACTAATTATGCAAACTAAGTATTAATTATTTAGGTTATATTTTGAATTTTTCAAATCACTATTATTCAAATTTTAATTATTTAAATGTGTTTATTAACTTGTAGTAGTATTTAAATTTTTCTCTTTAAAAATATCACTTTCTTATTTGTTTTCTACTTCTTGAATCATTCTCTTCTCTAAGACTGCATATATTTCAACTACATGTTTATTCTATTAGTAGTTATGTAGTTTATTTTTTAAATCCATATTTTCAGTCAATCAGGCATAGTTTTGTACTACCTAAAATGATGCAGGGCTATACTTTTGATATTTGTTAACAATATAAGTGTTATATATTATAAAAATGCCTAATTTATTATATTTCTAAGAGTACTTAGTCTTGCTTCTAGACTTCTTTTTTTAAACTATAGAATTTTATATAATATATAATATATGTAGTATGTATATATGTTATACATACTTATATGTCTTGAATATAATACAGTATTACTAACTGTAGATTATATCTCTAGACTTATTATATATTATATTTATATTATATTACATATGTGTGTCTGTGTGTATATATATAAACTCATATATCACATGATACCTATCTGCTGTGGCTTTTTTCAAGGCAGTGTCAAAGTGATGATAATGAAAGACAATTGTGGAATTAGGATATTAAACATACTGGATTTGACATTAGGAATACCAAAATTGGTATTTGGTGTTAGGAATTTACCATTAGGAATTTGACATTAGGAATACCAAAATTTCTAATTCTATAGTAATTGATCGTTCTGCTGAGGCATTAATTTGGCTTATAAATACCAGTAGTTGGAGTAGCAGTTGCTACTTAGTGGGTTAGTATGTAGTAACGACATTTTTGAAATGCAATATTTATTGTGCATAAGGGGTTGGTCCTTAGTGACATCAGATATTAGTATAGTCAGGTCACTATTTTCACTTCTGTCTCCTGTGAAAACCAATATAAACATACAGACACATACACAGAAACCAAAAAGTACAGTTTGTTTTTGAGGTTCTCAGCAAAACTACATTCGTCTTGAATTGCAAAATACCCTTTTCTTACATATTCTCAGTACCATCTTCAATGATAGTCGTCAATAAGAAGGTAGAGATACTTATTCATGCTGTGATAATTATTATATGCCTAATTTTAGTTACTAATTCTACTTGTGTATTTGGCATTATTTCCTGTAGCATAGCATGCTGTGAAGTATATTCACACCAAGTGAATTCCCTTCATTTATATTAACATCTAAGTAAAGCACATGAACACATAATTTCGTATAAGAGCTATTAAAGCCAGATGCTAAAGAAAAATACTTTCACTTGTATGGCTCACTTAAGTATTAAATGATTTCCTATGATTGAATCAAGTACACGAAACATTACCTCAAAGAAACAGAACTCAATCATCCTTTATTTGATATAATTGTTTTCCTCTCATTGGCTTTGCCCATGAAATCCTTCCAGCTATAAATGTAAAATATTTGAATACATATATTCAAGGATTAAAAGTGCTACAAATATACCAATGTACATAGGAATTACTCAGCAAACCTGAGCAATATATGGTATGAAATAACATTAAAATTACCTAATATTCAGACTTGTAAAAACTAATAGGCATATTTTGCATGGTCTTTTAGTAATTATGTATTTCTAACGACAAATGTAAACCTTCAAATCCAAGAGATAAATATTTATTTATAGTAAACTTTTTTGCTTTTCTTTTCTCTCTCCATCACCCCAGCAGGACAGACCAACCCATTACATAATTTATTATGTATTAAACTCTCATTGCTTTATTTTTGTTGCCTCACTTATGGGAAGGCTGGTCAAATATGCAGCAAAATAGGGAAGTATCCTTTTAAAACAACGAACACACTAGAAAGTGTTAGGTTTAATTACAGGCAATAATTTTAAAGTAATATTTCTCTTATAAACATCTGTGGCGTTATAATTGGCATTATAATGTTGACTTGATATTTAGATTTTCGTTATTTTTGAAAAGTACATCCTAGGCCAAAATGCAACTTTTATACAGCTAACTGAGCTTTCTCTTTAGGCAAAATGCATCAGATAGAAATAATTTCCATTTACATATTTAGAGTACTCATGAAGGACAATTTATTTTCTTATTTGTTTACTCTGGAGGTCATCAGAAGAAAAGCCACAATAGGTTGTTATGAAAAGTTTGATGCTGACCAGAATGAAAAATTGTCTTTAAAATGTATTTTCATGGAATCATAAATCTTCTTCAATTTTAGCTGCAAACTCTAAAATAATATAAAGTGACTACGTCAAATTTGTCAAGGAATCTTGTTAATAAATAGCACTGTGATAGAGTAATATGGGATAGAGGGAAAGAATTCAGGGTGTATAAAAGCTCAACATTCAGGATATATATATATATATATTTATTTATTTATTATTTTTATTGTTTTTATTTATTTATTTTTTTTTTTGAGACGGAGTCTCGCTCTGTGGCCCAGGCTGGAGTGCAGTGGCCGGGTCTCAGCTCACTGCAAGCTCTGCCTCCCGGGTTTACACCGTTCTCCTGCCTCAGCCTCCTGAGTAGCTGGGACTACAGGCGCCCGCCACGTCGCCCGGCTAGTTTTTTGTATTTTTAGTAGAGACGGGGTTTCACCGTGTTAGCCAGGATGGTCTCAATCTCCTGACCTCGTGATCCGCCCGTCTCGGCCTCCCAAAGTGCTGGGATTACAGGCTTGAGCCACCGCGCCCGGCCCAGGATAAATATTTTAACTCAATAGTACTAAAAATCAATTTTAATGCAAAATAATTCCATGATGATAAAAATATTGAATTTTAAATGAAGGATCTGATCCTGCACTTGCATAAATCAGTTTCACTCGTACTCTTGTTAATTAAAATACACATTTGCTGAATTTTTTAAGTAAACCTTCAAATGAAATTGGGCATTTTTATTTATTTGTGTTTTTATTTATTATTTTCTAAAACAGGGTCTTGCACTGTTGTCCAGACCAGAGTGCTGTGGTGTGATACTGCAGCTGCAAACTCAGGGGCTCAAGGGATCATTCTGCTTCAGCTTATCTAGTAGTAGAACTACAGGTTTGTGTCACTATACCTGGTAAGTTAAAAAAAAAAAAAAAAAAAAACCTTACAGATGGGGTCTTGCTATGTTGCCTAGGCTGGTCTGGAACACTGCTGGCCTCAGTCCTCCTCCCACCTTGGTCCCCCAAAGCACTGTGATTACAAGTGTGAGCCACGATGCCGGGTCTGCAATTGGACATTTTGATTCCTAAACATTGAGTTAAAAAATCATGATATTAAAAATTATGATCATTTAAGGTAACAAAAATAAAACAGATAGAGGGAGATGGCTGCTAATTTCAAATCTGTTATTTCTGAGATTGATAAAACAAAGATTCCAAGAAGGAATTAATGTTTTACATTTTATTGCGTATATTAAGGGAATGCAACATGTTTTGATATAGGTAGCAAAATGGTTACAATAGTCAAGCAAAATAATATACCATCATCTCATACAGTTACACTTGTGTGTGTGTGTGTGTGTGTGTGGCAAAGCATGTGAAATACAGTCTTTTAGCAAAAATCTTGAATACAATTCAATATTATTAACTGCAGATTAAATCTCTAGACTTTTTTATTCTTCATATCTGCTACTTTGTATCTTTTGACTGACATCCTCCCGTTTTTCTCCTCCCTTCCCCCTCCTCTTCTGGTAACCATTGTTTAATTTTCTTTTGAGCAGTTGATTTTCTTTTTTCTTTCTTTTTTTTTTTCTTCTTAGATTCCATATATAATGAATATAATGAGATCATGCAGTATTTTATTGCTTTGGTTATTTCACTTGGTATAATGATGTTAGGTTCATCCATGTTGTGGCAAATGGCAAGATCTCTTTTTTAAAGGCTGAATAATATTTCATTATATATTAGATTACATATATACATATATAATATATCACAATTTCTTTATCTATTTGTCTGATTACATATATACATATATAATATATCACAATTTCTTTATCTATTTGTCTGTCAATGGACACTTCAGTTGTTTCCGTATCTTGGCTATTGTGAATAGTGTCTCAATGAACATGAGCATTCAAATATCTTTCATAGGTAATTTCATTTTTGCAGGGTGTGGAGCAAAGGGAATTTTGTACACTCTTGGTAGAACTATAAGTAGGCAAGGCCATTGTTCAAAACAGTATGGAGGTTCCTATAGAAATTTAAAATATAATTACCATATGATCCAGCAATTTCTCTTCTGAGGATATACCCAAGAGAAATTAAGAACCTGTAATGACTAAATTTAATAAATCTCATTGATTGCTATATTTTGCTTTCTCTTTATCACTCATTTGAATAAAAAGCAGTTCATATGCATGATTTGCCTATATTTTAAAATACATAGATTATTAATATTATTATATATTTATATTAGACACAATTTAATATTCACCACAAATTTTTACTTGGCCAACACTTGTGTTTCCCAAAAAGAATAAGAAATATTCAAACTGATATCTGAAAACTTCAGTCACTAACCAACAAGTAAGTAACCAAGAAATCTAGTTACATCACTTAATAGGCAGTTGATACTTTACGCTAAAATAGGGTAGGAACTAACTGAATTGCTTAAGGAAAGCAAATAAAAAGCACATTTTGAACAACTTTTTTTCCAGTAAAACATTGACTTTATATTAATTTTTCAATCCATCTATCAACTATATTTGTACTATTACAGTTTATTTGGCCTTTTACTAGAATTTTGTTTTTAATTATTTAATTATTTTATTTTTCTGAAGACAAAAAGAGATCCAGAAAAATTTTCTGTTTGTTTAAAATTTTCTCGAGTTATTAAATAAAATTGTATTTAAAATTGCTTAAAAGCAGAAAGCAACAGGACTCAGACTAGGAAGATACTAAATACAGAAGTTTAATTTAGGAATTACTAACATGGAGTTTCTAATGTAAATTAGAAATAGTAGAAATAACTTAACCCAAAGCAGCTGGTTGCCATAGAAACAAGGTACATTCACTCTGGTGCTGATTGAGAGGCACATATTTCGGAAATAACATAGGCCACAGAGGATGGATATCTTTTGGAATCTTTCTTTTTCTCTAGCTTTTCTGTCCTCATAAAAGATGGCAAGATTGAAGGCCAGGTGGGCATGCAGATATCACAACTGAGAAAATTCTTCTTGACCTTAGCTATTATTAGCAGAAGGTAACTCAGAATACATGTAGTTCAAGTGACAGGACAAATATTTACTCAAAAATGTTAAAGTTGAAATAAGATGGCAAACAGATTTCAAATTGAGTGCTGTCTTTGATTGATTTGATTGTGACTGTCTGAAGTGGTAGTGCAGCTGGCTTCCTTGGACTCAACACGAAGGAATACAGTAGTTAAAAAAGTAAAAAGTTACTAGTCTGGGGGACAAAATTGCAAGTATTAGTGCTGTCTGCTTTCTAACATGAGCAGGGAGAGCACACAAGAATCAAAAGGCTAGAGTATGCAAAAATCTAAAATTCCAACCAATTAGTATTACCTATAACTAGTGTTTCTAGCCTGGAGCTTTTCTTACCCCAAATTTCAATATACAAACCAACAAACATATACATTTCTGATTCTATAATCAAAAAGGAGGCATTAAAAGTTAGTTCTCTTGGACTACCTGTAGAGTTTTAGTCACAAAATCAATTCCTTCTGTAGCTTCAAATTACCTTCTGTAATTTGAAAATTATATGTTCATATCATCTATTAAGAATACATTTAGTAAATCAATAACACCTATATTACTTTTAATTGTGCAATTTGATGGAGAAGTTGACTGGTATTTGGGTCTTTTCAACCTGCTCATCAGAGAAAAGACAACAAGCCTAGTACTAGCAAAAGAGTAAACCAAAATAATTTCAAGAGTAATGTTAGATTGTGGTGGCAAGGTACATGTTTTATGCATTTGTCTATTGGGATATTATGTAGTAAGCATGATTATATTAAATTTTCAATAAAGAGACTCTTTGTTAGGAAAAATAACACAATGATGGTTTCCCAACATTTTCACATCTTTTCTTCAATACAAATCATGTATAAAGAAGATAAAAATGAAACTGTCCTAGTTGAATCAGAAATGTAAGACCAACTGCCTCAAATGCTCAAATTCTTTTCCCACCACACCATCCCACTAGAAACAACCTCTGAATATATTCTGCGGTATTTCTCTTGAGATGAAAATCAAATCACCAGAAACTAGTTTAAGAACAAGTTTTGACCATTTTTTTGCAAATATCAGAGTTGTTTTTAATAAATGGAGATATTAAAATACAATAAAAGTTCCTTTTACCTTCAAAATAAATGCAAAAGAAAAAACAAAAGCAGGTCACTATATGGAGAATATGTGGGTCAGACACAAACTTAGAGTACGGAGAGGAATCAAAAGTCTGAATTATTAATCTAGGGAAGAAAGGAATGTGATAAAAATCATGGCTGTAGCAAGCCTGGGTGAAGTGGGAGAAAGAAAGGAGAGTAGACAGCTTATGGGTGGGTGGTAGGATTCAGAGGGTTGGGGAATTGCAGTAGTTTGCTAGTGTTGAGAAAGTTAAGGAGGAGAGACAAGTCGAGGATGAATACTTTCTCTGATTTTGCAGGTAAGTGCTCAAAATATTGTGGCTCCACAGAAGATGAGGAGTGAAGTCAAGGAAAACAAAAAACAAACAAACAAAAAACCCCTACCACTCCTAGCATGACGGGAGAGGAGCTGGGGAAATACCATGTTCTCTCCTCACTGTCTCCCCATCATCTAATATGCTCTAGACCCAATAGGAAATGGGCAAGGGAAATTTAATTATTCAATCGAGGGAAGTTTGCCTTCCTAGGACACAGAGTAGGGAAAATGAGGGTAAGAAATGGATCTGGAAGAACAAATAAAAAATACTCAAGACAGCTGCTAATTTCAAGAATGTGATAACTCTGAATATTTTATGCATTTATCATGTCATTTCATATAATCCTCCAGTAACCACCTCTTACATTCTTTGAAAGTAAACTAGTTTTAGAAGCTTTTTAAATGCTTTATGCTTTAATTTGCATAATATAATGAGCCCACTGATTGTACTCTTCTTGGCACTTTGAATTGCCATAACAACCTTTCATTTTCAAGCAACTCTTGTGTGTTTCTTTTAAATTTTGGCTGCATAATTTCCACTTAACCTCTGTACCCATGTGTCTTCCTGCTCTTTCAATTTCCATAACTAACTTTCTGATCTCTCTATTTAATAATGTTCTGTTTATAATCCTGACTACTTGTATTGACTTTTATTTATAAATTATATTCTGTCCTGTATTTTTCCCTTTTGTCACATAACAACTGTGAATCCAAGACAAAACACATATTTCAAGAGATTATATTTCCAAAATTCACTTATTTTAGATAACTGGATTGGGATGTATTGATAGGAAATGTGCTTTTAAAAATAAACTATTTAAATGAGGTTTTCATCACCTAGCAATTAGTTGTATTTCTTTAATGTCCCCAGGGATATAGCTAATGTCAGCCAATCAATACACATATTTTCTTTCTGTAGAAACTTTAATGTGTATCTGTGCATTACACCTTCTCAAAATATGTGTTATCTTATCCCAATATTTTACAGAGGAAGAAAGTGAGACTTGGAAATGATAAGTATATTGCCCAATACATCAGCTAAAAAATGACAAAATAGCAATCCCAGCCAGATTTACAGGCTCCATAATTTGTGTACAGTTGACTTGTACAAATATTTAAGGTGCATGTAAACAGATTCTTACAATCTCACATGTAGAGGTAAGCATAATGGCAATTATTTCATATTGGTAGGGTAAGAAAGTTCCAAGTTTCTAAGTATTTGTAAAAAGGAACAAATACTCATGGAAAGAAAAAAAGCAGGTATATACTTACTTTATCGGTCCCTTACAAGAAAATAATTGGGCAGCAAAGAGAGAGATAATAAGTCACCTCAAACAACAACAACAACAACAACAAACAGAACAGCATTTACAGGAGACCGTGGCGTGATAAGAACAGTGATATTATAGGCTTACAACTATTGTCATCCATCATACTGGGAATACAAATAAGAATGAGATTTGAAAAAGAATATATGCAGGCAAAGCTGGATTTAAATTATAATAGCTTGCTAAACCTTTTCAAAGCTTTTTCTCAAGAAGCATTTATTTTTTCTCATCAAAAGCAATTAAACAAATAACTCAGCATCACAGGTAAGGCAAATGCAGATGACTCCAGACCTACAACAGAGAGCAGACATTGCTTCTATAATCAAATGGAAATCTCATGAGCATTACGAAAGTAACCAGAGCAGCTGCCTTTGAATTCTGCCAAAGAGACAGATGCTCTTGGAACATCCCCTTCCACTGCTGCTGCGTGAGTCTCAGTAGGGCACTATTGTCATGCAATTCCACTTGTATTTTATTATTTTATGGATAGCCACATTTTACTCAGACTATTAAAACTTTGATAGAAACTAAATGCCATGTGTTCACATTAGACTTTCACTAGCTGCTCTATTCTCTGTGAAATATGTCAGTCTGAGAAGAAACCAGATTTCACTGAAACCATTCCTTCCTTAGCCATTCAAATACTATTATTTTTGTAAATTTAGCACTAATATCTTAAAGGACAAAGGTCTTAGTTTTACACAGTTAAAAGAAAATTACTTAAACCTATGATTACTACCATAACAAATGTTAGCATCAAATAACATTAAAAATAGTCATACATACCAAGTAGAACATTGTATTTATCTAGGATAAATATTAAATCATTTTTTCCCATGTACATTCACAATGACTGCTTTACATTGGGGTTAATTGTTCCCTAATACTTGGAGAAAAAAAAAAAAAAAAAAAAACCTCAAATCATATCTTTTAATCAGAGGCACAGAAAGATTAAAACACAAGATAATTTATCCCAGTTTTCTAAATTGTGTTTGTAAAGTACATTTTTATTTTTTATTGTTGATATTTTAAGGTTTTATGAATTTTAACAAAAGGCATATAAACATAAAAAGTACGGTATTTTAAGCCTATATTCAGAAAATTGAAATTCTGAGTTGCCAGATTATAACCAGAGCACATAATACAATATATTAAAAACATAAAAATACCATTCAGGACATAGTCATGGACAAAGACTTCACATGAAAACGCCAAAAAGCAATTGCAATTGCAAAAAAAAGGCCAAAATTAACAAATGAGATCTAATTAAACTAAAGAGCTCTGCACAGCAAAAGAAACTATCATCAGAATGAAGAGGCAACCTAGAGAATGGGAGAAAAATTTTGCAATCTACCCATTTGACAAAGGTCTAATATCCAAAATTTACAAAGAACTTAAACAAATTTACAAGAAAAACTGAACAACCCTATCAAAAAGTGGGCAAAGGATATGGACAAACTGCTTCTCAAAAGAAGACATTTATGCTGCCAACAAACATGAGAAAAAGTTCAACATCACTGATCATTGGAGAAATGCAAATCAAAACCACAATGAGATACCATCTCACGCCAGTTGGAACAGTGATTATTAAAAAGTCAAGAAATAATAGATGCTGGTGAGGCTGTGAAGAAACAGAAACACATTTACACTCTTTGTGGAAATGTAAATTAGTTCAACCATTGTGGAAGACAGGATTCCTCAAGGATCTAGATTCCTCAAGGATCTAGAATCAGAAATACCATTTTATCCAGCAATCCCATTACAGAACATATACCCAAAAGAGTATAAATCATTCTACTATAAAGATACATGCACATGTATGTTTATAGCAGCTTTATTTACAATAGCAAAGTCATGGAACCAACCCAAATGCCCGTCAATGATGGAATGGATAAATGAAATGTGGTACATATATAACATGGAATAATATGCAGCCATAAAAATGAATAAGAATATGTCCTTTGCAGGGACATGAATGAAGCTGGAAGCCATGATTCTTTCAGCAAACTAATACAAGAACAGAAAACCAAACATGGTATGTTCTCACTTAAAAGTAGGAGTTGAACAATGAGGATATGTGAACACAGGGAGGGGAACAACACACACCAGAGCCTGTTGCAGGGTTGGGAGCAAAGGGAAGGAACTTAGAAGATGGGTCAACAGGTGCAGCAAACCACCATGGCACACTTATGCCTACGTAACAGACCTGAATGTTCTGCACATGTAGCCTGGAACTTAAAGTGAAATTTAAAAATAAGAATAATAATAAACAAATCCTTAGTGTATTTGATCCTTAAGTTTATTCAAAATATCAAATGGGTTGCATTGAAATTAGTAGTCTTAAGAATGAGGAATATAGTACAGTGGTCAAGGTCATGATTATTGAGCCAGACCGCCAGGCTCAAAGTCTGTGTCTGGGCAAACTTTCACAAATTATTTAAATTATCTGTATCTGTCTTCATCTACAAACTATGCATCATATTTGTATATATGTCACAGGGGTATTGTGAGAAGCAAATGAGTTAATTTTGTAAAGTACTTACAACAGTGTCTGGCATATAATAAGTGTACCATTTTTTTCCAATAAGTTTTCCAATAAATATTTGTTGAATACTTTTTAAAAAGTTAATTCCAAGCTACATGAGTATATATCTTTTTATGTATATATGGTAAGTAATGATTGACAAATACTGTTTTCTCAGTCCCTTTTGCTTTTCTACCAAAAATATGATAGGGTTCTCAACTACTGAGACTTACTGGAACAGACAGTGAAAGGTAAGTTAAAAGCCATGCACAGAATTGGAAGCATATAAGCCATGACCTTGTAGACTTAAAATCCTTATTTGTAAAATTAAAGAGGGATGTGCTAATAAGTAGATGATACATCTCTTCTAAATCTAAAAATGTGAATTTTACTATTACTGGTTAAATTCATAAGAAAAAGTGTCTCTTCTAAAATATAAAGACATTACAAATGTAATTATCTTGTATACAAGATAATTATTATCTTATATTGGTATTCCATTGAAATTTTTACAGTTTACTAGTGTTATTTTCACATAATAGTATATGCTATCTTAATTAATTATTTAAACACATCAAATTAGGGAACAAGACCACGATTAAACATTTGAACATAGATGACAGTCATCTGAACTCTCAAATTAAGTTTAGTATCAGTTGTTACATGTGGTGACTTGGCCCTTTAAATATCATGCATAAACATTATGTTTCAGAAGAAAATCACCACCTAATAGAAGAAACAATTTTGTCCTTCTTTATTTCAAGTTTAAGTCATCTTATTTTAGTAACAATAATATTTTTAGTGAGTATCAGTGCTATTGATCATGAACTATGTGCCATAGTAGGAATGCAAATGAGTTAGTGTAAGATAACGCTATGAAACATCACAGTCATTTATCTTGAATTTATGTAGTAACTGCAGATATGGAAATACTATTTCTGTTGGGGTTTATACTAGTTATCTATTGCTGTGTAGCAAACAACACAAAAACTTACTGGCCTGAAACAACAAATATTTGTTATAATTTTCCTGGGAGAAGGAATCTGAGCACAGCTTAGCTCTGTCTATAAATCTCTTAAAAATTGGAGCTGGGGCTGAGATTTTGTCATGAATCTCACTTCCAAGCAGAATTGTTAGCAGAACTTAGGTCTTCACTGGGTACCAGTAGAGAATATCAGTTCCTTGCCACATTTGCCTCTCCACAAAGAAGTTTACAAGTCAACTGATTTCCATGCAAGTGAGAAAGTGAAAGTAAAAGGAAGAACAAGACTGCCAGAGTTCTTTGTAACCTAATCGCAGACATAACATCCCATCGCTTTCTGTATTCATTAGAAGTGAATGAAATGAACCTGTAATAGAGTCATTCAGAAATATACAAGAGCATGCAAACCAAGAAGTTACAAATTATTTTGGACAAATTTATAATTTTTCTACCACAGAATTGCAGAAAAATGTTGGGTACTGGGTATTTAGTTTTATTCATGAACATTTTTATATTAAAATATGGTAAAATTTTTATGAAATTATTTGATTGACGTTAAAGATTTTAGAGGTAGGACTCTAGCCAGTTTTATATTTTGACACAAATTCAAGTATACGAAATGATGCCATCTTAATGCTTTTCATCTCAGTTAGAATCATAGTCATTGTGCTCTGATGATTTCCCATAACTGCCTGTTACCTAACAGAAACAGAGTCAGAAATACAAGTTGTGAATACTGCAGCAATTACATTTATAGCTACTTTATAGATTCCCATCTGTTTGGTCTTGTTAACATTGTTAATTTATTGACTATGCTTATGACTTTAAAGTAAAAATTATGCTATAATAATTAGATTTTACTAACTTGTTAAGTTACAGTGGTTTTCCTGAGTTCATATTGTATAAAGTTTTCCGATAGATTTTCTTGGTTTTAGGATATCTAATATCTCATTTACACATGAAAGACAAAATTCCATTTATAGATATCTGACAGTAGGCTGAATATTGCCATATTTGGAGCAAATGTAATTATCATGGCATTACCAAAAGAAAAACCCCTAGTATCATCTTGGCCCAAATTATTATTCTTTAAAGAAGACTATATGTGGGCACAAGAATTTTCAAATACATAAATACCTGAATATTTCCATTATATGATTTATTTTAGGTCAAATTTTCTGCTTTGTGTTATAAAAGAGAAAAGAGTGGCTTAAAAAAATCAAGAAATCTTCATTTTAAAAGATTAATACTTTTGTGAAGCTTTTTGAAATATAGTAAACCTAACTTGTTAAACTATATTTTTATATATTCAAATCCTTAGGTCATAATTATTTTGTCATTCAAGATCTATAACAGTTTGGATGACCAAATTATATTCTTCTTTCTTGTCCTTAGCACCTGGATGAAGCCTGGAGAAATTTCTTGAGATTATAAAGTCTATAGATATAAAAAGCTGCATAAAAGGATTGGAAAAGGAGCTTGACTTAGGTGGTGTTGAATATAAGAAGTTTATTACTTAATCAAGTGGAGATATTGAATAGGCAAGTGAATATGAGTCTGAATTTAAAGTAAATGATACTGGCAATTATTGCCACACAAATGCTATGGCTAGCGTGAGACCTGATACGTTCATTTAAGTATTAATATATGTAGAGAAGATGGGAAGAAACAAATAAACTCTAAGACAGAATGACAGTATTGTCAGAAGACTGAGAATGGCATCTAAGAAACCAAGTTAAAGATGTGTTTCAAAAATCTGCAACTGAATACACACACACACACACACACACACACACACACACACATCTATCTATCTACTTGTATATCTATCTATGTAGATATATAAGATGAAGACTGAAACTTAATCTTGAATACAGTAATATGGATGTCATTGTTGACATTGACAAATTTTATTTCACTAAGCTAAGTGGAGCCAACTTCTTACTGGAGTGGGTTCAACACAAAGTGGAAGACACAGTGGAGACAAAAATATGGACAATGGGCATTTGTTAACTTGACAAGATTTTTTTTTAGTTATGTATTAGTGATGAATGACTAAATGTCATTAATTCTTTTGAAATAATAAGTGTGAAAGAGAGATAACAAGTTTAGAAAATTCTTGAGGATTCTTGTGTGAGTAAATAAATGAACTATAAAATAAAATAGAAGATAGCAAAATATAAAAGCTAAGTATGGTTCTTTGAAATGCTTGACATGATTTATACATCTTTGGAACATTAATAAAGGAAAAAGAAAGAAAATATGAATGTACAATGGCAGGGGGTGAGGAATGAGAAATTATGCAATGCGTATAGTGTACACTATATGGGCATTGGTTACACTAAAAATTCAAATTTCACCACTATACAATATATCAATGTAATGAAACTACACTCATACCTCCTAAATCTATTTTTAAAATTCAGAATAAAAATGTAAAATATCTTCTAACACATTGAAGATTTATAAAATACAAAGTAATAATATTAAAATAAATTGTATCCTTATAAATTTGCAAATGTGTTTGTAAAGAATAAATTTATGTAAAACTATAAATATAAAAAATGACAGGAAAATCAACAGAAGTCTTGAATAAGTTCCTTTTTAATAAGTAGAATTTAATTAAAGTCTCATAATCTACTTACTCTAAAATTCCTAGACCTGTGTGCTAATTTTTTTCTTTGTGAATTTCACCTAATACTTAAGGGCTTTATCATCACTTTCTAAGACTTAGATGTTCTTTTCACTTATGAACAAATATCCAAATATCTTTAAAAATGTTTGGTTAACTGAATCCCATAGTATATTAAATGCATTATAAATGTAGGTTGAGCACATGGACAAAAAGAACAAGCCAGCATGTGAAGAAAGATGGGAAGACTTCCATCCAGAAAGAACACATGAAAGTACTGAATTAGGAAAGACCTTGGAACATTCAAGAAAACTAGAAAGGAAACAGAGTGACCTCCATCTGTCAGGCATTGCTTGAACTAACAAGCTGGAAGCAATTGGCAGTTTCGACATCAGATCACGCACATTACATGCTTCTGATATCTCAATATTTTTGTGAAGCTGCTTCTTGGGTGCTTGCTGTGATAAAAATGAATTAGTTTGCAAAAATCAATATGGAACAGAAAATAAGAGTGTTAGTGTCCAATTTGAATCCAATAGTTAAGAAGATGTGCAATATTCAACAACAAGCACACAATCCAAAGGAGAAAATGCAGAAAAAGGCATTTAGTTTTGTATGTTGCAAACATGGTGAAGAAGTAGAGATGAATAAAGCATCAGAAGGATGGCAAGATTATTCCTCCTTCCAACATCTCCAAATGAGCACTTTAAAGTCCTTGCCATGGGTTGAAAAATAAAAGTAATCAGATGTAAAAAGATTCAAACACAGCTAAAGCTGATTGAGTATTTCTACTCTTTCCATGTCGTTGAGTATCTACTAAAAAAACTCTGGATAAGGAAAGTTATGGTAGTTAACCCGGCAGATAAAACCAACTGAAACTAGTAACAGAATTTATTAGCTCTTATTTAGGAGCTCAAACATAAATTATCGGTGACTTTAAAAATCAAAGTACTTCATTATCATACATATAAAACTAAATATTGGGTGTGAGTTGGAGAGAACACTGATTCAAAAGATTTTCATTTAAAAATTTAATAGAGTCTGAAACATACATTTACAATATTCAGGTTAAAATTTAAAAGAATGTATTAGAACACATTTGAAATAATATCCCATTTCCTTTTGCTTTGTAATGTGCTATAAGCTTATAAATATACCTACACATATCTAATGGAAAGGAAAACATAGGTTGTATCATATCTGAAAGATATTGATTTTGAAAATTAAAGATCCAGATCTGATATTATACCAGAGATAGTAAAACCAGAATGCTTGAAATTCATATTCAAGAGCACTCTCAATTTTCTCTACTCTCCTTAGTATTTGGTTCCATTCTTCTACATGAGATTTTACATGTCTTCCAGCACAAAGAAGGATGTGGGAAATGGGACAGTGCAGTAAAACAGGAAAGTTTCTAGTCCAAATAAGTTTACTAGTTTAAAATGATGACCATACTGTCAAATATAGAACTTTAAAATGTTTCTACTTCTCACTGGTACAAATCTTCAATTGTACTGTCCATTATATTATTAACAACATATGGATGTACCACTATTGCAGAAAGTTCTATTGGACAGTGCTGTTATAGGATGAATACAATATGAAAGGGTATCGATTTATTTCCTTACTAAATATATACTGTGTGATAGTAGCAATCTTTTTTCTAAATAACATTATTCTCTACAGTATGCTTTGAAAACATATAATAGACAAATGGAATGTAATATTTTTTTAAATGTGTATATGTGGTGAAATAGATATTGATAAATGAGTCTTCACAATGCAATGGTAAAATGATAAGCAGTTAGACAGTATTAAGAAAATGTACACAATATATGAAAAAAAATAACTGGACCCCTACAAAGGTAGATTTCAGATGAATTAGAGATTTAAGTATAAAATATACACCTAAAAATCTATGCAAAACAATAAAGAATATCTGGAAAAGGAGATGGAATTCTTAATCTTTAAAGCACAAAATAACAAGATAAAAATATTTCATTATATCAAAATAAGATATATAAGTTGAATAAGTTTTTCAGTGAAAGATATCTTAGATATAATTAATGTTTTATATGGCGTGTTAAAAGAAAACAGGTCTCAACAATTGTTAAATACCAAGTGTGCATATAAAATGCCTCCAAACAAGTAAATGCCTGAAAAATCGATTAGAAAATTGTATGAAAAGATAAATTCTAAAATAACAACATGAAAAGAAAGTAATTATCTGAAGAAATAGTTAAGCTCTATTAATCAGGGTAATGCATATGAAAACATGCCATGGCATTTTATTCCAGGTAAATGGACAGGCATGTAGAATTTGAAAAACATCAAGCATTGAAGAGAATAGGAATAATATGAACCCTTATACAAAACAAAAATGTAAAAAGTAAAATAAAACTCTCAATGAAAGAAAGTGTGAATCTAAGATTTATATACAACCAAACTGATCTTTAATGACTAAATCATTTTTGATGAGTTGTCTAAATGATAAGACCTATTTTTCCAATAGGTGATTAGGAAAACTTCAGCAAAAGGCCTGATTGCAATCATATTTACATAAATAAATATAGATCTAAGAAGAAAAAGTAATCCTGAGGGAAGAAAACTAAAGTAGAAATGTTATATGTTGTGACAAAGTAGAAATAATTCAACAATTAAATTGGAAGATAAGAAAGACCTGAAATAAAGAAAAATAGAATAAGTTTATCGTAAATATAGGCAATAAATGGAAGTTAAAATGCTGATTAAAAAAACAGACATGCCTAGTAGTAAAAAGGTTAAATGAGAAAACAATCACTTAAATCTATTTTAATACTCAATGACATGCATTAAAGCAAAAAAAATCTGAATACTTTTAAAATTAGAAATAAAGTAGCAGTTATTAATCAAAGGAATCAAAAACCTATAATTAAACTATATACAAAATAAGATACATCATTGTACAATAATATGATGTAATTGGGACCAAACATCTCTGTCATATCAATAAATATGAGTGGGTTCAACTCATCTGTTAAAAGAAAACTATTTTAAATTTGACTTTCAAATCAAGACCCGACTATACACTATGTATAAGACACCACGAAAAAATGTGATTCTTAAAAGCTATGCATAAAGACATGGCAAATAGAAATAATAAAGCAAGAGTAGGAATTCATATATCAAACAAATTAAGATTCAAATCAGAAAACCATGAAAATTAGGGGCTATTTTTAATGCAAAATGCCAAAATCCTTGAGGAAATCGCAACATGTATAAATATCTATGCAACAAATAACCGAGCAACAATTTTTGAAACAAGAACTAGGGAAGATAAAAGGAGACATTAGTAGGCAAAATACTAACAATATCAATTTGTTGAATATTTTGTGAACACTTGGAAAAAAGGTACATTATTGATTATCAGGGTAAAAAGTTGCTATATACCTATAGCATCTTATTATATTCTTTAGGTATTTATCCCCTTACTAATATTTTGTCACTTCTTCTGTCTCATAGTTAGTGATTTATGTGAAAGCCTCTTCTTAGTATTTTGCTTACGAATGTCTCCTTTGTATCTTCCCTAGTTTTTGTTACAAAAATTGTTGCTCGGTTATTTGTTGCATAGATATTTATATGTATTATGATTTCCTCATGAAGACACACAAAAATATCAATATTAAGTAAATTATAAATATATGAACAATATTTCTGGTCATAATGTAATAAAAGAAGAAATTAACAAAAATCATATTTCTTATTGAAATTACAAAATTCTCCATTAATTAACTCTTGGATTACAATGAAATTATAAAATTAAAGAATTTCTAATACATAATGGTGAAACACTGCAAATCACAATCTGGAATTTTAAAGCAGTGATAAGAGGAAAATTAATAATACTTAAGATTTACCAGTGTAGATGAATTTCTAGTATAGAATTGAATGTCCAGCACAATGACTGGAATAAAAAAGTAAACCAAAGAAAGAATAAGTAAGATAGTGATGATAAAAGTAGAAATTAATAGAGTATGGAATTGAAAAGGCAATTATGTAGTCATTTTTACTGCTATTCATTCTTGTATTCAAGGTATTTGCCAATACACAAGGTAAAGAATTTAGTGTAATAAGAATTGGTAAAAAGAAATGTAATTATCTTGATTTGCAGGTGCTATGACATTTTATTTCTGTAAAACCCTAAAGAATCTATGATAAAAGAAATACAATAAAAACAACTCATTAAGTTAGCGGTGGATAAAATTAACTTACAGAAATCTATAGCTGTAATATGTACAATTATTAGTTAGAAACACTATGGTACAGAAAAATTCATCTACATAGCAACAAGCAATATTAATTTGTAAAACTTAGAAATTAGCTTTCTATTGTTGCTGTAAAAAATGCTACATATTTGGTGGCTTAACACAACACAAATTTTTAGACTTTGATAAATCAGAAATCTGATAATCTAATTGGACTAAAATCAAAGTGTTCACAGCCTGTCTTCTTTTCTGAGGCTCTATTAGGGAATCTTTTTACTGCTTATTCAAGTTGATGTAATTTTGTTTCTTGTGGTTATAGAACTGAAGTCCACATTTTCTTGCTGGATCTAATTTGAAAGTCGTTTTTAGCCTGTAGAGGCCACTAAATTTCTTGGCCTTTGGATCCCTTCCTCCATCTTCAAATTAAACAACCACATGGTCAAATAATTTTCACGTCATAGCTCTCTGATCCACTCTTTGATTTCCACTTTTATGGACTCTTGTGATTAGGTTTGTTTCCACCCAATAATCCAGGATAAACTACCCTGTCTCAAGGTCTTTAATCTTAATCACAATTGTAAAGTCCTGTCTTACATGTATATTAACATGTTCATAGTTCATCAGGGTTAAGACATGATCTGTGTGTAGGGGTGGGTGGGTGTAATGGAAGGAGATAGGCAGTATTTCTGTTTATTATAGAAATAAGTATCTACAAAACCTATTTGAGGAAATTTTTAAAGAATTATTGAACAACACAAAAGTAAACCTAGCAAATAGAAAGATTTTACTTGCTTTTAATAGGAGGAGTCAATTTCATAAATATGTAGTTCCCTTAAAATGTGACACAATTTCAATAAATATATCAATAAATACTGACATTAGCTTAACTAACATTAAAGATCCTATAGAAAAACAAATATTCAATAATAGGTAGAAAAATATGAAAAAAGAAAAATGCAACCAGATGTGGTTTGGATTTCTGTCCCTGCTGAAATCGCATGTTGAATTGTAACCTCCAACATTGGAGGAGGGGCCTAGTGGAACGTGATTGGATCATGGGGGCGGACTTCCCCTTGCTGTCTCATGATAGTGAGTTCTCATGAGATCCAGTTGTTTAACAGTGTGTAGCACCTCTCCCCCTTTGCTCTCTTTCTCATGCTCCAGCTATGTTGGACGTGCCTTCTTCCCCTTCCCCTTCTGCCATGACTGTAAGTTTCCTGATTCCTCCCCAGCCATGCTTCCTACGCAGCCTGTGGAAATGAGCCAATTAAACCTCTTTGCTTTATAAATCACCCAGCCTCAGGTAGTTCTTTATAGCAATGTGATAATGAACTATTACATAAAATTGGTGAAGGGAAGTGGGGTATTGCTATAAAAAAAAATCTGAAAATGTGGAAGCAGCTTTGGAAATGAATAATAGGCAGAAGTTTGAAAAGTGTGGAGGGCTCAGAAGAAGACAGAAAGATGAGGGAAAGTCTGGAACTTCCTAGAGACTTGTTAAATCACTGTAACCAAAATGCTGACAGTGATATGGACAGTGAAGTCTAGGCTGAGGTGGTGTCAGATGAAAATAAGGGACTTATTGGGAACTGGAGCAAAGGTCACTTTTGTTATGCATTTGCGAAGAGGTTGGAGGCATTGTGCCCCTGCCCTACAGATCTGTGGAACACTGAACTTAAGAGAGATGATTTAGGGTATCTGGTAGAATAAATTTCTAAGCAGCAAAGCATTCAAGATGTGACCTGATTTCTTCTAAACTCACATGTTTATATTCATGAGCAAAGAGATGATCTGAAACTGGAACTTATATTTAAAAGGGAAGCAGAGTGTAACAGTTTAGAAAATTTTCAGCCTGACCATGTGGTGAAAAAGAAAAACTCATTTTCTGGGAAGGAATTCCAGCCAGCTGTAGAAGTTTGCATAAGTAAAGAGGAACCCAGTGTTAACAGACAAGACAATGGGGAAAATGCCTTCAAGGCATTTCAGAGACCTTCATGGTAGCCCCTCTCATCATAGGTCCTGAGGCCTAGGAGGGAAAAATGGTTTTGTAGGCCAGGCCCAGAAATCTACTACCCTGCATAACCTCAGGTTATTGCTCTCTGCATCTCAGCTGCTCCAGCTCTAGCTGTGGCTAAAAGGGCCCCAGATACATGCCAGGCTGCTGCTCCAGAGGCTGCAAGCCAAAAGTCTTGGTGGCTTCCATGTGATGTTAAGCATGCAGGTGCACAGAGGGCAAGAATTGAGGCTTGGGAGCTAATATGGTTTGGCTTTGTGTCCACAGCTAAATCTCATCTCAAATTGTAATCTCCATAATCCCTATGTGTCATGACCAGGAACTGGTGAGAAGTGATTAGATCACTGGTGTGGTTTCCCCCATGCTGTTCTGGTGGTAGTGAATGAGTTCTCATGAGATCTGATGATTTTATAAGGGGCTCTTTCTGCTGCATTCCTTGACTCTCTCTTGCCTGCCACCATGTAAGATGTGCCTCTTCCCCTTCTACCATGATTGTAAGTTCCTTGAGGCCTCCCCAGACCTGTGGAACTGTAAGTCAATTAAATATTTTTATTTATAAATAACCCAGTCTCAGGTATGTATTTATAGTAATGTGAAAACTTGTGAATACCATAAATTGGTATCTGTAGAGTGGGGTAATAGTATAAAGATACTTGAATATGTGGAAGCAACTTTGGAACTGGGTACGAGGCAGAGGTTAGAACAGTTTGGAGAATTCAGAAGAAGACAGGAAAATGTGGGAAAGTTTGGAATTTCCTAGACACTTGTTTAATGGTTTTGATCAAAATGCTGATAGTAATATGAACAATGAAGTTCAGGCTAAGGTTGTCTCAGATTGAGATGAAGAGCTTCTTGGGAACTAGAGCAAGGATAACTCCTGCTATACTTCCGCAAAGAGACCAGCAGCATTTTCCCCTTGCCCTAGAGGGATCTTTGTAATTTTGATTGAGGGAGATTATTTAGGGTATCTGGTGGAAACAAAATTTCTAATCAGTAAAGTGTTCAAGAAGTAACGTGGGTGCTCTTAAAAACATTCAGTTCTATACATTCACAATGAGATGGTTTGAAATTGCAACTTATTTTTAAAAGAGAAGCAGAGCAAAAAAGTTTGCAAAATTTGCAACCTGATGATGCAATAGAAAATAAAAACTCATTTTCTTTAGAGAAACTCAAGACAGCTGCAGAAATTTGCATAAATAATGAGGAGTCTAAGGTTATTCTCCAATACAATGGGGAAAATGCCTGCATGGCATTTCAGAGAACTTGATGGCAAACCCAGAGGCCTAGGAAGACAAATGTTTCCTAGGCCAAACTCAGGTCCCCTGCTGCTCTGCACAGCCTTGGGACAGGGCACCCTGCATCCTAGCCAATTCAGCTCCAGTCATGGCTAAAAGGGGCCAAGGTACTGCTCAGGTTTTTGCTTCAGAGGGTTCAAGTCCCAAGTCTTGGCAGCTTCCACGTGGTGTTGGGCCTGTGGGTACACAAAAGTCAAGAATTGAGGTTTAGGAACCTCTGATTTCAGAAGATGTATGGAAATACCTGGATGTCCCCACTGAAGTCTGCTGCAGGGCTGGAGCCATCATAAAAAACCTTTCCCTAGGGCAGTGTAGAATGGAAATGTCAGGTAAGTGGCCCCACACAGAGTTTGCACTGGGGTACTGCCAAGTAGAGCCGTGAGAAGAGGCCATTCTCCTCCAGACCCCAGAAGATCTACCAACAGCTTGCACTGTGCACCCGGAAAAACCACGACACTCAACCCTAGCCCATGAGAGCAGCTGGAAAGGAGGTTGTATCCTGCAAATCAACAGGCTGCAGCTGTCCAAGACTGTGGGAGACCACTTTGTGTATCAGTGTGACCTGGTTGTGAGACAGGAGTCAAAAAAAATCATTTAGGAGCTTTAAGAAACCATCATTCTCAGCAAACTATCACAAGAACAGAAAACCAAACACCACTTGTTCTCGCTCATAGGTGGGAATTGAACAATGAGATCACTTGGACTCTGGAAGGGGAGCATCACACACCGGGGCCTATTATGGGGAGGGGGAAGTGGGGAGGGATGGCATTGGGAGTTATACCTGATGTAAATGACGAGTTGATGGGTGCTGACGAGTTGATGGGTGTCACCCACAAGTATACATATGTAACAAACCTGCACGTTGTGCACATATACCCTAGAACTTAAAGTATAATAAAAAAAAGAAAAAGAAAAAGATTTAATGAATGCCCTGCCTGGTTTTGGACTTTCATGTGACCCCTTTGTTTTGGCAAATTTCTTTAATTTGGAATAGGAACGTTTGCCCAATGCCTGTACCCACATTGTGTCTTGGAAGTAACTAAATTGTTTGTGATTTTACAGGCTCATAGCCAGATGAGAATTCCCTTATCTCAGATGAGACTGCGAACTGTGGACTTTTGAGTTCATGGTTAAATGAGTTAAGATTTTGGGGGACTGTTTGGAAGGCATAACTCGTTCTGAAATGTGAAAAGACATGAGATTTGGGAGAGGCCACTGGATGAATGATATGGTTTTACTCTGGGTCCCCACCCAAATCTCATCTCAAATTGTAATTCCCATAATCCCCACATGTTATGGGCTGGACTGTTTTCATGATAGTGAGTGAGTTCTCTTGT
Source organism: Piliocolobus tephrosceles (assembly GCF_002776525.5). Classification (NCBI taxonomy): domain Eukaryota; kingdom Metazoa; phylum Chordata; class Mammalia; order Primates; family Cercopithecidae; genus Piliocolobus; species Piliocolobus tephrosceles. The sequence goes on along the minus strand of NC_045436.1, from coordinate 140,742,810 downwards.
GATCTGATGATTTTATAAGGGGCTCTTTCTCCTTCTCTCATTTGCTCTTTTTCACCTGCCATCATGTAAGATGTCCCTCTTCCCCTTCCTTCGTGACTGTAAGTTTCCTGAGACCTCCCCAGCCTTGTGGAATTGTAAGTCAATTAAACCGTTTTTTCTTTATAAATTACCCAGTCTTGGGAATGTCTTTATAGAAGTGTGAAAATGAACTAATACAGAAGTCTCAAACTAGATTTTAAAGGATGTATGGAAATGCCTGGATGTCCACTCAGAAGTCTGCTGCAGAAGAGCCCTCATGGAGTACCTCTACTAGAGCAGTGCAGAGGGGAAATGGAGTGTTGAAGTCCACACACAGAATCTCCATTGGGGCACTGCCTAGTGGACATGTGAGAAAAGGGCTACTGTCCTTCAGACCCCAGAGAGGTAGATCCACTTACAGCTTGCATTGTGCATCTGGAAAAGCCAAAGACACTCAATGCCAGCCTGTGAAAGCAGCTGTGGAAGATGTACCCTGCAGAACCACCAGAAAAGGGGTGCCCAAGGACTTGGGAGACCACTTCCTGTATGAGTGTGGCCTGGATGTCAGAAACTGAGTTTAAGGAGATTTTTTTTTTTTTTTTTTAATTTTAAGATTTATTGACTGCCCTGCTGGGTTCAAACTTGCATGGGGCCTGTAGCTTCTTTGTTGTGGTTGATATCTTCCTTTTGGAATGGATGTATTTACCTAATGCCTGTCCACCACTGTATCTTGGAAGTAATTAACTTGTTTTCAATTTTACAGACTCATAGATGGAAAAGACTTGCCTTGTTTCAGATGAGACTTTGGACTGCGGACTTTTGAGTTAATGCTGAAACAAGTTAAGACTTTGGGAACTGTTGAAAAGGGATGATTGTATTTTGTAAGAATAACATGACACTTGGGAGAGGCTGAGTCAGAATATTATGTTTTGGATTTTATCCTCACTCAAATCTCATGTCAAATTTTAATCTTTGATTTTGGAGGAGTAGCCTGGTGGGATGTGATTGCATCATCGCGGTGGACTTCCTCCTTACTGTTGTCAATGAGTTCTCACTAGATCTGGTTGTTTAAAAGTGTGTAGCACCTCTACCTCTTTGCTCTTTTTCTCATGCTCCATCCATGTAGGACATGACTTCTTCCCTATCACCGTCTGCCATAATTGTAATTTTTTTGAGGCCTCCAAAGCAAGGCTTCCTGCACAGCCTGCAGAACCATGAGTCAATTAAACTTATTTTCTTTAGGTATTACCCAGTCTCAGGTATTTATTTATAGCAATGTGAGAATGAACTAAAAACTCTACAAAACAAAAATGTACTCTAAAATCTGTAAACTAAAACAGAGTGGTACCTAGTACATGTTAAGGATAGCAGCTCAAAATATTGAGACAAAGGTAGACTTTTGATTGAATGGGACTGGGGCAAATGAGTTGTTATTTGCAAAAAGATAATATTGAATAAGCAACTCATAGTATATACAATAAACTACCAAACACAAAAATTTCAAGGATAAAGTGATTTCATGCTTAATAAGATATTGGTGTAGTCCTTTCTATTCTTCATGCAAAAAGACCTATGGCTTAAAATCCATTTGCAATAAAATATAACATTAAAAAATCCAATAGGATAAAATAAAATTTTGCCATGCAAAAACACTATCAACAAAGTTCAAAGTTAAGACACTTTAAAAAACTGCAAGAAAAATATTTGTAGAATATTATATGGAAAGAAAGAGTATCATGCCTAATACACATATAATATCCAAAATCCGATATCAAAATAGAAAAGAAGATATGAACAGAGAATTAGCTAGATAGATAGTAGACAGTAAATTGTCCTCAAACATACGGGAGAATGTTGAAACTCACTTAAATATGAACCTTGCACATCTGGATGAGACATTTAAATCTAAGCACCTCCAAATTGGGAGAAAAGCTTGTAATTAAAAGCACAATGTCCTAAGTTAAGGAAGAGGTAAATAGAATGACAAAAAGAAAAAAGGAATTAGCACAATGCTCCCTTCTGTCAACGTATTGCCTCTATGGCTTATAATGGAATGTATAAAGTGTTATAAAATGGTCATTGGAACTGGAAGAAATTTTTTTTTGAAATGTTGCAATCAGAGATGTGCTGGTGTGTGTGTGTGTGTGTGTGTGTGTGTGTGTGTGTGTGACATATATTTTTTCTTTCCCCATGAAAACATACTCCTGGCATCTAGTTTGACTAATTTCCTGGTATCTCCCTCTGCTTGCACAGAATAATAATCGTAGTTAGATAAAAGTAAAAAGTGTAGTAACACATTTTGTTTGTGAGATTGGGGAACAACTATGCTTACATACATCATATGCATTAACACAGGTTCCTATTGCAATACGTTCAGTACTCTGTAAACAGATGCTGTGATGGAGTTTGCTATGCAGGGATCAAGATCTATGGAAAGTGGGAAGGGAAAGCAGAATTGGACCAAGGGATACAAATAACTATGATGTAATACCAACAAAATTTCAGCGAGCTCATCAGGAGCTAACGTGGACTGGTCTTTGGACTCCTGGTTTGGTTGGTTGTTCGATATGGGTTCCTCTTGGCAAGAATCTTTGCAAATGAATCATATTCTAAAGTTCTTAATAGCTGGAATCTATCTCCTGACAGCTGGAGTCACAAGTTTTTATTTGACATGGAAGCTGAGACATTCTGTGTTTATTATAGCACTTTAAAAGTGGTAGGAATGAGAAACGGATCAGGGAAGGAAAATAATAAATAAGAGGCCCCATGAGAGTAATATACCATGGACTGAGGATTATTCTGAAGTCATTTTTACACACCTGAGGTTAATTATATGATATAGGTGTAAGTCTTAGGTAAGTCTTTTGCCCTTTGGGAATTCACATCATTTCCCTGACGCTCTGTGAACTTAACTGATCTGTTAAACAGCAGTATGAATGTCTTTCTCATACAGACATCTGAAGTGCATGGTAATTCCATTTTCTTTGAGGCTTGAAACATTGTTTAAACTATGTTTGTGCAATAAAATACTAAACCATATATTATACATGAACAGTCACTGGATATATTTGTTGGCAGTTAAATTTAGCAAACATATTAGAGGTATGATTATTCTAGTAAAAGCAAGACAATATCAAACCTCAATCGAAAAAGAGCTCAGAGAGCAAAGCTCAGTCAAAAAGGAATTTAAGTGGTAAAAAGAGGAGGCCTGGAAACCTCAGGAGAAAATATTATCAGGCCGATTAAATGCAGAGTTTAGAGAATCAAATGAAGTAGATAGAAAGATTCATGATGTAAGAAAACAAAGTCCAGAAAAACAAAGGGAAAAACAAGTATTATTTATTATACACCATCTACATGCTAGGCACAGAACTGGGCATTAAAAAATATTTCTCTCACTTGCATGCACCTTAACTTTGTGAAATATGAATTACTATCCCAAATATACAGAAAAGGTAACAGACATGGAGAATAGTAGCAAATTAGATGGTTCAAGTCCAAGCACATAGTATGCAACAAATTTTGTATTTAAATTCCAATCGCTCTGAACACAAATTTCTTTTTTTTCTTTTTTTTTTTTTTACAATTTCACTGTTGAACCCTAATTCTAGGCCCCAAACTGTATTTTGTTCAGTTTACCACACCAACAGTGAACAAACACATCCTTGGTTCTTGGCTGCACATTTCTCCTAAATGTGGCATGGTACTTAACTGATAACCATATTGGTTCCATCAGTGATCAGATGGGAAGTAGTTATTTATTCTTTCCTCCTAGGTGGGTATTGCTTGGGTTATTGAGTAGGTGATAAGGATTGTAGGAGACTGAACTGGGTGTGAAGGTAGTTGTGAACTGACTTTGGAACAGCCTGGTGTGGATTCAAAAAATAAATGAGAATGACTACTGTCTTAGTCTTTTATCTGATGCTATAACAAAATACCTGTGACTGGGTAATTTATAAAGAACAGAAATTGTATTTCTCATGGTTCTGGAAACTAGGATGTCCAAGATCAAGGCGCTGGCAGTTTGGTTGTCTGGAAACTGCTCTCTGCTTCCAAAATTTCAGCTTGTTGCTGCATCCTCTGAGGGGAGGATACTGTGCCCTCCCATTGCAAAAGACAGAAGGGCAAGCCAGCTGAATGCTGCATGAAACCTCTTTTACAAGGATCTTAATACCGTTTATGAGGTAGGGATCCTTATGACATGATCACCTTTTAAAGACCCCACTTCTTAATACAATCATGCTGCCCACAGAATTTCAGTATCTGAATTTTGGTGGAGACACATTTAAACCTTAGCAACTATATTTCAGGGCAAAACAGAAAAGGAGCCAAGCAGAAAGTAAAGACAAAACATCAGACCAAATCCTCTGATGTTAAGGTGGAAACCAAGTGGTAGATTTGGAAAGTAGACATCAAAACTATTAAATATATTTTGTATAAGATGCTTTCTGTGATGTCAGTGTAGATATAGGGAGATTCTCTGGAATCTCTAAGATTTACCTTTAAGTAGAATGAGAGCTATTAAAGGACCCACACCAGTTTTTCAACTGATTGTCATAAAGTGTCTTAAAAATTATCTCATGCAACATTCTTGATGTGAGGGGTAAGGAAGTTGAGACCCAGAGAGGGTAAAGTGATTTATACCAACAAACATAGCTATTTTATGGCAGAATCTCTATTATACAAAATTTTGATATCACATGTGAAAAATGTCATTATAAAAATGACTGATTTATTGATTATGAAAATCAGTTGTGGAATGTGAATGTATGCTAAATAAGAAAAATTCACCCTGCACAGCTTAGTGAAGGGATTTCATTTAAAAAACTAAAAGACAATTCAAATTATATGTTAGAAGTTCAAAATCAAAATGTTGTGTCCACAAATCCAGTATTCTTTCTGTTTATGTATATTTGATTTCCCATAAGAATGATATTTCTTTAATTATAGAAGTCTGAGGTCAAAAGTATTTGGAAAAAAAAGTATTTTATATAAATTGTATGGTTTGGATGTGTGTCCCTTCCAAATTTCAAGGAGAAGTGTGATCTTTGGTGTTGGAGCTGGGGGCTGCGGGAGGTGTGTGGGTCATGGGGGCAGATTCTTCATGAATGACTTGGTGCCATCCTGGTGGTAATGAGTGAATTCTCTTTCTGAATTTTTACAAATTCTACTTGTTAAAAGAGTACTGCATCTCTTCTCTTTCTCCTGTTTACTCTCTTACCCTGTGATATGCTGGCTCCCTTCACCTTCTACCATGATTATAAGCTTCCTGAGACCCTCATCAGAAGCTGAACTCATGCTTGTACATCCTGCAAAACCATGAGCCACATTAAACCTCTTTTCTCTATAAATTCTTTTATAGGTATTTCTGTGTAGCCTCAGGTATTCCTTTATAGCAATATAAAAATTGATCAGTATAACAACAATCTTGGAGATTCACAATATTTATCAAGGTAGTAAAGCATTTGAGTAATCCAGCAATGAAAACGTGTGTTTTACTTTGCATAGCCCAGTATTTCCCAAATATACTTGAACATGAAACATATTTTTCATAACACAGTTAATATCATTCCACTAAAGAATCATTGGGGGAAAAGCAATCAATCCCATTTTTATCATTATGCGATTATTTGTTATCTGTGTCAGTTTCCACCTGAATAACACAGGTCTAAAATCTGGACAACTTAATTTTTTCAATTGTTCAAACTTGTCTTAAGACATTTGGCAGTCAGTTTTAAACCATGATGTTTTAAAAAGTTATGTATGATTTCTATGTTATATATTTTTTTTACCAGTTTTTATTTCCCTCATGTTATGTAGTTCCCTGCCAAGCACACATTAGTGCATAGTATTAATTGAATAAATAAATTGTATGTGTTTTCTTAGGTTGTTTTATTTTCCCTTTTTTCTTAAAATTTTTAACATCCTTTTAATATTTTTCACTAGTGTACACATTATTCTTTTAGTACTTTTTACCTATAATTTTCTACTTATATATTTTTTCCTTCATTAAAAGGGTAAAGGCTAAAGCAACTGAATACATAAGATCATATGGGAGGATGATGTTTTCTCTGGGGAAACAAAAAGAATTCATTTTGACCTCCACATTAAAGTTGTTCTTGAAAACTACAATCACTATTTTTCTTCATTAATTAATTGAAGAAGTAGTAACCTGAAACATACATTCTAATGATTTTTTTGCTTTAGTATACCTATAAAAATGAATGTCACTCTCTGTAAATCATATTTGAGGTATCCCAACTTAAAAAAAAAAAAAGTTATATTTAAAAGGTCTTGTTTGAGTAGAAGTGCAATTCGTGACTTTAATTATAGGCATGCACTTCATAGAAAATCTCTTTCTCTTGATAATTTTATTTTCTGTAGTCTTTCGAAATACAAATATTTTAAATCAAAACAAATAAGATGTTGTGATAGTGATGGTAAAATTAACACGCACAGAAACTAAAATGTGTTCACTATTTGAGCAACTTTTACAAAAAGAAACATTTTATTGTTGGAAAATAATATTGCAGATCTACAGTCATCATTTAGCCACATAGCTAATGAAGAGACACTTAATTTTCTAAAAATAAACCATCACTAAATAGTATGCTTTGTTATATAAATAGTTTCCCAACTCTACAGTAGCTTAGAAGCAGAAGATCACATTCATTAAGTGCTCAGTGTCTGGGACCAAACACAATGGGGCCAAATCCTGGCTCTGGCCCTCACAAAAAATTGTTTAGTTACTTTAGGCTGTATTATATGTACTACAGTCTAGTCATTTAGCATTTATAAAGTAGAAACACAAATTTGCCTACCTCATAGACTTTTGAGAGTTAAGCCGGTTGGCATTTATAGCAGACTTTGAATAGTGCCTGGCACATAGCTATCTCATAATGCACCTTAACTGCTGGAGTACCACCCAGCGAGTGGAGGAAATATTCAGAAAATAAAAAGGCTCCATTTAGAAACTTGGTCTTTCTTCATCTCTCCTTTTTGCCTTTTCCTTAATATTCTACTCTTTTTTGTGTTCATTGATTTTTCTTTCTTGTTATCTTGAAGTTATTACATAAAAAAAAATCACTAGTAAAGTAAATCATTGTTTACAGTAAATGGTAAGAAAGGAAAACTTTCATGATTTGAAAATAAATATACTATACAGTCTAAAAATTAATCAGGCTGGGAAGCAATGCTAAATAAGTCAAAGAGATGGTAATGAAGACAGTATTCACAGGTCATTGTGAATAGTGACACAGACAATGACTCAGACATCAGGTAATGGAAATAACAATTATACTTGATAGCTTACAGCAGCTAGGCATAAGCTGCAGTGCACTTGAACAGAGAAAAGCAACATTATTAAAAATCTGTGTATTTAAAAAATGTATAATATATGAAAAAAGAAAGTAGGAAAGGATGATATTTATACTAGAAATATGTGTGAAAAATATAGTTATTCAAATCAAAAGACAACTCAAATACGGTTTACTGGCAAACTTGGAAGCAATTACAGTAGTCTCCTCTTATTAAAGCAGGATATGTTCTATGACATTATGAGGAAGCCTGAAGGCTCAGATGGTACCAAACTCTATATACATTACATTTTTTCCTACATATACATACCTTTGATAAAGTTCAATTTATATACTAGAAACAGTAAGAGATTAACAATAATAGCTAATAACACAATAAAATAATGATAACAATATACCATAATAAAAGTGATTTATATATGAATTGTTTATTTCTTATATTTTCCATTTAATATTTTTAAATTGAGATTGACCACAAGTTACTGAAACCTTAAAAAGCAAAACTGTGTTTTAGAGGGCACTACTGTACACATTGGAATAACATTTCATTTTAATAAGACTTGATACTGTAATAATGTTTACAATACAGATGCAGGATAAATTAGTGTGAAGTACATATTAGAAAAGAGTAACTTGGAATAATTGAAAAATAATACACACTGGAGTTTAAGGTATAAAAATGTAAAACTACAGTTCTTTTTTGACTGTTAGATTGAAAATATGTGTGATATATTGGGTTAAATGAATTACTAAATTTAATATTATTTATATTTTTTTACTTGATAAAGATGCGGGCAACATAAAATGTGAATCACATAGGTGGCCCTCATATTTCTGATGAGCAGAGCTAATGGAGATGGTGGTTTTAAAGCAATGATATATTCCTTCATACTTTTGAAAAAAGTAAAAATGAATTTCTTGTTATGGCAGAATTCAGACCTTTACTATAACAATCAAGAAACTAACCAAGGCTTCCACATGTTATTAAGAGCCAAATAAGTTAATTACTGTTTCATTTTATTTCATCATTATTTATGTATATTATAATACCTGTGAACAACTTATATTTGAATTTTGTCTCTATCACTTCCTAGTTCTCTGAGATCTTTAAACTTTCACTTTAAGCCAATGGTTTTAATCATTTAATGAAAAAAAAAAGCCTCTGTGATATTATATGATTGTAGGTTGAGAGTTTTAAATATTAATCCATATTTAGTTCATGGTAGGAAATATTATTAGCTGTTATTATTGCAGTTGAAATTGATAGAAACTTTGGGATTTTCTTTCCTCATATGAACACGTGGAATGGCTGGCACGGTTTATTTATGCCCTTCTGCTGTCTCCACCTACACTGTTATAAAGGGCATAGCAGGGAAATCACCAGCTAGAGCATGAAGGTAAAGCTATTTTACATTTCATCTTCCCTTCAGAAAGAAATATTGAAATGTCAGTTGTTGCACTGCCTGACACACTATGAAATCATTTACTGTCCGTTGGGATTATGAGACCTGGTGATGCATTGCCTTTTCTGAACATGACTTTGCTGAGAGAGCTGCTGTAACCTGGCCATCTGTTTGGATATTGCAGCTGAGATACATTTCAAAGCATATCTTCCTTTTTCTCTATTTTTCAACACAGACATTTTAAATCCATAAACCAATGTTTTAAAATATTTTTTCTCAGAGTATCCAAATCAAGAAAGCAATGGATTTAGAGTCAGGAGACCTAGTTTCTATCCCAGGCATGGCCACTAATTAGTTCTGTGACTTTGGGAAAGCTGTCTAATTCCTCCTACCCTCATTTTTTTCATTTAAACATCAAAGAGTTTGAATGGAATATTTTTAAACATCTGTTTCAAATATAATTTTCTAAAATGTTTTATCATTCTTGAAATGAAACTCTTGTGTTGCAATTTTTGTGCTATTTTCCTGCTGTTACATACTTATTTTATGTCACTGTAACTTAATGATTCATTCAACAGTTATTTGAGATTCTACTTTTCATATGGTTCTAGGTGTCAGAAAAACAATAATTAAAAATACAGGCTTGTGGATCTTGCAGTCTGATGGGAGAAAGAAACATTAATCAAATATGTACACCCACATATTCATGCAAACACATGATTACGATAGTGACAAGTACCACAAAGACATAAAATTCAGTGATATTAGAGTGATATACAAGTATGTGGCTTTCTTGGGAAAGTTAAATAGTATATATATTTGTATAATCAAATATTATGTATTTTTCTTTTAGAATATCATATATAGTTAATATATTATGTAATAAATTAAATGAAATAGTAAATAACTATAATTTTTTCAAGGACATGTCTTATTATGTACCAGGCATTACTTTTACACAATTTTACAGTGATAAATAAATCCTTTCTGAAGCTTACTGTGAGGTTAAAAACACAATAGTAAGTAATCAATAGAGTTCTGTTTCCCAGCAAGATGTAGAAAGCAAGAGAATGTGAATGTGACCCCTATCCTAACGGTGAAAAAAAGTACAATTTTCTTGAACCTTTGAAAGAGCTATTGTTTCAACACAATCAAGGAGACTGAATTTCAGAGTGGCAAACCCCTCCCAGGAGAAAAGGGAAAATGAATTGTTTCATTTTTGTCAGAGCACAGAAGGTCTATGCGGTTTCACTAGAATCATGTGAAAAGAAATTGGTTAAAGGTTGACGAATTACTAAAGACGAAGTTGGACTATTAGTTTAGATACCTGGGAGCCACAGGCACACTGGAGTTCTTCACAGACCACCTGAAGATGTTCAGTAGAGAGACTGGGCAGGGCTGAACATGGAATTAAGCTCCGTTGGTGGTACAGGCATGTATATAGTATGATTTCTGGTCGTGCTGCCTGCTCTTCTTTACCCTTCTCTCAAAGTCACTCAAATCCTTGAGCCACTGAGGTGTCCTTCATAGGAGTAATAGGGGCAAACTCTGTCGGTATCTGGGGGAAGGATTGGGAATTCCCACTGCAGATGCCCTAAATCAGGAAAATATCTACAGCTTCAAGAAGGGCAAAAGCCCTTTCACCTAGAAAAGGTCTAGGAAAACTTCTGGACCTTGGGTCTTGCACAGTAAAAACTAGAATTTTACCTGTGCCCCTGTAGTCCCAGCTACCCTGGAGACTGAGGCTGAAGGATCGCTTGAGCCCATGGGTAGAAGGCTACAGTGTGCTATGACTGCACCTGTGAATAGCCACTGCACTTCAAACTGAGCAAAATAGTGAGATCCCTTCTCTAAAAATAAATAAGTAAGTAGATGGACAAATAGGTAAATAGATAGTTAAACTTCTAAAACATGTAATCTTCTAAATAGATTAAAAATTTAAAACACCAACAATACCAACATCAGAGGTCTGATACTTTTAAAGAGGGACAGGGAACTTTCTTCCACCTAAAAACCAACCACAGATGGAAAATCAGTTTGCTGACACAAAAAGAAACGCCAGAAATACTAACAATGTGCTATCTATCTGCAAGACCCAGGGGCACAGACCTTTACTAAGACTGAGGATGGACCTAATGAACTGTCACCACTATAAGCCGAGCATGGAGTAAGACGTTAGAGCCCTCTACTGCTGCAGAGCACAGCATAAATAAAGACCCTACCTCTGTGAAAGAACATATGTGCAGAGACATATGAAAGCTGAAGGTAAAACAGGAACACGGGAAAATCCCTTCAGTCACCTCAGATCTAATGCTAAGCACAAGTAACCATAACCTGCTTTTGAAGAATTTGAGCCAATAGTATTTTCAATAGACTGAAGGTGCCCTCCAGCCTGCCCCCAATATACCTCGTCCTAGGTTAATTTCCTGGAATTCTAATCCTGAATGTGATGGAATTGGATGGAGGTGGGACTTTAGGGAGGTGATTAGGTCATGAGGGTGGAGCCCTCATGAATGGGATTTGTGATCTCATAAAAGGGAACTCAGAGAACTCCTTCACCCTTCTGCCCTGCAAAGACACTGAAAGATTTATGAAACAGGAAGCAGGCCCTCACTAGACATTAAATCTGCCAGTGCCTTGATTTGGGATTTCATATCCTCCTGAACTACATAAATAATTTTTTGTTTTGTTTGTAAGCCAGCCAGTCTATGCTAACTAGTTATAGCAGCCCAAATGAACTAAGACAGTATACGATCAGAAGGGATGGTGCCACTTCTTTTTTGTTTATTATTATTACACTTTAAGTTCTAGGGTACATGTGCACAACATGCAGGTTTGTTAAATACGTATACATGTGCCATGTTGGTGTGCTGCACCCATTAACTCGTCATTTACATTAGTCATATCTCCTCATGCTATCCCTCTCCCCTCACTCATCCCACAACATGCCCTGGTGTGTGGTGTTCCCCACTCTGTGTCCAAGTGTTCTCATTGTTCAATTCTCACCTATGGGTGAGAACATGCAATGCTTGGTTTTCTGTCCTTGCGATAGTTTGCTGAGAATCATGGTTTCCAGCTGCATCCGTGACCCTACAAAGGACATGAACTCATCCTTTTTTATGGCTGCATAGTATTCCATGGTGTATATGTGCCACATTTTCTTAATCCAGTCTGGCACTGATGGACTTTTGGGTTGATTCCAAGTCTTTCCTATTGTGAATAGTGCCACAATAAACATATGTGTGCATGTGTCTTTATAGCAGCATGATTTATAATCCTTTGGGTATATACCCAGTAATGGGATGGCTGGATCAAATGGTATTTCTAGCTCTAGATCCTTGAGGAATTGCCACACTGTCTTCCACAGTGGTTGAACTAGTTTACAGTCCCATCAACAGTGTAAAAGTGTTCCTATTTCTCCATATCCTCTCCAGCACCTGTTGTTTCCTGACTTTTTAATGATTGTCATTCTAGCTGGTGTGAGATGATATCTCATTGTGGTTTTGATTTACATTTCTCTGATGGCAAGTGATGATGAGCATTTTTTCATGTGTCTGTTGGCTAAACAAATGTCTTCTTTTGAGATGTGTCTTTTCATATCCTTCGCCCACTTTTTGGTGGGATTGTTTGTTTTTTTCTTATAAATCTGTTTGAGTTATTTGTAGGTTCTGCATATTAGCCCTTTGTCAGAGAGTAGATTGCAAAAATTTGTTCCCTCATTCTGTAGGTTGCCTGTTCAGTCTGCTGGTAGTTTCTTTTGCTGTGCAGAAGTTCTTTAGTTTAATTAGATCCCATATGTCAATTTTTGCTTTTGTTGACATTACTTTGGTGTTTTGGTCATGAAGTCCCTGCCCATGCCTATGTCCTGGATGGTACTGTGTAGGTTTTCTTCTAGAGTTTTTATGTTTTTAAGTCTACCATTAAGTCTTTAATCCATCTTGAATTAATTTTTGTATAAGGTGAAAGGAAGGGATCCAATTTTAGTTTTTTATATATGACTAGTCAGTTTTCCCAGCACCATTTATTAAATAGGGTATCCTTTCCCCATTTCTTGTTTTTGTCAGGTTTGTCAAAGATTGGATGTTTGTATGTGTGTGGCATTATTTCTGAGGGCTCGGTTCTGTCCCATTGGTATATATCTCTGTTTTGGTTACTGTAGCCTTGTAGTATAGTTTGAAGTCAGGTAGAATGATGCCTCCTGCTTTGTTATTTTGGCTAGGATTGTCTTGGCAAAACGGGCTCTTTTTTGGTTCCATATGAACTTTAGAGTAGTTTTTTTTTTCCAATTCTGTGAAGAAAGTCATTGGTAGTTTGATGGGATGGCACTGAATCTTTAAATTACCTTGGGCAGCATGGCCACTTTCATGATATTGATTATTCCTATCTTTGAGCATGGAATATTCTTCCATTTGTTTGTATCTTCTTTTATTTCGTTGAGCAGTGATTTGTATTCTCTTTTAAGAGGTCCTTCACATCCCTTGTAAGTTGGATTCCTAGGTATTTTATTCTCTTTGAAGCAGTTGTGAATGGGAGTTCACTCATGATTTGGCTGTCTGTTTGTCTGTTATTCATGTATAGGAATGCTTGTGATTTTGCACATTGATTTGTATCCTGAGACTTTGCTGAAGCTCTTTATCAGCTTTAGGAGATTTTGGGCTGAGACGATGGGGTTTTCTAAATATACAATCATGTCTTCTGCAAACAGGGACAATTTGACTTCCTCTTGATTGAATACCCTTTATTTCTTTCTCCTGCCTGACTGCTCTGGCCAGAACTTCCAACACTATGTTGAATAGGAGTGAGAGACAGGGGATCACTGTCTTGTGCCAGTTTTCAAAGGGAATGCTACCAGTTTTTGCCCATTCAGTATGATATTGGCTGTGGGGTTTGCCCATTCAGTATGATATTGTCTCTTATTAGTTTGAGGTACATACCATCAATACCTAGTTTATTGAGATATTTTACATGAAGGGCTGTTGAATTTTGTCAAAGGCCTTTTCTGCATCTATTGAGATAATTATGTGGTTTTTGTCTTTGGTTCTGTTTATATGATGGCTTACATTTATTGATTTGCATTTGTTGAACCAGCCTTGCATCCCAGGGATGAAGCCAACTTTATCGCGGTAGACAAGCTTTTTGATATGCCTCTGGATTCAGTTTGCAAGTATTTTATTGAGAATCTTTGCATTGATATTCTTCAGGGATATTGGGCTAAAATTCTCTTATTTTTTGTTGTGTCTCTGCGAGACTTTGGTATCAGGATGATGCTGGCCTCATAAAATGAGTTAGGGAGGATTCCCCCTTTTTCTATTGATTGGAATAGTTTCAGAAGGAATGGTACCAGCTCCTCCTTGTACCTCTGATAGAATTTGGCCATGAATCTCTCTGGTCTTGGACGGACTTTTTTTTTTTGGTTGGTAGGCTATTAATTATTGTCTCAATTTCAGAGCCTGTTATTGGTCTATTCAGGGATTCAACTTCTTCCTGGTTTAGGCTTAGGAGAGTGTATATGTCCAGGAATTTATTCATTTCTTCTAGATTTTCTAGTTTATTTGCATGGAAGAATTTATAGTATTCTCTGATGGTACTTTGTATGTCTGTGGGATCGGTGGTGATAGCCCCTTTATCGTTTTTTATTGCATCTATTTGATTCTTTTCTCTTTTCTCTTTTCTTCTTTATTTGTCTTGCTAGCAGTCTATCAATTTTGTTGATCTTTTCAAAAAACCAGCTCCTGGATTCCTTGATGTTTTGAAGGGTTTTTTGTGTCTCTATCTCCTTCAGTTCTGCTCTGATCTTAGTTATTGCTTGCCTTCTGCTAGCTTTTGAATGTGTTTGCTCTTGCTTCTCTAGTTCCTTTAATTGTGATCTTATGGTGTCACTTTTAGATCTTTCCTGCTTTCTCTTGTGGGCATTTAGTGCTATAAATTTCTCTCTACACACCATTTTAAATGTGTTCCAGAGCTTCTGGTATGTTGTGTCTTCATTCTCATTGGTTTCAAAGAACATCTTTATTTCTTCCTTCATTTCATTAGGTACCCAGTAATCATTCAGGAGCAGGTTGCTCAGTTTCCATGTAGTTGAGCGTTTTTGAGTGAGATTCTTAATCCTGAGTTCTAGTTTGATTGCACTGTGGTCTGAGAGACAGTTTGTTACAATTTCTGTTCTTTTACGTTTGCTGAGGAGTGCTTTACTTCCACCTATGTGGTCAATTTTGGAATGAGTGTGATGTGGTACTGAGAAGAATGTATATTCTGTTGCTTTGGGGTGAAGAGTTCTGTAGATGTCTATTAGGTCTGCTTGGTGCATAGCTGAGTTCAATTCCTGTATATCCTTGTTAACTTTCCATCTCGTTGATCTGTCTAATGTTGACAGTGAGGTATTAACCTCTCCCATTATTATTATGTGGGGTCTAAGTCTCTTTGTAGGTCTCAAAGGATTTGCTTTATGAATCTGGGTGTTCCTGTATCAGGTGCATATATATTAAGAATAGTTAGCTCTTCTTGTTGAATTGATCCCTTTACCATTATGTAAGGGCCTTCTTTGTCCCTTTGATCTTTGTTGGTTTAAAGTCTTTTTTTTTTTTTTTTTTTTTTTGTCTGTCATCCAGGCTGGAGTGCAGTGGCGCAATGTTGGCTCACTGCAAGTTCCGTCTCTTGGGTTCACGCCATTCTCCTGCTTCAGTCTCCTGAGGAGATGGGACTATAGGCCACTCCACCATGCCCAGCTGAGTTTTTGTATTTTTAGTACAGGCGAGGTTTCACCATGTTGGCCAGGATGGTCTCGATCTCCTGAACTTCTGATTTACCTGCTTCAGCCTCCCAAAGTGTTGGGATTACAGGCTTCAGCTACCACCCCCAGCCAACCCCTGTTTTTTTTTTTTTTTTTTTGTTTTCCGTTTGCTTGGTAGATCTTCCTCCATTCCTTTATTTTCGTCCTATGTGTGTCTCTGCACATGAGACAGGTCTCCTGAATACAGCACACTGATGGGTCTTGACTCTTTTTTTTTTTTTTGTTCTGAAGTTTGTTTATATAATTAATTATAATAATGTTTTTTTTTTTCTTTTTTTTATTATACTTTAAGTTCTAGGGTACATGTGCATAACGTGCAGGTTTGTTACATATGTATACATGTGCCATGTTGGTGTGCTGCACCCATCAACTCATCAGCACCCATCAATTCATCATTTATATCAGGTATAACTCCCCAGTGCAATCCCTCCCCCCTCCCCCCTCCCCATGATAGGCCCCAGTGTGTGATGTTCCCCTTCCCGAGTCCAAGTGAGCTCATTGTTCAGTTCCCACCTATGAGTGAGAACATGCGGTGTTTGGTTTTCTCTTCTTGTGATAGTTTGCTAAGAATGATGGCTTCCAGCTGCATCCATGTCGCTACAAAGGGGGAGGGGTCTTGACTCTTTATCCAATTTGTCAGTCTGTGTCTTTTAATTGGAGCATTTAGCCCATTTACAGTTAAGGTTAATATTGTTATGTGTGAATTTGATGCTGTCATTAGGATGTTAGCTGGTTATATTGCTCATTAATTGATGCAGTTTCTTCCTAGCATTGATGGTCTTTACAATTTGGCATGTTTTTGCAGTGACTGGTACTGGTTGTTCCTTTCCATGTGTACTGCTTCCTTCAGGAGCTCTTATAAGGCAGGCCTGGTGGTGACAAAATCTCTTAGCATTTGTTTGTTTGTAAAGGATTTTATTTCTCCTTCACTTTTGAAGCTTAGTTTCACTGGATATGAAATTCTGGGTTGAAAATTCTTTTCTTTTTTTTTTCAATTTATTTATTTTTATTTATTTTATTTTTTTATTATACTTTAAGTTCTAGGGTACATGTGCATAACGTGCAGGTTTGTTACATATGTATATATGTGCCATGTTGGTGTGCTGCACCCATCAACTCATCAGCACCCATCAATTCATCATTTATATCAGGTATAACTCCCCAATGCAATCCCTCCCCCATCCCCCCTCCCCATGATAGGCCCCATTGTGTGATGTTCCCCTTCCCGAGTCCAAGTGAGCTCATTGTTCAGTT
This sequence comes from Piliocolobus tephrosceles, assembly GCF_002776525.5. NCBI lineage: Eukaryota > Metazoa > Chordata > Mammalia > Primates > Cercopithecidae > Piliocolobus > Piliocolobus tephrosceles. Next base: position 140,726,029 of record NC_045436.1, on the reverse strand, counting down.
CCCACCTATGAGTGAGAACATGCGGTGTTTGGTTTTCTCTTCTTGTGATAGTTTGCTAAGAATGATGGTTTCCAGCTGCATCCATGTCCCTACAAAGGACGCAAACTCATCCTTTTTTATGGCTGCATAGTATTCCATGGTGTATATGTGCCACATTTTCTTAATCCAGTCTGTCACTGATGGACATTTGGGTTGATTCCAAGTCTTTGCTATTGTGAATAGTGCTGCAATAAACATACGTGTGCATGTGTCTTTGTAGTATCATAATTTATAATCCTTTGGGTATATACCCAGTAATGGGATGGCTGGCTCATATGGTACTTCTAGTTCTAGATCCTTGAGGAATCGCCATACTATCTTCCATAATGGTTGAACTAGTTTACAATCCCACCAACAGTGTAAAAGTGTTCCTATTTCTCCACATCCTCTCCAGCACCTGTTGTTTCCTGACTTTTTAATGATTGCAATTCTAACTGGTGTGAGATGGTATCTCATTGTGGTTTTGATTTGCATTTCTCTGATGGCGAGTGATGATGAGCATTTTTTCATGTGTCTGTTGGCTGTATGAATGTCTTCTTTTGAGAAATGTCTGTTCATATCCTTTCCCCACTTTTTGATGGGGTTGTTTGTTTTTTTCTTGTATATTTGTTTGAGTTCTTTGTAGATTCTGGAAATTAGCCCTTTGTCAGATGAGTAGATTGCAAAAATTTTCTCCCATCCTCTAGGTTGCCTGTTCACTCTGATGGTAGTTTCTTTTGCTGTGCAGAAGCTCTTTAGTTTAATTAGATCCCATTTGTCAATTTTGGCTTTTGCTGCCGTTGCTTTTGGTGTTTTAGACATGAAGTCCTTGCCCATGTCTATGTCCTGAATGGTACTACCTAGATTTTCCTCTAGGGTTTTTATGGTATTAGGTCTAACATTTAAGTCTCTAATCCATCTTGAATTAATCTTCGTATAAGGAGTAAGGAAAGGATCCAGTTTCAGCTTTCTACTTATGGCTAGCCAATTTTCCCAGCACCATATTCTTTTCTTTAAGAACGTTGAATATTGGCCCCCACTCTCTTCTGGCTTGTAGAGTTTCTGCTGAGAGATCTGCTGTTAGTCTGATGGGCTTCCCTTTGTGAGTAACCTGACCTTTCTCTCTGGCTGTCCTTAACATTTTTTCCTTCATTTCCACTTTGGTGAATCTAACAATTATGTATCTTGGAGTTGCTCTTTTCGAGGAGTTTCTTTATGGTGTTCTCTGTATTTCCTGAATTTGAATGTTGGCCTGCTTTCCTAGGTTGGGGAAATTCTCCTGGATAATATCCTGAAGAGTGTTTTCCAACTTGTTTCCATTCTCCCCGTCACTTTCAGGTACACCGATCAGATGTAGATTTGATATTTTCACATAGTCCCATATTTCCTGGAGGCTTTGTTGGTTCCTTTTTACTCCTTTATCTGTAAGCTTCTCTTCTCACTTCATTTCATTCATTTGATCTTCAATCACTGATAGTCTTTCTTCCACTTGATAGAATCAGCTACTGAAACTTGTGCATGAGTCACGTAGTTCTCATGCCATGGTTTTCAGCTCCATCAGGTCATTTATTGTCTCTTCTACCTTGTTTATTCTAGTTAGCCATTTGTTTAATCTTTATCCAAGGTGTTTAGCTTCTTTGTAATGTGTTTGAACATCCTCCTTTAGCTCAGAGAAATTTGTTGTTACTGATCATCTGAAGCCTTCTTCTCTCAACTCATCAAAAACATTCTCTGTCCAGCTTTGTTCTGCTGCTGGTGAGGAGCTGTGCTCCTTTGGAGGAGAAGAGGTGCTCTGATTTTTAGAATTTTCAGCTCTTCTGCTCGGGTTTCTCCCCATCTTTGTGGTTTTATCTACCTTTGGTCTTTGATGATGGTGACATACAGGTGGGGTTTTGGTGACGATGTCCTTTCTGTTTGTTAGTTTTCCTTCTAACAGTCAGGACCCTCAACTGCAGGTCTGTAGGAGTTTACTAGAGGCCCACTCCAGACCCTGTTTGCCTGGGTATCAACCGTGGAGGCTGCTGAACAGCAAATATTGCAGAACGACAAATGTTGCTGCCTGATTCTTCTTCTGAAAGGTTCATCTCAGAGGGGCACACAGCTGTATGAGGTGTCAGTCGGCCCCTACTGGGAAGTGTCTCCCAGTTTGGCAACTCAGGGATCAGGGACCCACTTGAGGAGGCAGTTTGTCCATTCTCAGATGTCAAAGTCCTTGCTGGGAGAACCACCACTCTCTTCAAAGCTGTCAGACAGGGACTTTTAAGTCTGCAAACGTTTCTGCTGCCATTTGTTCTGCTATGCCCTTTCCCCAGAGGTGCAGTCTACAGAGGCAGGCATGTCTCCTTGAGCTGTGGTGGACTCCACCCAGTTCTAGCTTCCTGGCTGCTTTGTATACCTACTCAACCCTCAGCAATGACAGACAGCCCTCCCCCAGCCTGGTTGCCACCCTGCAGTTGGATCTCAGACTGCTGTGCTAGCAGTGAGCGAGGTTCTCTGGGCATAGGACCCTCCGAGCCTGGTGCAGGACATAATCTCCTGGTGTGCCATTTGCTAAGACCATTGGAAAAGCACAGTATTAGGGTGGGAGTGTCCCAGTTTTCCAGGTACCTGGCTGTCACGGCTTCGCTTGGCTAGGAAAGGGAATTCCCCGACCCCTTGTACTTCCCAGGTGAGGTGATGCCCCACCCTGCTTCAGCTCACACTCTGTGGGCTGCTCCCACTGTCTGACAGGCCCTAGTAAGATGAACCTGGTACCTCAACTGGAAATGCAGAAATCACCTGTCTTCTGCATCACTCACTCTGGGAGCTGTACACAGGATCTGTTCCTATTCAGCCATTTTGAAACCTCCTACCGAGATGGTTCCACTTCTAATACTGGACCATAAAAATTTCTCATTAATGTTTCTCCAAGCTTTTTCTCCTTCTACAATCTTGAGGCAAATGTGCACAGTGACATGTTAAAAAACGTGGAAGGAGTTTGGTGTGTGGCCATTTCTTAGTAAAGAAGAACCAAAAAATTGAAGGCACTAACTGAACTTTATATAAGCTACAGATGAATTCTTGTTATGATTGAACCATTAGACATTTTTGTTGTTGTTGTTGTTGTTGAATGGTAGCACTTCCTTAATTAATGTAGAAATGATACTTTGGAGCCATGTAATTCTATGATATACTCATAGGCTACATGGGATTGGATCAGCAATTAGTAATTTCTAAGAAATTAACATCAGCGTTTAGAAAGATGTAGTCTTTGTGTGTACTGGCAATACATTTATTAAAGCTGTTGCCCTTGATGACTTAGATTGGCTACATGCTTCCTGACTCTATTGTTCTAAGCAATGTGAAACTAAAGTGACAGTATGTATTGGCTTGTATTTTCTGTTTCCAGCAAGATCTTTCATTAAAAAGATAAATGCAGTAAAGAATTGGGGAGCTTAAAAGGTAATATAAAAGCAAAAAGTCTTCTGATATTTGGAGACTTTCAAAAATTTGAAAAAATCTGGATGAATCTGGAATGAAAAACGCTTAGATCTGAGCAACACATTATTTCAGGAAAACAAAGTAACTGTCCTCCTGCAAATGTCAGATTAAGTTATTCTAAACTAAGTAAGTCTATTATTTTAGATGACCTGAAGGCATCAAACATGTTCATCATGGGAGAAAGAGAGAGAGAGAGAGAGAGAGAGAGAGAGAGAGAGACTAACCTAAAAAATAAATAAATAAAGCAGAGTTTAAGATTACAATTAGGAAGTTTTGCTTGTGGTTAGTTGTTTCCTGGTGCATGGATGGAAAGGAAGCAAATAGATTAGAAACTCAACAAATTTTTGAGCAGTTGTCTGTCAAGAAATTAAAGTAGAATTTTTAAGATAACTTTGTTTATTTGAAGCTTAAGTCAAACCTCAACCTCCAAACTTGAACCAGTAAAATGTGAACTATAGCAACTGGCTCACCTGAAGAATGCATACACTCCAACAACCACTTCAAATATGTGTGCAGAAAATAATGAAAATGAAAGAGTCTCAGAGGATGGAGTTAGGGGTCTTTAATGTGTAGTGTATGGTGTGTTAAACAGAGAATTAGCACCAATTATCCTAGGATTGAAAATGTTTCCATTTTAAGTTTTATATAAATGTATTATTTCTATGGTTCAATGATTGTTTCTTTTCTTTGTTTATTTTTTATTTTAAAAATTTATATTATTATAATTAACAAGTAATAATAGTATTATATTCATGAAGTTCAATGTAATGTTTTGATATATGTATAGAATGTAGAATAATTAAATTGAACTAATTAATCTAATTTTCTATGGTTCTGAATTCGAACTAATTAATCTAATTTTCTATGGTTCTGAATTCTATCAAGCATATGAGCACAATGTTAGCTTCTACCTTGTATTATTTACCATCATGTTATTTTAATTTTTTAGAATCACCATATTTTATATATGTCTCTTTGCTGCATAGAGTTGGGTTTTTGCTGTGGTGACTAATCTATAAATATTTTCTGTTTTGTGGGTTAATTAAGCTAATGAGCTATCTTATTAAGCTATGTTATAGTTTATAATATGTGGATGAATTGTGGTTGGAAGGTTTTCTTACCTTTATTTTAAGCATTACTCTTTTAGTTTTAGAAATTATCATAATTTTTGTAATGCTGTCTCTTTTATTGTATTAACCTCTACTATTTGGATTATTAGAGAAAATTTTACATGATTTATTTGATTCCTCACTATTAGGTAGAATATGCAATTTCTTCTTTCCCCTTAAGTTTATCCAAATTTTGCTATAGTATTTTTATTTTTTCAGAATAAATAGTATTTATATACTATTACTAAAGTTGTTCCTGCTTTTATAAATGTATTAATACATTCAATGCTGTTTCTATCTGCCTTGTCATAGATTATAGTATATATCTTGTCTTTACTAGATTCTTGAGAAAAGATCTTTCGAATAGTATTTTAGCATAGTATTTTATAGGATTTGTTTATGTATTTACTTAGTTTACTACAACTTAGTTATAGATACAGCTTACATTAATTGTCAAATCTAATGTAAAAAGGTTCCTCCTATGTTTTCTTCTAATTGTATAGTATAGCTCTTACATTTAGGCCTTTAATCTATTTTGAGTTAATTAATCACATATGGTGTGAAGTTAGGGCACAACTTTACTCTTTTACATGTGAATATCCAGTTTTCTTAACATCATTGGTTAAAAATATTTGTCCTTTCACCATTAAATAGTATTGGCACTTGTCTAAAATCATTTGGCCACATATTTGAGGGGATATTTCTGGTTTTGATATTCTATTCCATTGATCTATATTTACACCATACCGTACCATTTTGATTACTATAATTTTGTATTACATTTTGAAATCAGGACGAATAAGACCTCCTACTTTGCTTCTATTTTTCAACTTTGTTTTGCTCCATAGGACCCTTGTGACACCATATTAATTTCATTTTTTTCCTTCTTCAGAAATATATATTTGGGATTTTAATAGCGATTATGTTGACTCTGTAAGTCACTTTCATTGGTATCAGCATGCTAATATTTAGTCTTTCAAGCTATGAATACATAATATATTTCCACTTAATGCCTTTAACTTTTTCAACAACAGGTTGTAATTTTATCGTACAAGGCTTTTGCCTCCTTGGTTAAATGTATTCCTCAGTATTTTATCCTTTCTGATGCTATAGTAAATGGGATTATTCATTCTTAGTATATAACAATGAAACTGATTTTTCAGTGTTAATTTTGTATTCTGTAACACTGATGAATTTGTTCATAAGCTCTAAGAGTTGTTTATTCTTTTGTTTATTTTGTAGTGGAGTATTTTGGGGTTTCTATATATTAAATCATATCATCTGTCAGAGATAATTTTACTTATTTTTTACAATTTTTTTGTCCTTAATTTATGCTTCTTACCTAATTGCTCTATCTAGGACTTCTATTATTATATTAATTAGAAGTGTTGACAGTGGACATCCTTGTCTATTTGAAATCTTTGAGGAAATGCTTCAGTCTGCCATCACAGAGTATGATGTTAATTTTGGGTGTTTCATATATGACCTTTATTTTGTTGAAGTAGTTTATTTTTTCTTTCCCTAGTTCTTGGAGTGTTTTTTTTTTTTTTTTTTTTTCTTTTTTCCCTGAAAGGTGGTTGAATTTTGTCAAGTGATTTTTCTGCATCAATTTAGATGATAATGTATAATTTTGTCTTTATTCTCTTATTGTGACTTATTATAATGATTTATTTTCTGATGTTTAACCATTCTGACATCTAAGCCATGCTTCTTTTGGTTATCTGAACTCTAAAATTAGGCAACACAGAAATCAATCCCTCAACAGTCACAGTCATTTTAACACTGAAGATTAAGTCTGCTCTGTTCTCTCTCAGGATTGAGGATGTTAACTGAGGACCTGACCTCTGCTTCCTTAAACCACAACGTTCTAGGGAGTGGGTGGGATGAGAGAAAGCAAAAATACCACACAATTTTCTACTATTTGAAATATAGTCTTTTGTTTGATGGGACATTTGCTTAATTGTTTTAGATCTTTGATTTACGGAGCTCCTGTAAAGTTATTTCGGCCATATTAGTTGGTTAAAAAAAAAAAAAAAGTTTCTGTGGTGGAAACAAGGGCTTGGAACCTCCTAATCACTGTCTTATTGACTGAGTGTCTCCAAAGCTTAGGTTGCTGAAAAGTAGTTTTACTGAAATCCCTTAACTTCTCTTCAATTTCTTGACAATATTGCTTCACTACCACTTTGTTTACATGTTGCTATATACATCCTCCTTATATTTTTTCCTTGTGACTTTGTCTTTTTACTAGGAAGATCAATGATTTCTGTTATCTAAAGTTTCAAATCTAATAGACAAAAATGCCTAAAAGTTAATAAATCTGATTCAATTTTATAAGAAATGAGTGCACACTTTCAAAACATTGATTCAGGTCATCCTTCTAGAGACTTTTCTGTCATTATAATTTCATATGCTATTTCAGTTTTATTGTGGTGACTTTCTTCTTCATAGATACAAATCATACAATGGGTCTTTATTGACTACATTCTAAATCTATTGCTTTTGTTCATTCATTTTTATCTTTTATGTTGTTGGTGTGTTCTTCTTTGCTTTTACTGTTTCCCTCAAATTCTCTTTTTATTCTGAGATCTAAGTCATGCTCAATAATTAGCATGGCTAATTATTTATCCCCTGAGAATTTTTAGATTCAGTATTTGTTTATAGATATTTTCATCTTTTCTCTTAATTTCATGCCTCAGGTCAGGCAACTTGATTTCAAATTTTCGTGTGTGTGTGTGTGTGTGTCTGTTTTATGGTTTTATTGAGAAATAATCTATGTACTACATAATTCAACAATTTAAAGGGTGTGATTGCATGATTTTTAAGATATTCACAGAATTCTGCAACCATCACCAAAATCTAAATCTAAAACATTTTTTATCACCCCAAATGAAACCTGTGCCCATTAGCACACACTTCCCATGCACCCCTTTAGCCCCTGGCAACCACTAATCTACATTCTGTCTCTATAGATTTGCCTATTCTGGGCATTTAAAAGAAATGGAAACATAAAATATGTTGTCTTTTGTGACTGGCTCATTTTACTTGGCATGTTACTTTTTAGATTAATTCACATTTCTTGCTTTGGGTCTTATTTCTGGTCCATTTAAATTCTAAGATGTTGACTTTCTGATTCATAATGTTCTTTCATTTTTCCCACTGCTTATTTAATGTTATTTAATTTATGTTTGAGAGCTGTATTATAATTTTCCTCTGCTTCATAATTGTTGTTGGTATGTATTTTCATCTGCTAAAAAGTTTTGACACTTTCTGCTTTCTTGTAGTAAATTTAAAGTGGATGCTATGTGAATTTTTCTGTGCTTTTTAAGTACCTTTTATTTTTCTGAAACAGTAATTATAGTTAATTACATGCAGATGAGGCTGAGTGGTTTGAATGGCTTACTAAGATTGTTATTCAAGCTTACTATATTCTGTTGGTACAATTAAGTGAAGTTTCTTTACAAATTGTTGTCTCTCCTGTGTGTGTTTTGAGTATTGGAAAGGTAGAGTTGCTTCTGATATGATATTTTGGTTTGTTTTGAAGGTTCCATAGTTTTCATTGTTTTTATTTTTTCTCCCTTTGTCCTCCAGCTCCTAAATAATGCCTCCTCTTCACGTGGACTCTATCATCCATTGCAAAGTCATACTTTTTCACTTCTTTACATCTGACCCTACATATGCTCTTGCCTTTTCTTTTTAATTCCCTAAGAGGCATTTATTATTATTATTATTATTTTTGATATACAGATACTTGACAAGTTCTAATTTTTCTGTTAGAGTGAAACTTTCTCCTTCAAGGATGCTGTTTTCTTTGTTCTCCCACTGATAAGACTGTAGCCAAGTCCTCTACGTCATGGATATTTTTTTTCTGATTCTCTACTTAGAAAATGCAACAAAATAGGCTATATTGGTGGTAGATGTCTATGCAAATTGGAGATTTTATATATATATATATATATATATATATTTTTTTTTTTTTTGAGACAGAGTCTTGCTCTGTTGCCCAGGCTGGAGTGCAGTGGCATGATCTCCACCTCTCAGGTCCAAGCAATTCTCCTGTCTCAGCCTCCCGAGTAGCTGGGTCTACAGGTGCCTGCAACCATGCCCCGCTAATTTTTCTATTTTTAGTGGAGGCAGAGTTTCACCTTGTTGGTGAGGCTGGTCTCAAACTCCTGACTTCAGGTGATGCACACGCCTTGGCCTCCCAAAGTGCTGGGATTATAGGAGTGAGCCACTATGCCCGGCCAGTTTCTAGAAATTTTTATCTATTTATTGTACTCTAGAAATGGGTTACAGTTAACTGTATGTAGTTGGAGTCTGTGTGGGAACATTTCATATCTAGGAGTCAGTCATTAACCTATCTTAAAAATAGGAAAATTTTTTAAGAAATAGAATATTGTATTTCTTTCCTTTCCCCCAAAACTGTTAGATTCATTGTGATAAATAGACTAAATAGTTATATCAATTATTATTATTATTATTTTTATTATACTTTAAGTTCTAGGGTACATGTGCACAACGTGCAGTTTTGTTACATATGTATATATGTGCCATGTTGTTGTGCTGCACCCATTAACTCGTCATTTACCTTGGATATATCTCTTAATGCTATCCCTCTCCTCCCCACCACAATAAGACCCAGTGTGTGATATTCCCCTTCCTGTGTCCAAGTGATGTCATTGTTCAATTCCTACCTTTGAGTGAGAACACATGGTATTTGGTTTTCTGTTCTTGCGATAGTTTGCTGAGAATGATGGTTTCCAGTGGCATCCATGTCCCTGCAAAGGACATGAACTCATTCTTTTTTTGGCTGCATAGTATTCCATGGTGTATATGTGCCACATTTTCTTAATCCAGTCTGGCACTGATGGACTTTTGGGTTGATTCCAAGTCTTTCCTATTGTGAATAGTGCCACAGTAAACATATGTGTGCATGTGTCTTTATAGCAGCATGATTTATAATCCTTTGGGTATATACCCAGTAATGGGATGGCTGGGTCAAATGATATTTCTAGTTCTAGATCCTTGAGGAATTGCCACACTGTCTTCCACAATGGTTGAACTAGTTTACAGTTCCACCAACAGTGTAAAATTGTTCCTATTTCTCCATATCCTCTCCAGCACCTGTTGTTTCCTGACTTTTTAATGATTGCCATTCTAACTGGTGTGAGATGGTATCTCATTGTGGTTTTGATTTACATTTCTCTGATGGCAAATGATGATGAGCATTTTTTCATGTGTCTGTTGGCTGTATGAATGTTTTCTTTTGAGAAATGTCTGTTCACTTCCTTTGCCCAATTTTGATGGAGTTGTTTGTTTTTTTCTTGTACATTTGACTGAGTTCTTTATAGGTTCTGGATATTAGCCCTTTGTCAGATGAGTAGATTGCAAAAATTTTCTCCCTTTCTGTAGATTGCCTGTTCACTCTGATGGTAGTTTCTTTCGCTGTGCAGAAGCTCTTTAGTTTAATTAGATCCCATTTGTCAATTTTGGCTTTTGTTGCCATTGCTTTTGGTGTTTTAGACATGAAGTCCTTGCCCATGCCTATGTCCTGAATGGTATTACCTAGGTTTTCTTCTAGGGTTGGCATTTGATTTTAATATGTTAAACAAGAATACTATAACTTCGGAATAAGCTTTGGAGATACCCATTAGTAGTATTCACCAATATCTCTGCTATTGCCTTCCTTGTAGAAAAGAGACTAAAATTCTAAGATTTCTTTTAATTAGGTGCGGCCATGTGCATATTTCTGGTCATTAAAATGTGTGTGGAAGAAATGTATCATTTTTAGGCTAACACAGAACATAAGTCATTAGGTAGTTTATAGTCTCTCACTTCCCCTGTTAGAAGAATAATGGAGGTGGCTTTAACTTGTAAGAGGGAAGCTGTAAGATGACAGGGGTTAATACTACTGCATTGGTTTACCCTATCCTGACAAATATGGTTTAGATACAGTTTGGAACAATCTCCTCAGGATAAGAACAGGTATCTAGGCTCCTATATTTCACATACAAAAAATTAATTTTAAATAACTCGAATAGCCATTAAATCATTAACAAGTCTAAGCTAAGTTCCTTAGAGGAAAAAGAAGAAATTTTGCATACATAATGTAATTAGGAAAATGAAAATTTCTTGTATCTCTGGAAGTCACATTTTTCTACATATAAAATATAAAATAAAATGGTATACTATTTAATGTAGGAAACTGCAATTTTATTAACTTAAAAAATAGGCAACCATCAATATTTATATATCAAGTTTGCTTAAAGGAGATATTCTTGCAGGAAGTCAGGGACCCCAAACAGAGGGACCTGCTGAAGCCATGGCAAAAGAACATAAATTGTGAAGATTTCATTGACATTTATTAGTTCCTCAAATTAATACTTTTATAATTTCTTATGCCTATCTTTACTGAAATATCTGAACATAAATTATGAAGATTACATGGACATTTATCACTTCCCCAATCAATACTCTTGTGATTTCCTATGCTTGTCTTTACTTTAATCTCTTAATTCCATCAGCTTCATAAACTGAGGATGTATGTTGCCTCAGGACGCTGTGATGATTGGGTTACCTGCACAAATTTTTCGTAAGCATGTGTTTTTAAACAATATGAAATCTGGCACCTTGAGAAAAGAACAAGGTAACAGCAATGTTCAGGGAACAAAGGAGATAACCATTAGGTCTGACTGCCTGAGAGCTGGACAGAACAGAGCCATATTTCTCTTCTTTCAAAATCAAATAGGAGAACTATCACTGAATTCCTTTTCTCAGCAAGGAACAGCCCTGAGAAAGAGAATGCATTCCTAGGGGGAGGTCTCTGAAATTACTGCTCTAGGAATGTCTGTCTTTTATGGTTGTAGATAAGGGATGAAATAAGCCCCTGTCTCCCATAGCACTCCCAGGCTTATTAGGATAAGGAAATTCCTGTCTAATAAATTTTGGTCAGACCGGTTGTCTGTTCTCAAACCTTGTCTCCTGATAAGATGTTATCAATGACAATGTGTGCCTGAAACTTCATCAGCAATTTTAATTTCACCCCGGTCTTGTGGTATCACTCTGCCTCCATTTGCCTTGTAATATTTTATTACCTTGTGAAGCATGTGATCTCTGTGACGCACATCCTATTCGTAAACTCCCTCCCCTTTAAAAATCACTAATAAAAACTTGCTGGTTTTTCAGCTTGGAGGGCATCACAGAACATGCCACCATGTCTGGGTCTTTCCTGGATACCCAGCTTTAAAATTTCTCTCTTTTGTACTCTTTCCCTTTATTTCTTAGACTGGCCAACACTTAGGGAATTAGAAAAGAACCTCCCTGAAATAACTTTTAATTATTGGAAGTGGGTTCCCCCAATAGATATATATTGAAAATTGGATGTTTGTGAGCAATACTTTACAAGACCTTTACAGATCTCTAAATTTGTAAAATTATACAAAATATAGAAAATAGACATATAAAGTGTATAAAATATATAAAGCACTCTCATACAAATTATATCTTTTGGTGAATAATTTAATTAATTCTCAAAAGAATAATAACCAAAATATCACTGTTAATTTAAGTTTAATTAATTTATTTTGATATTAAATTAATGTTTGCCTACTGAAATTAAGTATATCCTATAATTTATATATCATTATAGTAATATTAATTATGAACAATTTAAACTGACAAAGCTAAAATAGTAACAATAAATGATTGTGATTGATGCTGTGTTATATGTGTGTGCTACAAACAGCATGAATGTATATTTAGAAACATATGTTTTCCCATTGCAGAATGTTTTAATTCCAACTGAAATGCATTCTGTTTATGGCTCATCTCTGTGTTTTCTGCCTTGGTAGGGAATACTTTCTCAGTTATGCATTCAACTGTTGCCTCCTTTCCTATTAACTTCACGTTATGCAAATGAAAATTCTTAAAATTCTTGAACCAATCCTTGCTCATAAAATTGGTTGCTTCAAATGCTGTGCTGCTAACTTCAGCACCTGTGGTTATAAGGAAACATTTTTGTTTTCAGGCTTCTGGCATCTTCTTAAATTATATTTCCACCAATAATCACATGTTTCCTATGCACATCTTCATGCCACACATTATTTTTCAGCTGTCATAAATTGTTCTCTTTTAAACTATTAACAATATTTTACTGGCTGGAAAACTGTATGAAATAATTTTTATCTTTATTTCTATATGGAGAGTGTAGAGTTAGCAGAGTCACAGTCAAATTCACCAACATTTTCTATATTCTAGTTAGGATTTTCTCACATAGCTTCATTTTCAGGTCTTACAAGAAGCATTATCTTGATTTTCTAGATGATTCTCAGTAAGACACAGTGTTATTTATTATTTTTATTTTAGACTTAGAGTACTAGATATGGGACAATGAGTTGACATGAGCTAAGCTGTACTGAAACACAGGTGTTCATATTTACTAATTAGTTAACAAAACAATCTGACAATACAGCCTCATGTGTTCCATAAAAAACTACAAACAGAAATATCACATATTATAAACGCATGAGCACATAAAAATACACATATATCATAGAATTCATCAGTCTTTACTGAATACAAAAGCAGTCTTTTTTTTTTTCCCTGAATGCCACAAAAACAAAGAGATGGAATCAACCTAAATGTCCATCAACAGAGAATTGGAAAGAGAGAATGTGGTATATCTATTATGGGATACTCCTCAGCCATAAAAAAGAATGAAATCATGTCTTCTGTAACAACATGCATGGAACTGGAGGCCATGATCCTAACTGAAATAACTCACAACAGAAAATCAAATACCACATGTTATCATTTGCAAAGTGGGAACTAAGCAATGGGAGCACATGGACATCTAGACTTCTACAGGGGAATAATAGACATTGGAGATTACAAAATGATAGACATTGGAGACTACAAAATAGAGAAGGGTAGGGTAAGATGAGGGTTGAAAAATTACATATTAGATACAGTGTTCACTGTTTGGGTGATGGGTACACTAAAAGGCCAGTATGCAATATATGCATGTAAGAAAGCTGCTCTTGTACCTCCTAAATAAAATAAATAAATAATAAAAATTTCCCTGAATACCTAGAATGTAGTATACATGCATTTAACATAGTCATTTTTTTTTTTTTCAGACGGAGTCTCGCTCTATCGCCCAGGCTGGAGTGCAGTGGCCGGATCTCAGCTCACTGCAAGCTCCGCCTCCCGGGTTTAGGCCATTCTCCTGCCTCAGCCTCCCGAGTAGCTGGGACTACAGGCGCCCGCCACCTCGCCCGGCTAGTTTTTGTGTGTGTGTGTGTTTTTTTAGTAGAGACGGGGTTTCACGGTGTTAGCCAGGATGGTCTCGATCTCCTGACCTCGTGATCCACCCGTCTTGGCCTCCCAAAGTGCCAGCCCTCTAGCAGAGAGGAGAAAACTGGTAGGAATTTGTTTCTATTTTCTATCTCCAAGCCACATGAAAAAAATCTAGTGCCTTTTACCTAATTATGTATTTGTTTTACATGAAGAAAATGATACACAATAATCACTTAAGGATGAAATACATTTTACTGTAATGGAAAAAGTACTGCCAATTGGTAATGCATTTTGGGTTACATATTACTACAATATTGATTTAAAAAGTAGAGTGTCTTATCCCAACTAATTAATCACCAAAGAGGTAGTTATATAATTCACAATTTATTAAAAAATGCACTTTTTCATTTATTTCCATTTTTTAATACCTCAAAACAAGAGTAGCAATATATTTAAATTTCTTAGAATGGAAATTGCATCTGTTAAAGTTTTTGACCATACATTTTATTTCAGGTTCTTTCTGATGATAAAGAGCTGACAAAGAGTAGATTTGGAAATTACATTTTGCATTCAAATGTTTTCAAACACATTTAATTAAGCCATTTTTAATGTCTGGTATCAGAAAATATACTTCAAGGAATCAAATCAGACCCTCCTGATGAGGCGTCTAAATTTTTCCTCTTGGGGAGGATAGTGAATGAGCACCTATAGCACCCTGTAGGGATCTGCAATTCCTCTTCTGAATTTAATATGCTAACAACTCCATTAACCATGAACGATACCAAGAACATTTCTAAATGTACATGAACGTATGAATTAATGGATTCCTGAATAATTTTTGTCATTCACATGAAAATTAGTCCCTGAGGTTAAGGTATCAATTTTTCGACAATTCTGATAGATACGGGTTACAAATTTGGCTTTTGGCAAAGTCATTCTGTAATCTAGATCAGTAGTTCTCAAGCATAACTTGCTTCAGGACTACGTGAATAGCTTTATAAATATTCATGTTAGCCTGGATCTCTTGTGGTTGTTACTCAGCTGTTTGGGAGCTGCATCACAATATTTTATAAGCTTCTCCAAATGATTAGCTTGAATGCCAGCATTTGCGAAACTTTGCTCCAAACTAACTTCTCACCATTTGAGCACCTTAGCTAGAATCAAAATGAGAATCAGCATATTTAAGCAGTATAAGTTTTCTTTTCATTAAAAAATTCATACATATATATGTATGTATACACATATATATGAATATTATATATAGAGAGTATACAAATATACATATGTAGGTGTATATATAATATATAATATATGTATTATATGGTACACGTATGTAATATATAATATATGTGTATGTATATTATAGATGTGTACACACACATCAGATTTCCTTTCCTTTTGTCCATGAACCACCTGCTTTAAAGTTTTAGAATTTAGCAGTGTGAACAACAAGCAGTTTCCAACTACTTGCTTTTTCCGTACTAAATCAAGAGGTTTGGGTGGGGCCAAGAATCTTCATATATAACACATTTCCCAGATCAATACTTACAACTTGAGTCTTCTAATAATGGATAGGACAATGAAAAATACTATTTCTTTATTGAGTGACTATTTTCACTATCTATGATTTCTAAATGTTCCCTTGATTTCCCAAGGCAGAAGATTTTAATTATCCTATATGACACCTTCATACTCTGTATGGTTAGGCTTTGTATCCCCCCCCAAAATCTCATCTTGAATTGGAATCCCCATAATCCCTACCTGTCAAGGGAGAGACCAGTTGGGGTAATTGAATCATGGGGATTCTCTCGTAATAGTGAATGAGTTCTCATGAGATCTGATGCTTTTGTAAGAGAAAACCTTCACTCTGCACTACTCCTTCCTGCCACCTTGTGAAGAAGGTACCTTGCTTCCCCTTCACCTTCTGTCATGATTGTAAGTTTCCTGATGCCTCCCCTGATGCTGTGCTGAACTGTGAGTCAATTAAACTTCTTTCCTTTACTAATTATCCCATCTTGGGCAGTTCTTCATGGCAGTCTGAAAACGGACTAAGACTCAACTATGATTTCTCAATAATGAGGTGGAAGGTATGCCACAAATATTATTCCAAAGACTATGTTAAGACCCACATAATTTAACAGAGTACATTCTTTCTGTTAAGACTATTTTGTCAAGTGAAAAAAAAAAAAAAAGGAAATAAGCATACACTTTCACATACCATAACCTTCTTCACATATTTAATGTTCCCCATAACTCAATTTTAATTAAGCATGATTTTTACTTGAGTAACTTGACCACTAATGGAGTCAATGAACAGTGGAAACTGGATACGAATTTAGGTCTAGAATAATGTCAAATTTCATGAGTATATATTACAGTTCTGCCAAAACTGTGGTGAAAACAGTGGAAGAGAATGGAAACTTCTTAGTAAAGAGACTAGATAATGCTGGGCTGAATTCATTCTTTGGTCATTCTCTTGGTAAGACTAGTGCTGCAAATATCTGGAATTCTGATTACTGACAACATTAAAATCTGCAGCTACTATGTTTTTTAAAGTATATCCCTGATCAATATGCAATATTGTAAGGATTATTTTATTGTTGTACTATGTTCCAAATTTCTTAGAATATTGAAATAAAAATTAAATATTATTATTATTTTTTCAAGACAGGGATCCATTAGGACTCAATGTATCAATCACTTTATTTTTATGTCTATTTCCTCCAATTTTTATTTTAGGTTCACGGGTACATGCGTAGATTTGTTACATGGGATAATTGTGTGTCACCGGGGTTTGGTGTACAAATGATTCTGTTACCCAGGTAGTGAGCTTAGTACCTAATAGGTAGTTAAATTTTATCCTCATTCTCCACCTACCCTCCATCCTCAAGTAAATTTTGGTGTCCACTCTTCCTCTTTGTGTCCATGTGTATTCAATGTTTGGTTCCCACTTATAAGTGAGACTATGTGGTATTTGGTTTTCTATTCCTGTGTTACTTCACTTAGGATAATCACCTTCAGCTTCTTCCATGTTGCTGCAAAGGATAGGACTTTCCTCTTTTGTATAACTCAGTAGTATTCCATGATGTGTATATACTACATTTTCTTTATCCAGTCAACATTAATGGGATTTTAGGTTGATTTTGTGTATTTGCTATTGCAAAAAAATGCTGCAATGAACACACATATGTGTATGTCTTCATGATACTATGATTTATATTCCTTTGGTTATATACCTAGTAATAGGATTGCTGGGTCAAATGGTCATTCTTTTTTAAATTCTTTTAGAAATATCCAAACTACTTTACACAGTGGCTGAATTAATTTACATTCCCACCAGCAATGTATAAGCTTTCCCTTTACTCTGCAAGCTCAACAAAATCAGTTGTTTCTTGACTTTCTAATAATAGCTATTCTGACTGATTCGAAATGGTATCTCATTGTGGTTTTGATTTGCATTTCTCTAACAGTGATGTTGAACACTTTTTCATGTGTTTCTTGGTCTGCGTATTTTTTTTTTTTTTTTTTTTTTGAGAAGTGTCTGTTCATTTTCCTTTGCCCATTTTTTAAATGGAGTGTTTTATTTATATTTTTTTCTGTTTATTTGTTTAAGTTTCTTATAAATTCTGAATATGAGACCATTGTTGGCTGTTTACTCAACCTACACAATGGGAGAAAGTATTAGCAAACTATGCTACTCTATTGATAGTTTATTTTATTGTGCAGAATTACATTCCACTTGCTGATTTTCGTTTTTGTTGCAATTGCTTTTAACGTCTTCATCATGAAATCTTTGCCAAGGTCAATGTTCAGAATGGTATTTCCTAGATTTTCTAATAAAGATTTTATAATTTAGGTTTCATATTTAAGTCTTTAATCTATCCTGAGTTGTGTGTTTTGTACATAGTGAAAGAAGAGGTCCAGTTTCAATCTTCTGCATATGGCTAGCCAGTTATCACCGCATCATTTATTAGATAGGCAGTCCCTTCCCTATTGCTTGTGATTCTCAACTTTGTCAAAGATATGATAGTTGTAGATGTGCAACTTTATTTCTCAGCTCCCTAACCTGTTCCATTGGTCTATGAATCTGCTTTTCTACCAATACCACGTGATTTTGGTTTAGTAACTGTAAGCTTGTAGTATAGTTTGAATTTGGGAAGTGTGATGTCTCCAGCTTTGTTTTTTTTAATTAGGATTGCCTTGGGTTTTTGAACTCTTTTTTTATTTCATATGAATTTTAGAATAGTATTTTTTTCTAATTCTGTGAAAACTGACATTAGTAGTTTGATTGGAATAGCACTGAATTGCTAAATTGTTTAGGACACTATGGTGATTTTCACAATATTGATTCTTTCTCTCCATGAGCATGGAATATTTTTCTATTTGTGTCATCTCATTTTTTTCAGCACTGTTTTGTAATTTTCATTGTAAAGATCTTTTACCTTCTTGGTTTGCTGTATTGCTAGGTATCTCATCCTTTTTGTGGCTCTTGTGAATGAAATTGTGTATTGATTTGGCTCTCAGTTAGAATGTTATTGGTGAATAGAAATATTACTGATTATTTGTACGTTGACTTTGTGTCCTGAAACTTTACTAAAGTAATTGGTGAATTCTAGGAGCCATTGGGCAGAGACTATGAGGATTTTTAGGTATGGAATAATATCATGTGCAAAGAGATATAAGTCAACTTCCTCTCTTCTTATTTGGGCACCTTTTATTTCTTTCTTTTGTCTGATTGCTCTGGCTTGGACTTCTGGGACCATGTTGAATAGGGGTGGTGAGAGGGGGCATCTGTGTCTTCTTCTAGCTGTTAATGGTAATGCTTCCAACTTTTGCCTGTTCAGGATAATGCTGGCTGTGGGTTTGTCATAGATGACTTTTAATATTTTGAAGTATGTTTCCTCAATGCTTAGTTTGTTAAAAGTTTCTAACAACAAGGGATGTTGATTTTTTTTCTAGAGTGTGTTCTACATCTATTGAGATAATCATGTGGTTTTGCCTTTAATTTTGTTTATGTGATGAATCAAATTTATTAATTTGCATATGTTGAAGCACTCTTACTTCCCAGGAATAAAGTCTATGTGATTATGGTGAATTAACTTTTTGATGTGCTGCTGGATTTGACTAGATAGTATTTTGTTGAGAATTTTTGTGTCTATGTTTATCAGGGATATTAGCGTGACATTTTTTGTTTTTTCATTGTATATCTGCCGGGTTTTGAAATCAGAATGATGCTGGTCCCTCCCCTCTGATATACTTTTAAATATTTTCATTAGGGTTGGTACCATCTCTTCTTAATATGTCTGGGAGATTTCAGCTGTGCGTCCATCTGGTCGAGGACTTTTTCTGGGTGATAGGATATTTGTTACTAATTTAATTTCTGAACTTGCTTTTGGTTTGTTCAGGTATTCAATTTCTTCCTGGTTCAATATTAGGAAGCTGTAAGTTTCCAGAAATTTGTTCGTTTCTTCTAGGCTTTCTAATTTATGTACTTAGAAGTGTTTGTAATTTTCACTAAGGGTTCTTTGTATTTCTGTGAGGTTGATGGGAATGCCTCTGTTGTCATTTCTGATTGTGTTTATTTAAAATTTATTTGTATTAGTCTAGCTAGTGATTTATCAATCTTATTTATTCTTCAAAAAAAAAACAAACTTTGTTTTTTAAACCTTTTTAATGTTTTTTAAATGTATTTTTGGGTCTTAATTCCATTCCGTTCCACTCTGATTTTGGTTATTTCTTTTATTCTGGTAGCTTCCAGGTTGGTTGATCTTGATTAACTAGTTTCTGTAGGTGTGCTGTTAGCTTGTTTAATTAAGTTGTTCCTGATGTTTTGATGTCAACATTTAGTGGGCTATAAACTTTCCTCTAAGTACTGTTTTAGCTGTATCCCAGAGACTCCGAGTATTGCTTTAACTGTGTGTGAGAGATCCTGGTATGTTGTATCTTTGTTTTCATTACTTTCAAAGAATTTACTGATTTCTGCTTTAATTTCACTCTTTATCCAAAAGTCATCCAGGATTAGATTGCTTAATTTACATGTAATTGTATGGTTTTATGAGATATTTTTGTATTGAGTTCTTCTATTTTATAGTGCTATGGTCCAAGAGTGTGGTTGGTATAATTTTGGTTATTTTTGAATTTGTTGAGAAATATTTTATGACTGAAAATGTGTTCAATCTTAGAGTATGCACCATGTGTATATGAGAAAAATGTATACTCTGCTATTGTCAGGCAGAGCGTTTTGTGGATGTCAACTAGGTCCATTCAGTCATTTGTCAACTTTAGCTCCCAAATGTCTTTGTTAGTTTTGTGCCCTGTTGATCTGTGTAACACTGTCAGTTGAGTGTTGAAGTTGCCCACAATTATTTTGTGGTTATCTAGGTCTTTTTGCAAGTCTCTAAGAACATGTTTTATGGTTCTGAGTGCAACAGTTTTGGGAGTATACATATTTAGGATAGTTAAGTCTTCTTGTTGAATTGAACACTCTATCATTATGTAATGCCTTTCTTTGTTCTTTTTCATCACTTTTAGTTTGAAGTCTGCTTTGTCTGAAATAAGACTAGCAACCACTGCTCTATTTTGTTTTCCATTTGCTTGATAGATTTTTCTTTATCCCTTTACTTTGATCCTATGTGTGCCATTGCATGTGAGATGGATCTCTCAAAGACAACATACAGATGGGTCTTGCTTCTTTATTCAACTTGTCACTCCATGACTTATAGATGGAGACATGACCCTGTCTCAAAAAAACAAAACAAACAAACAAACAAAAAAGATTGGATTTTTTTTTCTTTTAAAATGCTGAATAGAGTCAGCTAGTCAACTGAGGCTTGTAAAGTTTCTGCTGAAAGCCTAATGGGGTTCCTTTTGCATGCGATGTGCCCCTTTTTTCTAGCTGCCTGTAATATTTTTTATTTCAGATTGACCTTGGAGAATCTGACGACTATGTGCCTTGAGGAAGGTCATCTCACGTAGTATGTTACTGGGGTTCTCTGAATTTCCTGAATTTGCATGTTGACGTCTCCAGCAAGGTTGGGAAAATTTTAATGAACAAGGTCTTCAAATATGTATTCCAGGTTGCTTGCTCTCTCTCACTCCTGCTGGGATGCTGATAAATCATAGGTGTAGACTCTTTACATAATCCCATATTTCTCAGAAGTTTCATTTATTATTACTTTTTATTTTCTTTATTGTTGTCTGATTGGGTTGATTAGAAGAACTGGTCTTTGAGCTCTGAGATCCTTTCATCATGCTGGTCTATGTTGCTGTTAATACTTCCAATTATATTATACAATTTTTGTAGTGACTTTTTCAGCTCTAGAAGGTTAGCTTGGTTCTTTCTTAAAATGGCTATTTCATCTTTCATTTTGTTTTTTTATTTTATTGGATTCCTTAGATTCCTTGGATTGTGTTTCTTCTTTCATCTGAACCTCAGTGATCTTTGTTGCCATCCAGATTCCGAATTTTATGTCCGTCATTTCATCCATT
Organism: Piliocolobus tephrosceles; assembly: GCF_002776525.5. Lineage (NCBI taxonomy): Eukaryota > Metazoa > Chordata > Mammalia > Primates > Cercopithecidae > Piliocolobus > Piliocolobus tephrosceles. The sequence goes on along the minus strand of NC_045436.1, from coordinate 140,704,640 downwards.
TCTGTTTGGTTTTAAGAGTCATTGCTGGGCAGCTAGTGTAATCATTTGGTGGGAAGAAGACCCTCTGGCTTTTGGTGCTACCAGAGTTCTTGTGTTGTTTTTTCCTCATCTGCACGTGCTGCATTCTTCTAATCTTTGAAGCTGCTGCCCTTGGATGGAGATTTTTACTTATATAATATTTGATTCCCTTGAGGATCTAACTGTGATATAAAATGGCTCTAGTTAATTGACTTTGTTTCTGAATTTCAAAGGAGCATGGCTCAGTTCAGCACTCCTGTGCCTAGTGCTCTAACTGTAGGGTCTGGAGCCAGGCCCATGGGTTTTTGCTTTGGCCCCTAAAGGTTAAGAACCTGGTGCCCTAGAGGGATCAAGGTATTCTCAGTCTATTGGCAACAACTCTTTAATGAGAGGTGCTCGCAAAAACATTTAGTGGGTAGGGAGTGGTGGCGGGAGTCCTGCATGCATGCCAGCAGTAGGTTCCATGTGTGTGCATTGCAAAAGCACTGAGGGGAGACTGTGGGTGAGTGCATGATGGTGAAGCACCAGAGAGGCTGTGGGCAAGTGAGTGTCAGTAGGGGAAGATTACAAGTGGGTACTGCCGGCAGGAACTCACCCACAGAAGCTCTCTGACTGTTAGGCAGTGTCAGGTAGTGAAAGAGTTATGACAATTGTTGCTGGCAAGTGCCTTGACTTGGCTGCTGAGACCACACCGCAAGCAAGTGCAGGTAGGCATGGGCCCTGGAATAAGGTGGCAAATTGGAGAGTGCTCAGATCAGACTGGCCTAGTCCCTTGGGCAAGATAGCTCTGCTTGATCTAGGTCCAGCAGCTGACAAAGACTAAAGCTACCTAGAGGGGCATGGCAAGCCTTGAGGCATGGGCAGCTATGGCCATTCTCCACTGCAGCTGTTCCTATGACAAACTCTCTGGGCTGCATGCAGGCTGAATTTCTGTCTCTGCCAACTCTCTGTGCAGTTCCCCCTAACAGGTCAAATGTCCATGGGAGTTATGAGGTCCCCCATAACTAGGATTCCAGAAGTCCATTGAGAGAGTGGGCCACTCCACATCTGTTTCACTGACCCCTTTCCCAGAGCCACCTGGGGCTAGGAACAAGTCCTGGTGCTTGGCAACCCTGTGCAGGGTTCTCAGGTTTCTCCCCTTTCAGCCAGGGATCTGAGTCCCTTCTTTCCAAATATTTGTTCAGCATGCCGATCTATATGATGGTCTGGTCTCTCTTGGTGGGACAAGCTTTTCCTGGCTGCATTTAGTAAGCCATCTTGGCTTCCTCCTCTGAAGTAAGAGTATTTATATTTGAGAAAAAATGTAAGTTTAGTAGTATTTCAGGAAATTTTTCAGATATGGATTTAAGGGAAAGAATGAGACAAAGTCTGTAAAGAATCTTCCCAGAGCATGTGTGAATTAAGATAAAACTAAAACACTTGTAGTTTTATTATAAGTATATGAGATCCCTCTTGTGTCTATCCTGTCTTTATTAGATAAGCATATTGAATATAACATAATACAACTTTATTGAATTATAACATATTGATGACATAAACACTATGATGCCTTGATGAATTATTTCATATTGCCAAACTTAGTATTAATACCAAAGTTCATCTAGAACCTAGTGTTCAATGCTGTACTTTAAGTAGTCTTTCAAGGCACATTTTAAAGGGCTTTAGTATTTTTTAAAAAATTTGTATTATTAAGGCTATGCTTCTGCATCAGGAATATTGACATTGTGTGAGTCTACTAATACTAACACCTTCCACTTATATGTAATCTATATTTCACTAATGTAGCCTATATTATCTTCTGGCAACAATCATACTTTGAAGCCCATAAATGATTTGCTCCATTTATCCTGCCTCAATCATCTGAACATTTCTCATTCTCATTTCTTTTCCTTTCTCACCTTGTCTCCTTTTCTCATTTTGCCTTTCATTTGTCTGCCTATTTTCCCAAAGAACTATGTTTAAGCAGAAGGTTATGCTTCATGGGCAACATATAGGAATTTCTATCAGCAGACACAGATTATACATTAGCCTTGTCAGTTCTAATCACATTGACACTTACTGTCAACTGCAGTGCAGTTACCATAGTTTAGTTTGGGTCAGTTCAAGTACAAATCCTGACAATAGTGTGAATATTGGTTTATGAAATAAGTCGTGAAGTACATACCTCTTAATATGTGATGGGGAAAATCTTTGAAAGTTAACGATAACCTCAAGGAAAAATTTTCTCTGGATATGTTACTTAACTATACAAATTCAGATGTGAGTAAATGTAAGTATTTAGATTTTCATTTTAAATTAAGTGGTCTGGATTCATTACGATTATTGTCTTATCTATCAATGCCTGGTTTCCAAACTAGCTTTATTATGTCTAACTATTATAATCATCTTCATAATACATTCTATCACAACACTCAAGTACTATGTTTAGTTAGCTGGCAAAAGAATCATGTAGCATGTTGAGAAACTAATGGCTTTATTGTGTTATTAATAAATTATTTTAAAATATTTGTATTAATGTTTATAATTTTATGTACAATTTAAAGTAATATATTCATATAGGTTAAAAATTGAATGTAGATACAATTCACTTCAACAAAGAATAATGTGTGGAACTATAATTTATATTTTTGTTGAAATAAGGGATAGTTCATTACTTTCAGATAAATAAAGTGTCCTATGTTTTATTACAGATTATATTAGTGTCTCGCTAAGGTTTTGAGTAAACCACCAGAGCTTATTTTCTTCCAATTCCTATAGCAATAATATGAAGTAGAGCAGAGGATCTTTAATTTTTTTTTTTTTAAGTAAAGGTTTATTACTTTAATTGTAAGCAAATTTTAAAAAGCAACAACACTTGTACCACACAGATAAGTCACCCCACATATTTAATTCTGTTAAGCTGTTTTTTCTTTTGCTCTTTAATTTTAATCTTTTGTTCGCATAGTCAAGCACTGTTTCCACTTCTTTTTCATCTAAAATATGTCTATTATTGGCTTATATTTGGAAAAAATTGAATGTGTGTGAAAACGTGAGAAAAAGAAAATGCCCATAAGAGTCAAAATCTGCTATGCTGACTTTTTTACTCTAGTATCTAAAATATGAGCATTGGCTTTTCTGTGAATTAAAGTAGGCAAAACATTTAAAACTATAATAAATTTATCACCTAACTTCCGATTAGTATCTCTACAATTACTGATGTGTAGTATATCACGTTCTTTTTGCTTTTGCTTATAAGTTCAATTAAGGCAATGGTCGTTTCCGGAGGCTCTAAGGATGAATATGATCCCAAGCTTATTCAATTGGTGGGATTCAGTTTCTTTCATTTATGGTAATGAGGAACCCATTTACCTTCCATCTGTCAACAAAGGGTTGGTCTTTGCTTCTTAATGATGCCCATATTCTTTGTCTTCTTTTCTATGTGTCCTTCTTTCCTTTAACGATGATGGGGAATCTCTCTCATGCTTCAAATTTCTCCCTTTCTGTTAGATCATTGTGACTGACTGACATGCCTTCTTTTATGCTTTTACGAGCTCCTGTGACTAGCCTGGGCTACCTGGGCATGCTAGGGTAATTTTTCTAACTTAAGGTTAATAATTAGTTACCTTAAATACATCTTCAAGTCACTTCACAGCAGATGTAATGTTTGAGTAAACAGGATGGAGGAATCTAGGGTAAACATCATCAGAATTAAACAGTCAATAATGAATAAATTAGTGGATAACATACAGATTAGCTAAATTATAGGATAATATTGATCAAAGGCTTTTCATTATTGGAAAATCTTTATTTGACATGTGAAAATCACAATAACATTTTTAGAAAAGGGAGAATACACAACTGTGTAATTGATGTGAGCATATCAATTTATCTATATGTTAGAGAGCTAATGATAGCTCTATCTACTTGCTCATTTTTTGCTTCTTGGCTTTTCTGAATTTCCTTAAATGTCCACAATGTGCATTTATTAATTTTACAACAACAAAAATACATGTACAACTTTCACTTTGACCATGATGCAATAATTGGAATTATACTTAACTTCTCATGATAAGCAATTGTAAAACTGAAACAATATATTAAGAAACACTTACTAGACACTGGACAACATATAGTAGAGATCTAGATACCTAATTTAAGGTAAATATTTTATATCAGTCTTATAATCAAACTGATTCATGTCTGGAGACACATTAAAGATAGTAGAACTAAAAAGGGGAATACAAGCAGAGCAACCAAGTTTGCGGTAACCAAAAACAGATTTTTCAGAGTAAGGAAATTACAGTTTACAGGGTGGGGTGTCAAACAAGAGAGCCATGCAGAAAAACTGGAAAATCAGCACCGATTCCCTTTGAGACTCTTACGGAACACTGAGCAACACATTCATAGAATAAAACTAAATAAATGTAAGCAAAAAATGATGATAGAGATGTAGGCTCAATAAATCCAAGAGCTCATGCAAGGCTAGAAGAGGATTGAGTTCCAACCAGCAATTGTGGACACCTAGAGCATTTACTTGTGACCTCACAGGATCAGAGATTACTAGAAAGCTAAAGTATTATCCTTAGAGCAGAGGCTACTCTAACTGACTGGTGTTATTAATAATTTGCTAGGTTGGTCATAAAGAAACAGCACAAACTAGGTGACTTAAAAAACAGAACATCTGTTTTCTCACAGTGGTTAAGATTGGAAGTTCAAAATCAAGGTGTCAGTAGATCTGGTTACTTCTGAGGCTTCTCTCCGTGGCTTACAGATGGTTACTTTAGTGCTATGACTGCAGATGATATTTTGCCAATTCATGAGCAACCTCAGTTTCTCTCTGGTGTCCAAATTTCCTCTTTTTACAAGGACACCAGTCAGATTGGACTAGGGCTTACCTCGATGGCCTCTTTTAATTTAGTTATGTCTTTAAAAGCTCTTCTCTAAAAAAATACATCCTGAGGAACTGGATGGTTAGGGCTTCAGCATACAAATATGAAGGAGACAAAATTGAGCTCATAACATCCTCCTACAAACAACTCCTGAGACCATAAAATTAATCTTGGAAAAACTAAAATGGCTGATGGAAGGAACTCTATTACTGTTTAAAGAGGACAGTAAGCTTCAGCAACAGGCAATGTAACACTCCCAGTGTTTAACATCCGATTAGAAAATACCAGCTATGTGCAAAAGTAGGAAATATGACTTAAGGAGATAAATCACTTCCGAGGGACAGACAGAGCAACAGCCATGGTAATGGAGTGATTAGATAAGTACTTTAAAGCAACTCTAAAATATGACTGAGGGCTTAGAGAACAAAATAAATATGAGTCAATAAACATGAGATAAGACAAAGAACCAAATAAAAGACAAAGAACCAAATAAAACTTTTAGGGATTAAAACATGCAGTATATGAAGTGAAAAGTTCACTGAATGTGAATAATAGCAAATTAGGCACTGACAAAGGAGAAATTGGAAATTAACGACATAGTAACACAAACTATTTAAAATGAAACACTGAGGGAATAAAAGACTAAAGTAAGAACAGTGTTCTAGTGTAACAACTGTTGAGTAATATAAAATAATCTATCATACACTGGAATCTCAGATTATGAGATACTTGGAATAATATCCACTTGTCACACAAACACACTTGATTCTCAGATTGAGAGTGGAGGAATAGAAAAAAAAAAATTGAAGAGTAGAGGCTCCAAATTTTCCAAATTTTATGAAAACTAAACCTACACAGTCAAAAGGTCAATAAAAGCAAAAAAAAAAAAAAAAAAAAAAAAAAAAAAAAAAAAAAAAAAAAAAAAGTGAAACCACAAAAGGATATATAATCAAATTTATGAAAAGCAATGATAAAGAATCCTAAGACCAGTGTATTAGTCCATCTTCATTCTGCTGATAAAGACATACCCAAGACTGGGCAATTTACAAAAGAAAGATTTTATTAGACTTACAGTTCCACATGACTGGGGAAGCCTCACAGTCATAGGAGAAGTCAAGGAGGAGCAAGTCACATCTTACATGGATGGCAGCAGGCAAGAAAAAAAAAAAAGAAAAGAAAAAAGAAAAGCTTGTGCAGGAAAACTCTCCCTTATAATAACCATTAGCCATTAGTTCTTGTGAGATTTACTCACTATCATGAAAACAGCAGGGGAAAGACCTGCCCCCATGATTCAATTATCTCCAACCCCAAAGTCTCAGCAACTTTCAGCATTAACTCAAAAATCCACAGTCTAAAGTTTCACCTGAGACAAGGTAAGTCCCTTCTGCCTATGAACCTGTAAAATCAAAAGCAAATTATTTACTTCCCAGATACAGTGGGGGTACAGGAATTTCATAAATACAGCCATTGTAAATTGGAGACATTGGCCAAAACAAAGGGTTTACCAGTTCCATGAAACTCTGAAATCCAGTGGTGCAGTCAAATCTTAAAATTCCAAAATAATCTCCTTTGACTCCATGTTTCACATCCAGGTCACACTGATACAAGAGTTGGATACCCATGGTCTTGGGCAACTTCACCCAAGTTGTAAGGTACAGCCCACTTCCTGGCTGCTTTCGCAGCCTGGCATTGAGTGTTTGTGGCTTTTCCAGGCACACAGTGCAAGCTGTCAGTGGATCAACCATTATGGGGTCTGGAGGACGGTGGCCCTCTTCTAACGGCTCCACCAGGTGGTGTCCCAGTAGGGACTCTGTATGGAGTCTCTGACCCCACATTTCCCTTTCACACTGCCCTAGCAGAGGTTCTCCATGGGGGCTCTTCCCCTGCAGCAAACTTTGGCCTGGGCATCCAGGCATTTCCACACATTTTCTGAAATCTAAGCGATGTTTGCCAAACCTCAGTTCTTGACTTATGTTTACTTGCAGGCTCAACACCACGTGGAAGCTGCCAGGGCTTGGGGCTTCTATCCTCTGAAGCAACAGTCCGAGCTGCAAAATTTTCTGAAACATTTAAAACTTTTAAGGGAATACAGCACATGAGGGAGACTATTATTATGACTATCAGGAGGATAATACCAAGAGTTTGGTGTATGTTCCTTAGCCAGGGTCCCATGAAACAAACAAATTAAAATAAAATACATCAAAGAATGAGTTAAAGAGTCTACTCTCTGTAACAAAACAGTCTGTTTGTTAATTTCCTACAACCTAATCTCTATAATAACTGATGTATTTCTTCAAGGGCAACAAGAAGTGCCAGCAGCTGCACAGATATATCTCTCTTTAGGCAGTAACTAGAGTAATTCTATTATTTAGCATAACTTTCACAAGAGAATTTAAAGTCTGCTATGTGACCATAGCCTTTACAGGAGAATCTGGTATAAAGCCTATCATGAAGGATAAATTTCTAATCATTGCCTCATTTACTCCAAACCATGAAAAAATAGACCAAAAAAAGATGCCTATATAGAAGAGTGAAGACTTCCTGGCAATGCTCTCTTTAATGCATGATTTAGGTTAAGAGGAGTGGACCCCAATGTTCTATTTCTGACCAATTATGAGGCAACAAATTTATCAGTAAAATTTCTCACCTACTTTAGGCCTTCATTTAACATCTCTCAAGGCATGGGTTTGTTCATGTATAAGGTTATGTACAAAATCTTTCACAAACTAAAGTACCCCATGAGTGCACACAACAGATCCACCTTTTACTTCCATTGTTCATAGAGGCATAGACAAGGAAACAAAAACTGAAAGATTAAGAGCCTCACGACAGCAGAGAAATCTCGATCCACAACCTTGAGAGAAAGCTGTCCACATCACGGATGTCATCTTCTTCTGGGGAGAATCTTCCATGGTTAGCTTTACTTTAAGATTTCCTTTGGGTGTGCATTCCAAGAGTATGGAGGGACCCTGCTGAACTGTGAGATTATGAACTCAAAATTCAAGGTCCTGAAGCTTTGCTTAAGTTTAGATGGCAAGTGAAGTCTATCTCAGATGTTCTCAGGAAATCAAATTTCAGGTTTAAGATTGTGAAGGAGTTGATTGTCCTCAGCAGTGGACCATGAAAAGTTTTCTTTACCTGGTGAAAATACATTTTGGCATAATGACTGACTGTTATGACATCAGCCTTCTTGCACAGGAAAGCTTTTATACACTCACAAAACATGCATTGAAAATTATAATTGAATGAAATCTCTATAAATGTTTAAATGGCCCATCAGGTAGCAAAGATGTACCTGACATTTTGATCATCTTCCCAGGAATATGGGTTTGACAAACTAAACAGTGGCCATAAAAACTATTTTAGCAATTTAGAACAGTCACAACACCAATATCGATCGATCTATCTATCTATCTATCTATCTATCTATCTATCTATCTATTATCTATCTATCTATCTATCTATCTATCTATCTATCTATCTATCTTTAATGTGGATACTTTTCTCACTTCCATGATGAATCATGGAATTCAGAACTTTTAATAATAAAAGCTTTAAGGACTCAGAAAAAATAAGCAACCATCTAAGTTCTCCATGAATCCAGGAATTCAGAACTTTTAATAATAAAAGCTTTAAGGACTCAGAAAAAATAAGCAACCATCTAAGTTCTCCATGAATCCATGTTTAACATTGGACTTATATCCTATTAAATGCCAGTTGTTTCTCTAATTTAGGTGCATAGTACTGATAACTAAATGTTTTTTTTTTTTTTTTTGAGACAGAGTCTTGCTCTGCTGCCCAGGCTGGAGTGCAGTGGCGGGATCTCAGCTCACTGCAAGCCCCGCCTCCCGGGTTCACGCCATTCTCCTGTCTCAGCCTCCCCAGTAGCTGGGACTACAGGCGCCCGCCTCGTCGCCCGGCTAGTTTTTTTGTATTTTCTATTAGAGACGGGGTTTCATCATAATCCCAGCACTTTGGGAGGCCGAGACGGGTGGATCATGAGGTCAGGAGATCGAGACTAAACGGTTATTATAGATTATTTGATTGGAACCATGGAGTTCATTCAAATTGTCTATCTAAGCAATTTTAGTACTGGCTGATTTATCATAAAAATCTGGCAAGTGTTTTCGTGGTGTTTAAATAATTTTTATTCTGGTTGAATTAGCAATTTTATAAATCAGTATCTTACTTCAAGTTCTGAAAATTCTTACGCTGTCCAAATGATAAGGTCTTAAATTACCAGAAACCTGTATTAAAGCATGCTTACCAGGGTGCTTTCTATCCTTTCATGAACCTCCTTAAAAACACCATAGTCTAGGACTTTGTGTGCTTTAGAACTTACCAGAAACTGCACCAAAATTATGCAATTAACTGTGAAAATGACTTTAAATGGTAATAAAGACACAATTGACAAGGAAATTTTATCATTTTTCTGTGGCCTACAATAACAATATTAAAACCATAATTATGACTGATAGCATATACCCAGATGTATTAGAAATTTAGAAATTTCATACAATTTTGGAACATACATTAATAACCTATTTATTAAAATGTAACTTGAAGAAGGTTAAGCATCATGTCTTATTTGAAAATGCTTCCCATATAATTTGACATGTCAAATAATTCTATTTGTCTCTCTTTTGGATGCTTCCGGGTCCCTGTGTAGCATCCCAAAGTTAGAGGTCAAGAAAGACTTAATTTTGAAGCTGAAATTTGACTTTTGGAAGCCTGTTAAATATGTCAAAGGTTTAAAACATTTGATCAAAATAGGATCACAGGTTGCCGTAAAATAGTAGTCATTTATTTAGCTAAAGTGATCATTAAAATATTGTTAAAACAAAACAAACAAACAAAAAAACCTATATTCTTTGATAGAGGAGACTCAGTCTTCCAGTCAAAGGAGCCAAGGCAGAATGATACAGTAATCCATCCTTTCTTCCTTCCTGTCTTTTTTTCCCCTTCTTGCAGTTTACTCACAAGGTGAATGCAAATGTTTTACTGTATCTTATTAATGCTAAACAAAACTTTTTTCAAAAGAAAATCAAATTCTACTTTTGCATTACTGTGTTATTTTACTAAAGATAATTTTAATAAAACCTCATAAATAAATTTATCAAGTCTGCCATAGTTTAACCACGCAAGATTTCCATAAACCGTTCATTTACATTTTCCCCTGGCTTTCTGTATTCATCTTGTTATGTTTATATTTTATTCCTTCAGTTTGAAAACTTTAAGTAACTATAAAGCAGACAAAATGTTTTTAACATATATTTTTATGCCTTTATAACTTTCCTCATCAAAATGATGTCTTGCTTTTGTTTATACACTCTGTATACAGAATTATTTTATATTTTGTAGCTTTAATCATATATATCAACTACATTTTTACCTCTTAGTTATCCTAATTTCTAGTGAAAACCCCTAGAAATTTATATTGAACTATTTTATATCAGTATTTGTAGATAAAAACTATTTTTTTTTTTTTTTTTTGAGATGGAGTCTTGCTCTGCCACCCAGGCTGGAGTGCAGTGGCAGGATCTCAGCTCACTGCAAGCTCCGCCTCCTGGGTTTACACCATTCTCCTGCCTCAGCCTCCCTAGTAGCTGGGACTACAGGCACCCGCCACGTTGCCTGGCTAGTTTTTTGTATTTTTTAGTAGAGACGGGGTTTCACCGTGTTAGCCAGGATGGTCTCGATCTCCTGACCTCGTGATCTGCCCATCTCGGCCTCCCAAAGTGCTGGGATTACAGGCTTGAGCCACCACGCCCGGCCATAAAAACTATTTTATCAGTTTTTACAAAGATGGTTTTTCAAAGTATTTTTAACAGATATAAATATATTTAGCTTTTCCATTCTATATGAAAGTAACATGTTAAGGTATATAGACTTAAACACATTTAACAGTTAATTTTTCAGTGTTCTAACTTACAAATGACTAAAACATTTTATTATTATCCATTATTTAATTTGACATAACATATAACATAACATAACATAACATAACATAACATAACATAACATAGTTTCAAGATTTTAAATTACTGAAAATATTTTTTACATAAGTACCCTTCCTGGGTGTGCCCAGCCACCATGGATCCCAAGTAGCCATATGGCACACAAGAAGACTAAGAAGATTAGGGTCTGCCTGAGTTCTGAATTTACAGACCAGTTCTAGAGGTTAGAAGATAGAACTGTGGAAACTCTACCTGGAGTATCCAACCCCTCCCAAAATAGCCAGTAGACAAGCAGGGAAAGCAAGGAAGAAGGGGGCATATTGTGTTTGATTCTGGCTTGTAGTTGCTGTTCTATGCACTAAGAATATGTCTCCAGACCTCAGCATGGCCACCTATCCAGATCCCGGAATCCAGAGGCTGTAAACCAAAAACAGCTCACACTCAAATCAAGCAAATTTCTAATTATATCTACCTGATAATTTTGAAACCATTCTTATTTTACCAATAATTGTCAAGCTAGTTTTATTTACCAAATATTACCATATACATATAACATAAGCAGACGTAAGCACAAAAGGAGATCTTACAGCTTTCAGAAAGGATTTTCATTTTTCCCACATTTAATTAGTTTTTCTTTTCCCCATTTGGTCTATTAGTCTTCCAATACCTGTTTCTTTGCTCTAAGCAATTGTTAACTAGGCAACAATTTGCATTTCTAAGGGGACAACTCTTAGGTGAAACAAAAATATATATATTTCATAAGCACAGAGCTAAGAATTTTAGGCCGAAATATTCTATAATCATTTGCACAACCAAGGCAAAAACGGTGCTCGTGTAAAAGTTCAGTCAAGACAAGATGGCCAGAAAAGTGCCTTAAACAGAGGTATGACTTATTCTTTAAATTTAAAACAAATGTTAAGAGTTTCTAATGCACCAAGGGAGATATCATTAAAAATGAAAATGCCCTTAATAGATGTAAATTTCTTTTAGAAGAGGGTTTCAAGATAGCCAATAAAATTTCAGAAAGGGGTGTATTAGTTTGATAGGTGTTCTTTTTAACTTAGCTACTGTTTTTTAGCTGAAATTACTGAGTTAAGGGTGGATCCCATTAATAACTAAGGCAAAGAAAACATTCTCTATGCCTGGACTGAGCATGGACAGATCTGAAAAAGAAGTGAGCCTGTTTTACCTGAGGGCCTAACTTTTATAAATACTTCACCTAGGATAGCTATCTTTTCACCTTCAAGCAGGTTAGTAACTAAGGCAAAAGTTTAGCAGATTCAATATTTTTTATCAATTATTTGCTTAAGCTTTTTATTCATCTTTTATAAAGAGTATTTAAATAAAAATACTGAAATCTTTTTAGAAACTTCTGTGTATCATTAGGCATCCCTAGATTAGACACTAGTTTGGGAGACCTCATCTTCAAATGCACTTCTTCAGTGACTGTTGTTCATCTGGAGTGTTTTACTGTAACTTATCTTTACTAAGATTTTGCAATTTCTATAAGAGTTTGCTGCTTCTGGGGCTTAATATTTATCCACGTATTAACTGGAAAATACTCAGGTCCTCAGAAACTAAAGATCGAAATTTTATTTCAAATATTGACTTTGGCTCTCAGTTCCCCTGATGAACTTAGCCAGTTATTTGTTTTCCCTACCTAAGCATGCAAGAAAAAAGGAAACCAAAGGAGTAGGACACTAAAATCTCTGCAAATTTCCAAAAGACAAATTTTATACTCCCTGCAAAATTGCCATTTACTACCAATTTCTTTCAGACCAAGACAGATATAAGAGGTTTGTAAGTGAATTCAAGCTAGCTAATTATCAGATTTGATCTGATCTTTGACCTTGGATCTGATCCAAATCCAATTTGGATCAGAAATATGTTTAAAAAGAAAGACAGAAAAAAAACTCACATATCTCAAAACACAAATTTGTGGAGCTTTGATTTCCAAAATAGAACTTACCATGATCCCCAATTGCTGTGAGAAAGCAATGGACACAATGGGTCAGGAACATACTTTGCTTGATCACTTGCCACTACTGGGCATAATCAGAAGTGCTACTTTGGATCCCACTTCTGACACCATCTGTTTAAGGAAAAACTTGAGTCAAATTCAATGTAAGAAAATTTAATTGAGCACAGAACAATTCACCAATCAAGCAGCCTCATGAGCCAGGGTAGGCTCTGAGACACTCCAGGGCTGCCACACGGTGGGATATTTATAGACAGAAAAAGGAAAATGACGTGTAGAAAACAGAAGTGATGTACAGAAACAGCCAGATTGGTTACAGCTCCATATTTACCTTATATGAACATGACTTGAACAGTTGACTCCTGTTGGCCAAATCTCAGTGATTGGCACAAGAATGGGTTACAGTCTCTTTACATCTCAATTTAGATCATAGTTCAGTATGTACAGAGAAACTTTTAGGCTGAGTTTAAAATATGTAGGAGGCAACTTTAGGCAAAACAGTCTGGGTAGAGATATTTCAGACAAGACCTCTAGATCACAGGGTATTATTTAGGGCTCTCTAGAGGGACAGAAGATATGTGTATACATGAGAGGGAGTTTATTAACAAGAATTGATTCACACAATCTCAAGGTAAAGTCCCATGATAAGCTATCTGCAAGTTGAGGAGAAAGGAAGCCAGTGACGAATCAGTCCAAGTCTCTAAACCTCAAAAGTAGGCCTCAATTTTTGATAAAAGTCTCAAGAGCCCCTGACAAACCACTGGTTTAAGTCTAAAAAGTCCAAAAGCTGAAGAGCTTAGAGTCTGTTGTTTGAGGACAGGAAGCATTCAGCATGGGACAAAGATGAAGGCCAGAAGACTCGGCAAGCCTGCTATTTTATCTTCTCCTGCCTACTTTATTCTAGCTGCACTGGCAGCTGATTAGATGGTGTCCACCCAGATTGAAAGTGGGTCTATCTCTTCTAGTCCACTCACTCAAATGTTAACCTCTTTTGGCAACACCCTCACAGACACAACCAGGAAAAATAATTTACATTCCTCAATCCAATCAAGTTGACACTCAATATTAGCCATAACACACAGGGTACAAAAGCACAAATAGATAAAGATAAAAAGCTTCTTCATAGGAAAATAAACAATCAACAGAAGAAATAGCTTAAAAACTGGAAGAAAATGTTTTCAAGCTATCCATCTGACAAGAGATTACCAGCCAGAATATAAAAGAAACTCAAACAACCCAACACCAAAAAGAAAAAATAGTAACCTTATCTTTAAAATGGGCAAATTTTCTGAATAGACGTTATTCAAAAGAAGACATATAAATGGCTAACAGGTATGTGAATGCATACTCAACATCACTAATCATTAGGGAAATGCAAATCAAACCACAATAAGATAGCACTTACAATCATGCAACCAGCAAAAGACAAGGACTACAATTATGGGTTATGCACTAAGCTTGAAACTAAATATTCTATAGTAATGCAGATTCAATTTTTAAAATATCCAAGAATGGAAATATACAGTCATGTCATAAAGTGATAATATTGCAAATTAAAAAATCATATTAAACATTAAAATAAGATAAATACTTAGAAAAAGCAATCATACAACAATATTCATAAACACTTTGGGCATAACCTTTAAGGTAATAAAAGGTATAGGAAGGATAACAACCTACATTATGCATCCTAAAATAATTTTTTTTTTTTTTTAGACGGGGTCTCGCTCTGTTGTCCAGGCTGGAGTGCAGTGGCTGGATCTCAGCTCACTGCAAGCTCCGCCTCCTGGGTTTATGCCATTCTCCCGCCTCAGCCTCCCGAGTAGCTGGGACTACAGGCGCCTGCCACCACGCCTGGCTAGTTTTTTGTATTTTTTTTTTTTAGTAGAGACGGGGTTTCACTGTGTTAGCCAGGATGGTCTCGATCTCCTGACCTCGTGATCCGCCCGTCTCGGCCTCCCAAAGTGCTGGGATTACAGGCTTGAGCCACCATGCCCGGCCCTAAAATAATATTTAAAGTGAATGATTATATCTTCAGAAATAATAAAGTCAATAAGATTAAGGGTACAATTCTGATGAGTCCTCTATGTTTGCTGGTGGCTATGAAGCAATAAGTTCAGTTATTGGGGTCTAGATAATGATGTATTAAAATCCTCTGCAGATGTCAAATATTAAGTACTCAAAATTTATGCTTTCTCAACTAACTATATGTAATGATCAAAGATGTCAGCCAAAGACTTGTCTAGACTGGGATGTCTTACAAATAGTTAGAGACAAGAGGCACAAAATTAATTTTATAGATTATTTCTTGGATCTAAGAGAAAGGAATCAGGGCTGAAACCTAAATCCTTAGGGACAGGGTTGAGAGATGGTCTAGTGAACAAAGAAAGGTCTTCCATTGTTTATGAAACCATGAGATATAATATAATGACAAAACAATGATTGCAGTGCAAATTTTACTGACTTGCTTACTATTTTTGAAATATTTAAGCCCTTTCATTGTGTCCACAAAAATTTTAGAATTCTAAATTTTTCCATGAACAAAATCTATTGAAAACATCTATTCCAGGAAATTGAGTCTATCAAATTTTAAATAGTGAATACCTGATGACTAGAGGCCATAAAGCTTTGTTTTCAGTTAGAGAACTTTTAGGTAGACAGATAAGTAGATCATTCACTGTCACTCACACATCCTAAAGAACCCTCAAGCTTCCTGGAGTTTCCAGATGAAATCACAAATCACACAGCAAAGAACACAACCTATATCAATTCTCACTGAATGCTTTGAAGTGATTTCCTTTATATTATTTTTAAAAAGTACAAAAATAAAAATTCTACAACAGAACTGACCTTTAGTTAATTCATATTTAACATTGCATTCCTGGGATTATCTATCAAGTTGCATTTTTTGTATCAGTTGTAGAATTAAAATAAAAATAAGAAATTATATTTCCTTTAGTATTATAGGGTATATATTGATAATTTATACAGATTTCATCCTTTAAAAATTATGGTAATAAAGTAACACTATTCTAGTGTTTTTTTTGTTTTTTTTTTTTTTTTTAACTTAAGAGAATAAAGAGCTTAGAAAAAGCATTATTTGTGCTTTGTTAAATTTCTGGGTAGAGATTTTTACCAGCCAAGAAAATAAGCCTAAAAGTGTAGGATGAAAAATGATAAGATGGATTTAATAAGAATGTTGCCTTAAGTCAAATGAAAAAAAAAAAAGAAATAATTTTCCTGAATTTCCTTTTAATGTTTACTGATTTAAAAGTTTCCACTTATTAATTCATATATTAATAGGAGGCATTTTTTTTAAATGGGTGTACTGTGCTTTCCTCCTAATATAAGACTCTCAGGTAGGGAAATGGGAACAAGTAACTTTAGCCAAAAGTGTCATTGGTATTTGTTGGTGAGAATCATGGACACTTCTCGGGCTATGTACAAAGTTACTATATCTTTGAGTATAATTTTCAAGGCTGATATAAGAAAATGCATTTCTTACATGTCTGATTAAAATAATTACTTTGACTGTAAATCACAAAATAATACATGAGATGCATAGATAAGTCTGTTATAAATATTTGAAGTTCTCATTTAGTTTTCTTCCAAATAAAATATATTAATATTTATTTTATTTGTTCATATAGTTTCAGAAATGTTAATTTTAAGTAGTAAATTATATTGGAGAGTACGCAATTTTTGTAGATATTGTGCCTAAAATACATAGAGGTAATCAGATAAATTGTAAAAAAGACTGAAAATCTGTGAACATCAGTTAATTAGAGCTACTATTGATTTACAAATGGTAGTTGGCATCATACTTGCTGTTGTTGAATTGTTATTTGTGTTCCAAGCTGCAAGCCACTTATCATCTCATCATGTAAGATGTGTAATCAACAGATTAAATGAATAAGCCCATCTGGCATAATGGCACAATATCTTAAAATGTATGTGAAAGTTTAGTATATATAGACCATAAATGTTTTTGTAGAAATGGGCAAGCTATGCTTTTATTTTTGACACTGATGTCTCTTTAAAGAAAGATGTAATGTCTCATTCTTTGGGAATTGGGAATTTTCCACTTTACTTAAGCTATCTGCCGGCTTTAATTACGCAGACTGACAGTCTACATATTTTTAGTCATGATGTGATACTTTGAACATTTTCTGACATGGCCCACAATCAGGGCATCATTACTCTCCTTATTGTTGGCTAATTTCACAACGGTGAAAATTCTGGGTAAACATTTCAGAGGAGCAATCTGGGTTTCCAGATAGGTTTAAAAATACCCAGGGATAACGATTAGAACCAAAAAAAAAAAAAAATGTTTTATAAAACATATTCTTAAAGGCAGATTTAGGTTTACTTTATCCAACTGGTTGGAGTTCAGGGCTATTTGGATTAATATGCATAATACATATTGTGCAGATTAAGCTAAACCGCCTGGGAAATGGATGGCCAATGAACCACTTTATCTGTACTCTGCAGGTACCTTGAGTAGTTTGCCACCTGCAACATAATTATCATTCTATTTTGTTGTAGGCAGTGCTACACTACAGTAGCTAAAATCATTTTCATTTCCTCCCAGAATTTCCCACAGAGAAATACAAGGTAGTGTAGCCTATTTTAAAACAATTTTGCTTCCTGTATTTAAGCAGTAAAATGTAACCATAATTCAGAAACAGCTAATATACTCTTCAACAGAAAATAGAACACTCATTGTCCATGATGAGGAAAAGGAACAAAATTAAATGTACATACCATAAAGGCTCCTTGATATTTTGTTAATAAAACTGATTTGATGACTTGCCAAATTAAAATCACTTATACCAAGATATTTGACTCCTTAAGACATGTTTTGATGTTTGTTCGTTTGTTTTTGTCTACACACTGAAATGAAATGTTGGGCTGAGGCAATTGGGAAAATATGGAAAAGTACATCTCAGGTTAGTGACTTAGACATTTTGGGAAAATGCATATACACATGAATTTATATAAATATATGTACATAAGCATATGCAAGTATTTTATATGTATTCAAATTTGGCTTAAGTGTTTTGGATAATTCCATTATGTTATTTACTTATTTATTTTGAGACAGAGTCTCTCTCTGTTGCCCAGGCTAGTTGTAGTGATCTCAGCTCACTACAACCTCTGGCTCCCGGGTTCAAGCGATTCTCTTGCCTCAGCCTCCTGAGTAGCTGGGATTACAGGTGTGTGCTACCGTGCCTGGCTAATTTTTGTGTTGTTAGTAGAGACAGGGTTTTACAACGTTGGTCAGGCTGATCTCAAACTCCCGACCTCAGGTGATCCGCCTGCCTCAGCCTCTCAAAAAAGTGCAGGGATAACAGGCATGAGCCACTGTGCCCAGCCCATTATATTTTTAAAAGTATACTTACATATCATCAACTAGAATCCCTGACAATTTGGTAGACACCAAAATCCCTAGAATTTATGAAAATGCTACATAATAAGGCAAAAAAAGTTTTACAGTTTTATTTAAGGTTATGGATTTTCAAATAGGGAGGCAGCCCTGGATAATCTCACCAGGTCAAATGTAATCACACAAACCCTTAAATGTAGATAAGATCAAAGAGATGAGGGAGCAGAATAAATCAATGATATTCAAAGCATGAGAGGGGCCATGTGGAAATCACAAGAAGGGATATAGACAGCATTTAGGAGAAAAGACAAACTTCTGACTCACAGCCAGTGAGGAAATGGAAACTTCATTGCTCCGAGCAAGGGAATGGATTTAGCCAGCAACATCAATGAATTTGGAAGCAGATTATTCCCTACAGCCTCCATTAAGGAAGGCAGCCCTGCCAAAATCTTAATTTCAGCTTTATGAAGCCTATACCAAACATAACTTCTGATGTACAAAGTCTGTGAGATAATACATTTGTGTTTTATGTCATTAAATTGTTGGTAACTTGTTATTCAGCAATAGAAAACGAATATATCATGTATAAGACAGTTGAACTGTCTACACCTGACAGGTGAACTGAACTAGAATTCAGTTACTTTGCTTTATTTAGCTAATTTTCATGTTAATAGCCCCTCACAGGGGTAATCTAGTTTATGTGATAATACTAACTGTAGGAATATGGCCCAAATGGAAGAATGTTTATACTCACTGCTGTTTCTCCCTCTCTGTGAATTCCTTACTCATCCTATACTAGACCATTATAGAATGCTATAGTGCCACCTCCACCTCCCCTTGCTTAATTATTTTGTTCAAGTTCTGGAAAATCTATAGACTTACCTCATTTTACTGTGTTTCACTTTTTTGTGCTTCATAGATAACGTTTTTACAAACTGAATGTTATGGCAACCCTGCATCAAACACGCCTTTTGGTGCCATTTTCCAACAAGTCCTTTTTTTGTTCCTCTGTGTCAACATTTTTTAGCAATAAAGTATTTTAAAGTAAGCTTTGTATACTGTTTTTTAAACAAGATGCAATTGCATACTAAATAGACTATAATATAGTGGAAACATAATTTTATATTCACTGACAAACCTAATAAATCATGTGAGTCACTTTAGTGCAATACTTACTTTATTACAGTGGTCTGAAGACAAACTCTTAATATCTCTGAGGTAGGCCTGTGTATATATTTTTTTTCAGAATGAGTAAAGACTAATACTCCTTCCCTCTCCCCTCCCTAACAACAAAAGTAATGACAGTAATAGCAACACAATCAACAAACTTAATTCAAAATAAAATTCAATAAATAACTCATGCATTATACAAAAATGTCTAAATTTTACTTTGATAACAGTCTAATGACAGACTGGATAACCATGTTAATATGTGATTTCCCATCTTCATTTTTAAAAAAATCTTTTTAACATTGAGAATAGTGATGTTAGATAAAGCCCATGATGGTTAATTTTATATGTCAACTTAATTGGGTTTAGGGATGCCCAGATAGCTGATAAATCCTTATATCTGCATGGGTCTGTGAGGGTGCCTCCATAAGGGATTAGAATTTCAGTCAGTAGACTGAGTAATGATTCACTCTCACTAGTGTGGGCCAGCATCATTCAATTTTTGAGGACCCATATAGAACAAATTGATAGAAGAAGGATGAATTCTTTCTTTCTCCTTGAGTTGAGCCATCCATCTTCTCCTGCTCTCAGTCATTAGAGTTTCTGGTTCTGTGGCCTTTGGTCTCTAACTCATACCAGTGGTCCCCAGCTGCTGGTTCTCAGCCATTCTGCCTTGGACTGGAAATATGCCATTGTCTCCCTTGTTCTCAGACCTTCAGTCTCAGACTAAATTATACTACTGTACTACTGGCTTTTTTGGTTCTCCAACTTGCAGATGGCAATGGTACTTTTTGACCTCCATAACAGTCTGAGCCAATCCCCCAAATATATGTGTGTGTGTATGTATATATATACACACACACACACATATATTTGCTAATGAAGTTGGTTCTTGAGTGAACAAATTTTAAAGATGAATTGTATAAATTGGTTTTAGGGTCTCTGAAATTTACTCTTGATGTAGTTTGAATATTTGTTCCCTCCAAGTCTCATAGTAAAATGAGAGTCCCAGTGGTGGAGGTGGAGCCTGGTAGGAGGTATTTGGTTCATGGGGGCAGCTCCTTCATGCATGACTTGGTGCCATCCCGGCAGTAATGAGTGAATTATTGCTCTATTAGCTACTGCTAGATCTGGTTGTTAAAAAGAGTCCAGCACCTCTCTCCTCTTTCTTCCTTCCCCCTCTCACCTTCCACCCTGAGTGGAAGCTTCCTGAAGCCCTCACCAGAAGCAGACACTGGTGCCATGCTTCCTGTACAGCATGCAGAAACATGAGTCAAATAAAACTTTCTTCTTTACAAATTACCCAGCCTCAGGTATTCCTTTATAGCAATACAACTCTTTAATCTGATTAGACTGTAAGATGTTAATTGCTTCACGCCTGTAATTCCAGCACTTTGGGAGGCGGAGGCAAGCGAAATCACGAGGTCAGGAGATCGAGACCATCCTGGCTAACACAGTGAAACCTCGTGTCTACTAAAAATACAAAAATTAGCTGGGCATGGTGGCAGGTGCCTGTAGTCCCAGCTACTTGGAGGCTGAGGCAGGAGAATGGCGTGAACCCGGGAGGCAGAGCTTGCAGTGAGCCAAGATTACACCACTGCACTCCAGTCTGGGTGACAGAGTGAAACTCTGCCTCAAAAAAAAAAAAAAAATATATATATATATATATATGTATATATATATGTATATATATGTATATATATATATGTTAATTGCTATATTCCAGTAATAAAGAGAGGAATAATAGTTTGTGGTATGAACTATTAACAGAGATAGGCATAACATATGCCTTGAATACTCCTAGTCAACTACTTATAAAAAACAAGGAGCTAATTAACTCTGTATATGATACTTTCAAATATTTTTGAAGAACTAAGGAATACAGTGACATTGGTTGATTGTTCCTAACAGGAGACAAAAGGGATGAAAGAATAATATAAGTCCAGGGATTCAATTCTCAGCTCAAGCACTCCATAAATAATCTAGGAGCTTGTAGGTCTGTTCTGCAGGAAAGGCTTATCTCTTGTAGCAACGAGGCTGAAATTGTGGAAAATCAGCACAAGACATTATTCTGCAATTTCCTGAATTACAAAGCAAATTGAACTACCAGCTTCAAATAAGTCTATTATTTAAATGAGTGTGATGATTGGGAAAGAATGGGATCCTGTGAGTTGTGGTGGGGAGATGTCAGGGAACTCAAATGAAGGTGAGGACATTAAACACCTAAATTGTGAAAAGTCTCCTTTGATAGTGGAAGAGTTCTTCCCACTCCCAGCAAAAGTGGTCTCTCCATCTCCAGTGGAAATAGCCTTTCCAACCTCAGTGATAGTGGTCTATCATTTCCCTGCTTAAGTGAAATTAATCTTTCCGCCTTTGAGGGGATTAGCCCCAATCGACTGTGAAAACAGTATTGGCCTTCCTTGAGGCAGCTGCAATGCAAGACAATGCTGATTTTCCCACGTCTACTGTCCCTCTTTGCTTCTAGATATGTAAGTATACTTAACTTCAATCAGGACACTCTAGGAGAGGTAAAAGTTCGGGTCATGAGGAGATGTACAACACTCTAAAATAACTACTTGGGTTTTCTAATTTATACACGCAGAAATCTGGAAAATAAGTGTAGGACTGGATATTAAGAATGTGGGATAATGTAGATGTAATAAGAAGCTGTATCAGGCTGAATTGATTGATATGAGTCCTCAAGCAGAGATACTGCATTTAATAGTGCAGCTTGGGGAATTAGAAAGGGATCTAATGTTTGGTTGGTTGGTTAAAACATGGATCAAAGATGGCCCACTGTGAGCAATTTGCAGATGCCTGATCACATTTAGTTTAATGTAAAGGAAGAAATTCAAAGGCTTCTGATGATTGGAATGTTAGAGGGTCCAGAAGACATAACTTTCATGAACACTTTGATAAATAAATTTGTAAGAGGAGCTCCTGCATCCTTGAAGGTCTCAATGATGACTTTTCCCTATAGGCCAGACGTTACAGTAAAAATTGCAGGCACTGAATTTGAAAACCGAAATGCAATGAGAGCAATTAGATAACAGGATGGGTAAAGTGGCAGCATTGAGCCATCAAAGACAAGGTGTGAGTAGTTACATAAAGGACAGTAGAGTCAAAGCAACCATCAGACTTATGGCTCAAGCAGGCTTATGACATTGGTTATTAAATCATGGTGTTCTTAGAGATGAAATAGATAGAAAGCCTGTTAAATTCTTAATTGATTCATATAAGCAAAAGAGTTCCAGGTGATGTGAACAAAAATATAACTCAAATTATAAAACCAGAGAGTCATGGCCACTCAGTGGCTAGATGTAAGCCAATCTGTAGACACAGAGTGTCTTTTTTTTTTTTTTTTTTTTTCTCACTGCCTATTTGATCAGATCTGTATTCAAAATAAGCTGCAAAAATGATTTGACTTTTATAGAATAAGCAAATTTAAGAGTTTATGCAGCAGATTTCTTTTGTTTTGTGGTAGGTTTTGTTTCTGCTGGCTTCTTTGCAAGTGCCAGTTTATTGGTAGCTGCTTCCTTTTTCCACACCAGAGGTTTCTTATTCTTCTTAACAAAAACAGCCTTCTTTGTTTTCTTCCCTAGCACAAGCTTCTTGCCTGCAACACCCTTCTCATCTGATTTGGCCGCTAGCACTGCCCCTGCTGCTGCTGCTGTCACCTTGTCCACTCAAAACTCATGATTCCTGGTCTGGTAAAGAATTGTGTTCCAGTGCTTGGTTTAGCTTCAATATGATTCTCAGATTTTTTTTTCAGTGGGTTCTTCTTCAAGACTCCATGATGAATCATCTTGCATGGTATTCCAAGGGCTTTTTGGATCGCTGGGCTTTTCTAGATTCTGCTAAGGTCTGCGTTGATCATCCCGTGCATGGGAAGATTATGTTACTCTTCAAAGAAGCAGCTTTGCACCAAGTGTCAAACAATTCATTTGTCTTCTGGAAAGCATTCCAGAAGACAAATTCTCAGCTCTGTATGTCCAAATAAAGAACTGCGTCCCATGCCAGAATATCTTGAATAAAATAAAAGGGAGCCTGGGGTCACCTTGGGGAATAATTTTGGTACACTATGAAATAATTATACTTTTAATCTTCTACTCAGGCTTTCCCAAAGGAACTTACATCCTTTTACCAGGGTAACTGTGCATTTGAGGGAAAGGAAATAATGTGATTTTTCAAGACCACTGGACACAGACTCTGAAATGATGTCAATTCCAAGAGACTCAAAACATCACTTATCCCTCCAGTGAGAGTATAGGATAATGAAGGTCAAGTGATTAATGGAATTTTGTTTCAGGCCCAAGTCATTCACAGTGGGTCCAGTGAGTCCGCATATCCATCCTGTGGTTATTTCCTCAGTTCCAAAATGCATAATTGGAATAGACATACTTAGCAGCTGGCAGAATTCCTACATAGCTTTCCTGACTTACAGAACAAGGGGTATTATATTGGGAACGTCCAAATGGAAGCCAGTAGAATGATTCTACTTAGCAAAATAGTACATCGAAAGCAACATTGCATTTCTGGAAGGATTACAAAGATTAGTGCCACCATTTAGGACTTGAAAGATGCAGGGTGCTGATTCCTCACATCCCCATTCATCTCTCCTATATGGCTTATGCAGAAGACTGATGGATATTGGAGAATTACAGTGGGTTTTTGAAAGCTTCACCAAGTGGTAACTCCAACTGCAACTGCTGTACAAGAAGTAAATTTACTGTTTGAGAAATTCAACACATCTTTAGGTACCTGGTATATGCAAGCTGCTGACCTGAAATATTTTTTATCTCTATCCCTGTTAATAAGTCCCCTAGAAGCAGTTTGCAATCTGCTGGCAAGGCCCCAGGACACCTTCACTGTCCTGTCTCAGGGGTATATCAGCTCTTTAGATCTGTGTCATAATTTAGTTCACAGAAATCTTGAACACTTTATCTTTCCACAAGATATTTCTCTGGTCCATTACACTGATGAACATCATGCTGATTAGATGTAGTGAGTGCGAAGTAGCAACTACTCTGAACTTACTGGTAAAACATTTGCATCAGAGAAAAAGAAATAAATGTGACTGAAATTATAGACCTTTTTAACTCAGTAAGATTTCTAGGAGTCCAGTGTTGTTGAGATATCCTTTATAAGTTTTTGGATTGCATCTGCTCCCTCCTACAACCAAGAAAAACACACAATGCCTAGTGTCCTAATTAGATTTTTGAGACAACATATTCTCATTTGATGTGTTATTTCCAGCCCATTAATGGAGTGACCTGAAAAGTTACTAATTTTGAGTGGGGCTCGGTACAAAAGGAGGCTCTGCAACAAGTCCAGGCTACTATGCAAGCTGTTCTACCACTTCTGCCATATGATCACACAGATTCAATGGTGCTAATGTGTCAATGCCAGATGGGAATGCAGTTTGAGGCCTTCCTCAGGTCCCTATAGGTGAATCACAGCATAACTATTTAGGATTTTGGAGCAAGGCACTACTGTGATTCCCAGATATCTACTCTCCTTCTGAGAGACAGCCCTCGGTCTGCTATTGTACATTAATATAAACTGAACACAAAACCATGGGTCACCATATTACCATGTGACCTGAGCTGCCTATCATGGACTGGCTGTTTTAGGACTCACCAAGCCATAAAGCTGGACATACACAGCAATACTCCATCATCAAATGGAATTGATATAAACACGATCAGGCCCTACGAGGCCCTAAAGACACAAGTACATTCTATGAAGAGGGGCCAAATGCCTATGGTTCCCAATCTTGAAACATTACTTTCTGTCTCCTCATCTTCACTTATAGCTTCATGGGCTATTCCCTCTGGCCAGTTGAGTGCCGAAGAGAAGACTTGGGTATGGTTTACAAATTGTTCTGCATGACATGCAAGTACCAACAAAAAGTGAATAGCTGTAGCATTACAGCTTCTCTCTAGAATATCCTTGAAAGACTGTGATAAAGGAAAATCTTCCCAGTAGGCAGTATTTCAGGTAATGCACCTGGTGGTGCACTTTGTCTGGAAGAAGAAATGGCCAGATGTGCAATTATATACATAGCCCTGGGGTATAAAAACCAGGGAAGGCTACTTTCTGGGGTCCTTCAACTGAGATACAAGTGGGGAATTCATAGATGAGACTCTGTTCACCCCAGGCAGCTTTCCTGAGCTTTCGGGGACTGGCTAGCAATGAATGCTAGGCTTCTGTTGCCCTTGCTGCCATCTGTAAGTAATAAACATGCCTATTTTATTTTATTTTATTTTATTTTAATAGTTTTGAGGGAACATGTGGTGTTTGGTTACACGGATAAGTTCTTTAGTGGTGATTTCTGAGATTTTAGTGTGCCCATCCCTCGAGCAGTATACACTGTACTTAAATGTGTAGTCTTTTATTCCTCACCCCCGTTCACCTTCCCCATGAGTCCCCAAAGTCCGTTATATATTTCTTATGCCATTGCATCCTCATAGCTTAGCTCCCACTTATAAATGAGAACACAAGATATTTGGTTTTCCATTCCTGAGTTACTTCACTTATAATAATGGTTTCCAACTCCATCCAGGTTGTTGGGAATGCCATTATTTCATTCATTTTTATGGCTGAGTAGTATTTCATGGTGTGTGTGTGTGTGTGTGTGTGTGTGTGTGTGTGTGTAATTTTCTTCACCCATTTACTGGTTGATGGGCATTTAAGTTGGTTCCATAGTTGTGCAATTGCAAATTGTGCTTCTGTAAACATGCATGTGCAAGTGTCTTTTCATATAATGTCTTATTTTCCTCTGGATAGATATCCAGTAGTGGGAAATGGTAGATCTACTTTTAGTTCTTTAGGGAACATCCATACGGTTTTGCATAGTGGTTGTGCTAGATTACATTACCTTCGAGGAGGAAAAATTGTTTTCTTTTCACCACATCCACACCTACATATGCTATTCTTTGAATTTTTAATGACGGTCATTCTTGCAGGAGTAAAGTGGTGTCTCTTTGTGGTTTTAATTTGCATTTCCCTGATAGTAATGTGGAACATTGTTTCATAGGTTTGTTTGGCCATTTGTATATCTTGTTTTGTCTATTCATGTCTTTTGCTTACTTTTTGATGGGATTATTAGTTTTTATCTTGCTGATTTGAGTTCCTAGTAAATTATGAATATTAGACTTTCATTGGATGTATAGTTTGTAAATATTTCTCCCATATTGTGGGTTGTCTTTTTATTTTGTTGATTTTTTACTTTGCTGTGCAGAAGCTTTTTAGTTTAATTAGGTACCACCCATTTATTGTTATTTTTGTTGCATTTGCTTTTGGGTATTTGGTCACAAACTCTCTGCCTAAGCCAATATCTAGAAGAGTTTTTTTCTAGTGTTGTCTTCTATAATTTTTATGGTTTCAGGTGTTACATTTAACTATTTGATTCATCTTAAGTTGATTTTTGTATACTTTGAGAGATGAGTGTTCCATTTTATTCTTCTATATGTGAATTGCAATTTTTTCCAGCACCATTTGTTGAACAGGGTGTCCCTTCCCCACTTTATGTTTTTGTTTGCTTTGTTGAAGATCAGTTGACTCTAAGTACTTGGCTTTATTCTGGGTTCTCTATTCTTTACCATTGGTCTATATGCCTGTTTTCATACCAGCACCATAGTAAGTATAGCCTTGTAATATAGTTTGAAGTCACGTAATGTGATGCCTCCAGATTTTTTTTTTCTTATTTTTGCTTAGACTTGCTTTTCTTATACAAGCTCTTTTTTGGTTCCATAGGAGTTTTAGGATGATTTTTTCTAGTTCTGTGAAGAATGATGATGAGAATTGTATTGAATCTATAGATTGCTTTTGGCAGTATGGTCATTTTCACAATATTGACTCTACCCATCCTTAAGCATGGGATGTGTTTCCATTTGTTTCTGTCATCTATGATTTATTTTTCAGTAGTGTTTTCTAGTTTTCATTGTAGATATCTTTCACCTCCTTGGTTAGGAATATTCCTAAGTATTGTTTGTTTGTTTGCCTGTTTGCAACTGTTGTAAAAGGGATTGAGTTCTTGATTTGGTTCTCGGGTAGGTAATTGTTGGTTTATAGGAGTGCTAATGATTTGTGGTGTATTTCATTTTGTATTCTGAAATTTTATATAATTTATTTAGCAAATCCAGGAGGTTTTCAAATGCGTATTTAGGATTTTCTAGGTATACAATCACATCATTAGTGAACAGCAACAGTTTGATTTCCTCTTTATTGATTTAAATGTCCTTTATTTCTTTCTCTTGTCTGATTGCTGTGGGTAGGACTTCCAGTACTATGTTGAATAAAAGTGGTAAAAGTGGGCATCCTTGTGTTGTTCTAATTCTCAGGGAGAATGCTTTCACCTTTTCCCCATTTAGTATAATGTTGGCTGTGGGTTTGTCATAGATGGTTTTTATTACCTTGAAGTACATCTCTTCTATGCCAAGTTTTCTGAAGGCTTTAAACATAAAGTGATGCTGGATTTTGTCAAATGCATTTTCTACATCTATTGAGATTATCATGTGACTTTTTGTTTTTAATTCTGTTTATATGATGTATGACATTTATTCACTTGCATATTTTAAGTTATCCCTGCATTGCTTATATGAAATATACTTGATTATGGTATACTATATTTTGAGATGCTGCTGGATTCAGTTAACTAGTATTTTCTTGAGGATTTTGGCATCTATGTCCATCATGAATATTGGTCTGTAGTTTTCTTTTTTTATGTCCTTCCTTGGTTTTGGTATTAGGGTTATACTCTCTTCATAGAATGATTTAGGGAGGATTCCATCTTTCTCTAACTTTTGGAATAGTT
Organism: Piliocolobus tephrosceles; assembly: GCF_002776525.5. NCBI lineage: Eukaryota > Metazoa > Chordata > Mammalia > Primates > Cercopithecidae > Piliocolobus > Piliocolobus tephrosceles. The sequence goes on along the minus strand of NC_045436.1, from coordinate 140,676,445 downwards.
TTAGTGAGAATGGTACCAATTTTTCTTTGAGTGTCTGTTAGAATTCAGCTGTGAATATATGTGGTCTTGGATATCTTCTGTTGTTGTTGGCAATTTTTAAAATGACTATTTAAATCTTGCTACTTGTATTGGTCTGTTCAGAGTTTCTATTTCTTCCTGATTTAATCTAGGAGGACTGTATATTTCTAGGAATTTAACTATCTCCTCTAGAGTTTTTAGTTTATGTGTATAAAGCTGTTCATAGTAGCTTTGAATGATCTTTTTTATTTCTGTGATATTGGTTGTAATATCTCTCCTGTTTTGTTTCAAATTGAGTTTATTTGGATCTTCTCTCTTCTTTTCTTGGTTAATCTAGCTAATGGTCTATCAGCTTTATCTTTTCAAAACACAAGCTTTTTATTGTGTCTATCTTTTGTATTTTTGTTTGTTTGTTTGTTTCAGTTTTGTTTAGTTCTGTTCTGATCTTGGTTATTTCTTTTCTTCTTCCAGGTTTGAATTTAGTTTGTCCTTGTTACTTTGGTTCCTTGAAGTGTGACCTTAGATTATCTATTTGTGTTCTGCCAGACTTTTTGATGTAGTCATTTCATGCTATGACATGTCCTCTTAGCACTATTTTGCTGTATCACAGAGGTTTTGACAAGTTATATTACTATTATCATTCAGTTCAAATAATTTTTAATTTCCATCTTGATTTCAATGTTGACACAAAGATCACTCAAGGGAGATTAATTTCTAAGTATTATATACTTTTGAAGGTTCCTTTTGTAGTTAATTTCCTGTTTAATTCCACTGTGTTCTGAGAGGATACTTCATATAATTTCAGTTTTCTTAAATGTATTGAGGTGTGTTTTGTGACCTATCATATGGTCTATCTTAGAGAATGTTCCCTGTGCTGATGAAAAAATGTATATTCTGCAGTTGTTGGGTAGAATGTTCTGTAAATATCTGTTAAATCCATTTGTTCTAGAGTATAGTTTAAGTCCATCATTTCTTTATTGACTTTCTGTCTTGATGACCTGACTAGTGCAGTCAGTGGAATATTGAAACCCCCACTATTATTGTGCTGCCATCTATCTCATTTCTTATGTCTAGTAGTAATTGTTATATACATTTGGGATCTTCAGTGTTAGCTGTCCATATATTTAGAATTGTTATAATTTCCTGTAGGACTAATCCTTTTATCATTATATACTGCCCCTCTTCATCATTTTGTTTTTACTGTGTTGCTTTAAAGTCTGTTTTTCCATGAAACAAGAATAGCTATTCCTGCTTGCTTTTGATTTCCATTTGTGTGAAATATCTTTTTCTATGCCTTTACCTTAAGTTTATGTGAGTCCTTATATGTTAGGTAAATCTCTTGAACACAGAATTTACTTGGTTAGTGGAAGTTTATTCATTCTGCCATTCTGTGTATAATTTAAGTGGAGCATTTAGGCTATTTACATTCAACTTTCCTAGTGAGATGTGAGGTACTGTTCATCATGCTAATTGTTGACTAAATACTTTGTCATTTTTCATTGTATTTTTTGTAGGTCCTGTGAGATATATGCTTTATGAAGGTTCTATTTTGGTGTATTTTGAGGTTTTATTTCAAGATTTAGAACTCCTTTTAGCATTTATGTAGTGCTGGCTTGGTAATGGTGAATGTGTTCAGCATTTATCTGAAAAAGACTTTATCTCTCCATTTATGAAATCTAGTTTTGCTGGAGATAAAATTTTTGGCTGATAATTATTTTGTTTCAAGGGAGGCTAAAGATAGGATCAAAATCCCTTCTCACTTGTAAGCTTCCTGCTGAGAAATCTGCTGATAATCTGATAGATTTTCCTTTATAGTTTACCTGATGATTTTGTCTCATGACTCTTAGGATTCTTTCCTTTGTCTTGACTTTAGATAACCTGGTGACTATATGCATACATGATGATCTTTTTACAATTAATTTTCTGGGTGTTCTTTGAGATTCTTGTATTTGGATGTCTAGATTTCTAGTAAGGCCAGGGAAGTTTTCTTCAGTTAGTTTCTGAAATCAGTTTTCCAAACTTCTGGATTCCTCTTCTTCCTTAAGAATACAAATTATTCTCAAGTTTGGCCGTTTAATATGATCCTGAATTTCTTGAAAGCTTTGTTCATTCTTTAATTCTTTTTTCTTTGTATTTGTCTGATTGGGTTAATTTGAAAGCCTTGCTTTCAAGCTCTGAAGTTCTTTGTTTTAATACTTGTCTTAGAGTATTGTTGAAACTTTACAGTGCATTTTGTATTTTTCTAAGTGTGTCTTTCATTTCCAGAAGTTGTAATTGTTTTTTCTTTATAATAATAGTTTCTCTGGAAGATTTTTCATCCATAACCTGTATTATTCTTTTTAATTTCTTTAAGTTTTTTTTTTCACCTTTCTCTGGTATCTCCTTGAGTAGCCTAATAAGCAAACTTCTGAATTTTTTATCTGGCAATTTAGAGATTTCTTGTTGGTTTAGATCCATTGCTGGGGAGCTAGTATGATCTTTTGGGGCTGTGATAGAACCTCGTTTTGTCATACGACCAGAATTAGTTTTCTAGTTCCTTCTCATTTGAGTAGACTATTTCAGTGCAAAAGGACTGGAACTCAAGGCCTGCTGTTCAGTTTCTTTTGTCCCATGGAGTGATCCCTAGATGTTGTGCTCTTCCCCTTCCCCTAGGAGTGGGGCTTTTTGAGAGCTGGACTGCCGTGATTGTTATTGTGTCTAGTCACCAAGTGGGGCTACTCAGTTCTGGGCTGGTGCTAGAGAATGTCTGCAAAGAGTCCTGTGATGTAATCTGTCTTCAGGTCTTCCAGCCATGGATACCAGCACCTACTCTGGTGGAGGTGGCAGGAGATTGAAGTAGACTCTGTGATAGTCCTTGCTTGTAGATATGTTTAGTATGCTGGCTTTCTCAAATGCTGGTTATGCTACCAATGAAGTTGTCATGTGGACACACTCAAAACCTCTTGTTAGACAGAATGTTGCAGACAGTGGAATTAGCCATTGTTTTCTCCTTCCTGGGAGCAGGATTATTCTGTCATGAGTCGTCGTAATGGCCTGAGTCATTTGGCCTCCAACCAGGATGTGGCACTTTCAAAAGAACACCAGCTGCAGTGGTTGTAGGGGAATATAAGCTTGCCTTAAGTTGTCCAGGGGAAGTAGTCTGGTTTCTCAGGTGATGGATGGGGCCGTAAAGCTCTCAGTAATTTATGGCTTTTGTGTTTGACTACCAGGGTGGGTAGAGAAATACCATCAGATGAGGGCAGATTAGGGCTGGTCAGAACTCAGATTCTCCTTGGGCGGGTCTTGCTATGGCCACTGTTGGGGGTGGGGGTTAGGAAAACAAATTAAGACATAAATAGAATATATGTATTTTAGATGTTTTTAGGTATTATGGACAAAAGTAAATATAGGGATTCAGGTAGGTCCAGAGAGTTTTCTTATCTTCTATAGTGATAGGGAGTTAGAATTTGGAGGCCAGAAATGACTTAGAAGTTACATAAATATATTTTGGAATTGATATAAACAATGGACTAAAGCCATAATGACATTCATCATCCTGATTAAAAATTAAATGTTGGCCATAAGATTGCTAGTGTTGTTAGAGATAAAGGGGTTAAGGTCTAGACAGAAGCATATAGATTTAGTAATCTAGTATGAGTCCAAGCTTTCCATATATTCAGACCTTAAAGAATCTCAGAATCATTTTTGTTTGTGCATAACATCACAATGACAGAGAGCTTTGCAGATCAGTGGTTTAATTTAAATTTGATGAAGATATACACACACATACACACACCTTTCCTTCTTATGTATACACATAATTATATACATATAATTCATATACATATTATATATATATGAATACTACATTTGTCTGTATTTCCTCCTTGGCTATTATCCTTGGGTCTCTTTAATTGAATTTGCATTTTTCCAGTATCAACATTTGGAAATGTTCAGTTCTGAGATGTTTGGTAATTTTTTCTGTCTTTAATTGTATTAGCAGGTGTTTATATATTGATATGCTTGGTAAATTTATTTCAACAATGCGTCAATGTTTAACATTTTTGGAGATATATTAGGCATCATTAATCATTCATATTTAAGAAAAAAGCTAATCTCATGTGATGTTATCAATATAAATATGTTTATTCAGGTGAAAACTAGATTAGCATGTAAGTTCTTTTAATTAATAAATTAGCAAATACAAAGTAAATTTATATCTTACACCTCTGAAAAATTTCTTCTGGCATCAGATGTAAGATATGTTTGGATTTTAGTAATATTGAAATACAAAAACAATGCCCCTTTCATATACCCTCTCTATAAGATTATCGTCATTGAGTAAGTTCACACTTATGCCTAGTTGTGCTAGCAGCACATGTGACTTAAAAAGCAGTTGCCACTGATGACTTCATCTCATCAACTTCTTTTCAGTGATTAATTACAGCATCTGTGAATGTGTGTTTGGAATGGGTCTGACCCATGTTAGACTTCCTCTGTTTTCAAGAAATTAGTCAATTCTCATTTCATTTCTAAAGATAGATACACTGATAAGCCCAAGTCAAATTAATTGTCAAGGTAATCGCTTATCTTTATCTACTCAGATAATCTCTTTTTATGTCCTGTGATTCACCTATCTGATGGAACCCCTTCCATATAGGAGGTAAACTTCTGACATTCAATTATTATTTTCTAATGTTAATATTGCTATATATTCCTTATTAGAAACATCTATTTCAAATAAAAGTAAAGAGACTTATTATCTTTTAGCACCAAATATAATATATAGATTATTAACATTTTATTAACTTTATGCATAATTATATTACCTGTATGTATGAAAACAAGTAATGTAAATCAAAATCTAAATGAATATTTAACAAATGTGACTTAAAGCAGCAGTCCTCAACCTTTTTGGCACCAGAGACCAGTTTCATGGTAGACAATTTTTCCATGGACTGGGGGTGGGGAGATGGTTTGGGGATGATTCAAGCACATTACTTTTATTATGCACTTTATTTCTATTATTATAAATTATAATATATAATAAAATAATTATACAACTCACCATAATGTAGAAACAGTGGGGGCCCTGAGCCTATTTTCCTGCAACTAGACAGTCCCAGCTGGGGGTGATGAGAGACAGTGATAGATCATCAGGCATTAGATTCTCATAAGGAATGTGCAACTTATTTCCTTCACATGTGCAGTTCACAATAGGGTTCATGCTACTATGAGAATCTAATGCCACCAGTGGTCTGACAGGAACTCAGGTGGAACTGTCAGCAATGGTAAGAGGCTATAAATACAGATGAAGCATTGTTCACTTGCCTGCTGCAAACCTCCTGATATGCAGGCAGGTCCCTAACAGGCCACGGACTGATATCAGGGGCTTGGGGACCCATATCTTAATGCACATCTAAACAGTATAATTCCTATGTGCAAAACTATTGAAAACATGTAGTTGTGGCTTCCCCCAAGACAGAGTGAGCTTTAGTCTTATTTTACCTGTAATTCAATCTAATTAAAATATACAGGTAAAAACTTGGGGCATCTGGGGAAAATATTATAGATATGTAAATTATATCTCTATTTTGGTATCACAAGAATCTTTACATATTTTTGATAAGGATATCTATGAACTGTGAAGAAGAAACATAGAAACATATAAAGAAATCCCTCAAGCCAATATAATTTAGAAATACCTTAGAAATATTATAACAAAATTAGCAATAAGCAATTACTTATTATTTAAATGCCATCTAAAATAGAAATATAATTAATTCTAATCATTTCTTTTTTCTGTTACAGAGACAGGATTTTGCTCTGTTACCTAGGCCAGAGTACGGTGGCATGATTATCATTCACTGCTTAATTCTCATCTTAAATCAACAATTACTGAAGTATTCTGATAAATTCTAAGTATTCAAAATATAGGATGTGGAACAATTTTTGTTAGTGGAAAGTTAATTTCTTGTAAAATTATTACTGTGTATGGTAATAACTACTTGTTTTATAATTCTCTTTAACTATCTCTGATTTTGTTACCCTTACAGGTGACTAGCACAGTGTGAATTTGACTCATGAAAATTAAAAACTGAGTAAATTTTGATATATAGTCACAAAATATGAAGACCTTTTGCCTCCTGTAATGGTGGAGTAGCTTGTTGAAACTAACTCCACTAAATATCAAATCAAAATTATAAAAATGGATGAAAACATAAGAAAACAACTCTACATATATATACACACATACATATATACACAACTATATATACACAATTATATATAGATACATATATATATACACACAAGTATATATACGATGAATTAAGACTTAAAGAAAAATAAAGACAGGAATGAAAAGAGGAAGAAATTCAGTAGAGAAATTAGGGCTATGAAGAAGAACCATGTGATAATTCTTTGTTCAGGAAAGTAAATAATAAACTGTTTTTAAAAATACTGAATAACTGTAACAGGAGATTTAACAGTAAAAAAGTCTTAATTAATTTGAGAATAAATGAATATAAATATCCAATACTCAGACCAGAGAAAAAAATTGAAGAAAATAAACAAAATATCTATAAACTGTGTAACCATCTGAAGTTGTTAAACATATTGAGAGACTCAGGGAAGATGAGAGAGAAATATAGTGAAAAAAAATGAAAGAAATAATGACATTTACCCAAATGTTGTGAAAACTATAATTTCACTGTTTCAAAAGGCTCAATGATTAAAAGGAAGATAAATAGAAAGAAAACCACACATGCACAACATAATCAAACTCTTGAAAATCAAAGATAAAGAACAAACATTTACCAGATTCAGAGAAAAACGATGTACTGTGTATAGGGAATGGAACAAACAACTAACCATACGAAGCCTCAACTCATTTCAATGTTTAATTTATCAGGAGTATGTTCTCTCACCAAATTGTAACTATGCCAGAAAACAGAAAAAGGAAGATTATTCAAAATTCTTATACTTCTAAAAATTAAGAAATTCTCATCTAAATAACACCAGTCAATGAAAAAGTCATTGAAAATTCAGTAAAATAGTTTTAATAGTATAATGAAAAAACTATATATACATACATGGCACATGAATGATGATGCAGATTCCATATTTAGAGATAGATCTGAAGAATTATATGCAATTGATAGATAAGAAAAAGACTGAAATAAAATATATGTCTTAACTATCTAAAAAGAAGCTAAAATAAAAGGATGTAATAAAGAAAATAAATATACAAGCAAAATTAACTAGGCTGAAATAAAATATGTAATAAAGAGTTGCTACAAAGCCAAGAACTAGATTCTAGAAAAAGACTAATACAATTTATAAATTGTTTACAAGATTGAACAACAACAAAAATAAAGACAAAACAAGTAAAAAAAAATACTTATGGAAACTTCATCATACTGATCTATAATATCAACACATTATTTTTTGAATGAGACATTCCTTCTGCTTTCCATTATGCCTTTTACTTTATTATCTTTCTTTTCTGTTTTTAAAAACCTGTCAGGTAGATACTTCAGTACCCACATGATAAAAGAATCTGTACAACCAATGCCAAGTCACAAGTTTACCTATATAACAAACCTGCACATGTACCCCTGAACCTGAAATAAAAGTTAAAATATTTTTAAAAAGAAAAGAAAATTTAAAACCTTTGATGATGGCAAGTTGTGTCTGATTGAAATGGGACACATCAAACATCTCTTTTTGTTATATGAGCATTCTTAGCATCAGTTAAGAATAAAATTATGGTGGTTCATATTCTCAGAGGCTGAAAATTAGAAACAAATATTTTAGCAACAAAATATTCCTTTATATTCAGCAATTAGGCAACAATATTATTAAAAATATCACAACAAAACCAAAAACATGGTTAGGTAGGGGGTTAAGACACATTACATTTTAAAAATGGAAAATACCTTTCTTCTATCCCTAAGTCATCCTCAATGATTACTAAATCTTGTGAAATATTTCCTTTAATTTGAATTCAGCAGATGACCAATGAAGTTTATGTTTATGTTATACTTTTATAGTTTATTGATGTTTAATTTCAGTCTTTTTGTCTTATATCAAAATGAACCATACATGTAACATATCCTACAATGTCAGCTAGAATTAATAGTCTGTAACATTACCCTTGCATACATCAGACAAGTTTGCTGCAGTTTATGTCTTTTGTGATTATGCTTCTATATCTGCATTAACATAATGCATATGCAGTCCACAAAAGAATGTATTAATTTGCTGAACTCTGTTACCATTAACAGAAAGTGTCAGGATAATAAAGTGGTAGATTCGGCATTTTGATAGGAACCTTGAAAGAGAGGCTGTTGATTTCATAGTGTAACTCATCTTTTCTATCTTTTTGAGAATGTATACTTTACTGATTAACTTGATTTCTCTGTGCAGAGTATTGAATTATCTGGCCTTGCTCCTTATGTTCAAGACACATGTTGGTATCTGGAGCAAAGACCCAAGGCAGGTTAAGTAGCTCAGAAGCTACACAGTTGCAAATGGCTGTCTACGCATGTGAGTTGTTGGCCTAGAGAAGAATTAATAAAAATCAAGATAATGTATTTAAATTCTCTGATGATTGTGATATCTCTACAACGTTAATAATTCAATTCAAAAAATATATCTATTTTATAAGGACAAAAAAGGATCTGTTTTCTTCTTTTATACTGAGAAGTCAGGTAGCACACCTCTCAAAGAATTTGCAACCAACATAGGAATAACAGTAAAATATAATGGGGGTGTTTATCATTATAATGACTGTTTATTAAGTGCATACTTTATCTCTTTTAATCCCATAAAGTAAGGGGTTAATGTTTTGGTTTTAAAGACGAGAACACAGTAGTTCATATAGGGTTAAAATTTGCTAATGTACACAAAGTTTATAATGACAGAGCGGGGATCCAATCCCTAACTTGTGTGACTTAAATAATGCCATGTTATTTTCAAGTATTTACTTTGTCTGTAAGTAGAATTGATAAAAATTATTGTTATTATGTTTATCCATTTTGCACGTAGTTTGAAAGTTTTAACAAATTGAGTTTGGATACCATTGTTCCTCCACAAAGAATATATGAGTAGGATTAATAAATGAAGAACCTAGTAAGGAATGATAGATAGCAAACAATAGAGGGTCACAAAGTTTGATTACTTTGCAAATAATTCAAAACAATTGTTTTAATTATATATCAAATAGGACTCAACTAGATATCTGATTTTAAGAAAATTAAGAGTCCAAAAACAAAGAAACTAAAAACACGTTTCATATATTAAAACACTACTTAAACAATTTAAAACATCTATTAGTTAGGGTAAAGACTTCTGCTGATGAACAAATGGCTTAACTAGAACCAGATTTAACTTTCCACAATAAAAATTTAAAAGTACATATCTATATAACTCTTCAGACACTGGACAAGATTTGTGGTAAGCCCTGGAATCATCTTGGCTTTCCCCCGAAGGCATTTTCTAGGACACAATACAAGGAGAGGAATTCCAAGCTGAACAAGGGAGCTCACTGAGTTGAGGAACTGGCAATAGCAGTTAGAGGAGCTGAGGTGCTTAGAAATGTCAGCATAATGTTCTGGGCACTTGGGAGCTATACAACAATGGACTACAGAAATTTGCATAAGGTCCTCTTTAAGGGTTTCCTGAAGACTAGATTGCACATGAGAAATTTGAACCTCCCAAGGATAGACAAAGAACAACCAGAGAATTATAAACTGAAGATTTCCAGAGCATAATACAAGGTGGGGAGATGTTCAATCTCAGACCATACAAAATGAAATATCCTCAATGATCACTCAGAGCGTTAGGAGACAGCCCAGATGAACCATGAATTAGTAGTGGAAGTGAACTATCTCTGGAATAAAGACTTTTTTAGATCCACCCTAGCAAATATTAAAAAGAGAGCTAAAAAGTATCAACATACTCAGCACATAATTCAATTGTCTGCGAAAACAAAGCACTATGCTCGTTAAAATAAAACATGAATCTTCCAATCCAAACTTCCTATGCAGGCCAAGAGCAAGATAATGTGACTTAAAATCAGAAAAATATTCTGTTCCGAAATAGATCCATAAATGGCAAAGATGGTGAAACTAGCAAAAAGAAGATGATTTAAAAAAACATTATAACTATAAACAAGTATTCAAGAATCCCAGATTTTCCCCCATGCTCCCTCTTCATATAAACTATATTTTCTTACCTCTCTCAGTTAGTTTAAGCCAATTATTGAAAATTATACAAATACAATAAAATTGTATATAATTACTGGTTACTTATTATTTTACCTAATATCACCTCAATGAGATTCATTATTTTTATTGCATGTTGCACTGTTTTTCCCCATTGATGGATAGTACTACATTATACAAATAATCTGCATTATGTCTATTAATGTATTGGTAACGGCCAAATGGCCAAGTGAACTGTCTTCATTTTCTCAGCTATGATAAACAATGTCTTATGAAAATTCTAATGTATGTCATTTAGTACACAATTTACATATTCCTTTTGAGTAGTAGTAGAATGGCTAGAAGTGGGATGGCTGGAAAATTGGGTATACATATATTCACATTTGGTAGACACTTCGAAGTTGTTTTTCTTTTTCTTTTCTTTTCTTTTTTTTTTTTTAGGAGTTCAGTATTTATTATTCTCTGACACTATGTAGTTAAAAAACACCCCCATCCCCATTCCTCCGGTATTTTAGGGACTCAAAATGTTTTGTTTTGTTTTGTTTTTTTTATTTTTTATTATACTTTAAGTTCTAGGGTACATGTGCATAACGTGCAGGTTTGTTACCTATGTATACTTGTGCCATGTTGGTGTGCTGCACCCATCAACTCATCAGCACCCATCAATTCATCATTTATATCATGTATAACTCCCAATGCAATCCCTCCCCCCTGCCCCCTCCCCATGATAGGCCCCATTGTGTGATGTTCCCCTTCCCGAGTCCAAGTGAGCTCATTGTTCAGTTCCCATCTATGAGTGAGAACATGCGGTGTTTGGTTTTCTGTTCTTGTGATCGTTTGCTAAGAATGATGTTTTCCTGCTGCATCCATGTCCCTACAAAGGACGCAAACTCATCCTTTTTTATGGCTGCATAGTATTCCATGGTGTATATGTGCCACATTTTCTTAATCCAGTCTGTCACAGATGGACATTTGGGTTGATTCCAAGTCTTTGCTATTGTGAATAGTGCCTCAATAAACATACGTGTGCATGTGTCTTTATAGCAAATACAGCCAACAGACACATGAAAAAATGCTCATCATCACTTGCCATCAGAGAAATGCAAATCAAAACCACAATGAGATACCATCTCACACCAGTTAGAATGGCAATCATTAAAAAGTCAGGAAACAACAGGTGCTGGAGAGGATGTGGAGAAATAGGAACACTTTTACAGTGTTGGTGGGATTGTAAACTAGTTCAACCATTATGGAAAACAGTATGGCAATTCCTCAAGGATCTAGAACTAGATGTACCATATGACCCAGCCATCCCACTACTGGGTATATACGCAAAGGATTATAAATCATGCGAAGTTGTTTTTCAAAAGTATTTTAACAATTAAAAATAACTACAACATTTGGGAGTTTCAGTTGTTACATATTCCACCATTACTAAGTATTCTATCAATATATATTTTTTCTCTTTTGTAGCTGTACTTGTAAGATCATCTCATGATTCTTTTTATTTTTATTTTTCTTCTGACTAAAAAAGATTGAACATCTTTTGATATTCTTGTAAGACATTTGGATATCCTCTTTTGTTAATTACCTGTTCAAATATTTTATTCATTTTTTTTTCGTGGGGGAAAGGAAGACTTTATCCTTTTTATTGAATCATTGGAAAACTATATATTCTACATATAACTTCTTTTCACACATATGGATTGCAATATCTTCGCACATTTTGTATAGTTTTGCTCTATTTAAAAATAATATACTTTTTAATCTTTAATGCTGGTCAATTTATGTCTTTGTATGGTTATTTTTTAAATTGGTTTAAGAAATCCTTACTTATCCTGATTTCATGAATATATTTTTCTTTGTTATGTTTACTGGCATTATAATTTTGCCTTCACATTTAGGGTTATGTTATGCCTGAGATTCATCAGTATATATGATGTATGGTAGAAGTCAAAGTTTAATTTATTTTCCAAATTTGAAACCCTACTAGCCAAAACATTTTGCTGAAAGGAATATTGTCACTTCACTGCATTGCAATAGCACTTTTGTTATAATCTATTGAATGAATATGTGTAGGCCTCTTTCTGGAATCTATAGTCTGTTCCATTCGTGTTTGTGCACTAATGCCCCACTGCTCTAATTACTGAAGCTTTGTAATAATTCCTTCAAATTGTCCTCTTAGAACTTGTCTCTTTTCTTTGCCTTTGGCATATCCATATGAACTTTATAATCATCTCTTTAAATCAATATTATAGTCAGTTTCGATAACAAAATCTGCTGGCATTTTATTTGGGATTGCATTGAATATAAAGGGTAGATTGTGGAGAATCAACAGTTTAACCTTTGGTTAATCTCTATGATATATGCCTGATTTAAAGAGGTTATTGAAATTTCTGTCGGTAATGATAGTTTAGGGTATATGTCATTCACAGTGTTTAATGCATGTAAGAGTTATTTGATTTTTTATTCTATTATAATTACTATTTTTTAAATTGAGTTTTCCAGTTTTGTGACCATTTTTTAGAAGTATAACTGAGACTGGAGAGGTTCATTTCAGAAAATGGACCATGATTTGAAACTTAAAGCCTAATTACAATGTTATTATAAGAGTAACCAATAAGTACATGGATTCTGCCAAAAGTTTCAAATAAATCAAAAACCTATTATATCAGCGCTAAGTGAATTTAATGGGAGACTAGGAAACAGCATTATGTGATTATCTAACCTTAGGAATTGTGTTTATTCAACATACAGCTTCTGGAATTATGGCAATCATATCAAACACATTAGAGACTTCATCAAGTGTTTCTTTTAGTAAAGATGTGTATTGGAGAGTGTTTTCTCATTACTTTAACATTGTTTGTTTGCTTGTCTCAATGAAGTTTATAAACTAAATAGTTGAATTTTTGAAAGTGTTATTTGACAGATATTCACTGTTTAGATGGACATTTCCTTTATAGGTTAGTTATAGATTTCTCTACATTTCTTAACATTGATTTATTTTCCTTTACTATGACATTGAAAACATGTATATGTATGAATACTATTTTCATCATTTTTATGATTCCCAGCGGCACTATTCACAATAGCAAAGACTTGGAATCTACCCAAATGTCCATCAGTGACAGACTGGATTAAGTAAATGTGGCACATATACACCATGGAATACTATGTAGCCATAAAAAACGATGAGTTTGCGTCCTTTGTAGGGACATGGATGCAGCTGGAAAACATCATTCTTAGCAAACTATCACAAGAACAGAAAACCAAACACCGCATGTTCTCACTCATAGGTGGGAACTGAACAATGAGCTCACTTGGACTCAGGAAGGGGAACATCACACAATGGGGCCTATCATGGGGAGGGGGTAGGGGGGAGGGGTTGCATTGGGGAGTTATACCTGATATAAATGATGAATTGATGGGTGCTGACGAGTTTATGGGTGCCGCATACCAACATGGCACATGTATACATATGTAACAAACCTGCACGTTATGCACATGTACCCTAGAACTTAAAGTATAATAAAATAAAAAAAAATTGAACTGAAATGCTGCTTACTGCTTTGGTAGATAACATAAGTTTTCATTTCGCTGGAATGTTCCCACTTCATACTACCTGACAATAGCCTCTTGTAATTAGCACTCTCATCTGAGTTTCTTCTTCAATTTCTGATTTTATTTTAAGGATAACATATTTTCCTAAGACACAAGAATTCTTATTAGTCTGATTTTTTCTTTCAGTTTTATGAGAAAAATCATGTGTCCTCTAGAATCAGAGGGAAATTACACTTTTTATTCATTATCTCTTTCTCTCTGTTCTTATTTTCCTGTATTTTCTATATTTCCTTTCTTCTTGTTTTCTTATATTTTACAGTCCCTAAGGAAAATCTTTCAACCCAAGTAAAAACCCCTAATTCTATCAGCAAGTTCTCTGTTTATTGAAACTGTTATAGAAAATAAACACAGATGTCAGAGTCAGGAAGAATTTACACCTGAACCTGTTTTCTTTACTGCACCTCATATGATGGTATGGAGCCCTGCTTTCTGTTGTGAACTGTGTTTCTTCCAGCCTAGATGCCTAGCAATATTAGCAGAAGAATAATGTTTGTGGATTTCATGACTATTTGCCTGTCCAGACCATGTTAGGGGAAATAATAGATTTTTTTTTTTTTCTAATTGCAATTGTTCCTGGCAGAAGCACCAGGTGGTTCTTTGAGTACAATTCCAAATACTTTATGACAATTTAGCATGTCTTCATTTAGCCATCTAATATAGCAAGTCCTTTTTTTTTTTTTTTTTTTTTAATCAAGCCTAAATCTAAAATCCACTACATGTGAAGGGCTCTCTCTATGGCCTTTACAACATCTTTTATATAATGAATATTTTATTAAAACCTATTTTTAACTTCATAGAAACTTATATTAAAGATATGTGGCTGTACAAATAAACTGTTGTATCTTGGAAATTATTATAATTGACAAATTGGATGACATCTCTTGAAGGCTCCTAAAAAGAGAGGCATTAAATAAATATGATTCATTTATCCATTCTTACTTTTTAATTGACTTTGAATATTTGCAAATTTGATCAACAAGGATGAATGATATATGCTAGTCTAAACCTTCTCCTTCTCTGTCTTGGGTCTAAAAGCCAGCTTGTTGAAATGGCTTGTAAAAAAATTTGATTTTCTGCACCAATTCTTTATGTAATAAAAGTAAATTATTTATAATTTCTATTCTTCTAAATGATGTAATGCCTTTGGAGAAAGCAGTTTTTATTCCATGTTGTTGCTAGTAGCAACAGACATTTAATTCAGTATACTTACTAGATTGTGGAAAACAATCAACTCTCTTTGGAGAAATAAAAGAGGTCTGTTTGATTTTTCTACTAAAATGATATGTTTTGTGTTTCTACATCTTAAGTTAACTACATGTGGCACTGAGCAAATTATTTAGCCCCTTAATCTCAATTTTTCCATTTATAAAATGAAAGTAACATTAGTACCAATTCCATCAGCTTGTTTTGAGAATAAATTAGAAAATATTTGTGAAGTGTTTTACCGCATGTCCAGCATCTATTACATACTAAATACATTCTAGCTCTTAGTACAGCTAATATAGATTTCTATTTATTTAAAGTATCCAATCATTTAAACTTGTCATTCTTTAATGAGCCTGCATTGTTTAAATTCTTTATTACTTGAATTTAAAGACAAGGACAATTGTATTCAACTGATAGCTGAATTGATTTCTTGGAGTAGTTGTGACACTAAATTTTGAGATATATATGTGTGTGTACATATATATGCACATATATATGTGTGTATATATATCCACACACACACACACACATACATACTTGGAATTTGCATTATGGCCCAATAAATTTTTTGAATTAATAAATATAATCTGTTTACATTTATTTAGAAAGTAGTAGAAAAGTTCATCTCAATATCTGCTAAGAAATTATGAAATCCAAATCTTATTCCTCACTCCCCACCACTCTCACCTCTAAGTTATGCAGAACGGCTATTATTAAAAAGCCAAAAATCAACAGATGTTGGCAAGGCTGTGAAGAGGAAACACTTATATACTGTGGGTGGGGATGTAAGTTAGTTTCAGCCACTGTGGAAATCAGTTTGGAGATTTTTTTTTTTTTTTTTTTTTGAGATGGAGTGTCACTCTTGTTGCCGAGGCTAGAGTGCAACGGCACGGTCTTGGTTCACTGCAACCTCTACCTCCCGGGTTCAAGCGATTCTCCTGCCTCAGCCTCCCATGTAGCTGTGATTACAGGCACGCACCACCACGCCTGGCTATTTTTTGTATATTTAGTAGAGGCGGGGTTTCACCATGTTGTCCATGCTGGTCTCAAATTGACCTCAGGTGATGCGCCACCTCGGCCTCCCAAAGTGCTGAGATTACAGGTGTGAGTCACCACATCGGGCCTCAGTTTGGAGATTTTTCAAACAACTTAAAACAGAGTTATCATTTGACCCGGGAATCTCATCACTGAGTATATACCCAAAATAAAACAAACCATTTGACCAAAAAGACACATGAACTCTTGTGTTCATCACAGTGCTATTCACATCAAAGACATGGAGTCAACTTAAGTGGTCTTCAGTAGTGGATTGGATAAAGAAAATGTGGTACACATACATCGTGAAATACTACACAGTGATAAAAAATTTAAAAATCATGTCCTTTGCAGCAACATGAATGTAGCTGGAGGCCATTATCTTAAGTGAATTAACACAGGAACAAAAAAATAAATAATGCATGTTCTCACTTATAAATGGGAGCTAAACATTGAGTACTCATGGACATAAATGGGAATAACAGACACTGGATACTACTAAAGAGGGAAGGCGGGTGTCAAGGGTTGAAAACCCACCTATTGTGTGTTATGCTCAATACCTGGGTGATGGGATCCATACCCCAAACCTCAGGATCACACAATATACCCAATGTAACAAACTTGCACATATGCCAACTCTATCTAAAATAAACGTTGAAATTATAAAAAAAAAAAAATAAAGTATTTTTTGGTTTAAAATATCTATGACAAAGTTTCTAATGAGTGATACTCAGCTCTGGGAATTGGCATAGATCCCAGAGCCTGGTAAAACCTGGAGATGCCAGAATAAGAGAAGCTTACACAGAATATATGTGTAATTAGGTGGGATTTCGGGATAGATATCTTAGTTGACATTTTTAATTTAGCTATTTAAAATTAAAATAAATCTTATGACTTATAAAATATCAGATTACAGGAAATAATTCCTCTATAGCTGATTAAATTTTTTATTTAACTATCTTCCGTACATGGGGCATATGTAAGGTTAAAAAATCTCTAGAAACTAGTTGACTTTGGTCATTCAATTAAGTCTTCAGTACCTCAATTTCTTCACCAGCAAAGTGGGAATAAAAATATATATCATTGAGTGAGGGTGAAATAAGGTGATATAGATTATGCCGGTTGGTAAACCTGTAAGCCCTCAGCAGATACTTGTTAGTATTCCCTCTCTCTCTAGACTGTAAAATCTTTCTGTTTTTTGAGGGGGAGAATGTTTCATTCATCATTGTCATCGAGTTTCAACACCTGTCTCATAGTAGGCACTCAATAAATGTTACAAGCTAATAGGCTTGGCTGTCTGCATTGGTAGATTTTAGCTTTAGTCATGCAGCCTTCAAAATTTCCATGATTCTATTTTAGTCTGTATGGAATTGTGATTGAGACTGTCAGCCAAGACTAATGAGAATGAGGTGAAGAAATTGTATTAACCTTTAAACAAGCTCCCAGCCTTTCTAGGGAGCCACTGGTGATGAGTCATCATGCTATTTCTGTATGGCTATCAAGGCTGAGTTCAGAATAGAATCTTTGGTTGTGACAAGATGCTTTTATATAACATTTTATATAATACTAAAATGATATTTCAATTCAGATTTTAGTTCAGAAAAAAACACATCCTAAAAAAGAGCAAAAGAAGCTTAGAGAAAATGTTAATCCTGGAAAATAACTACATATCTTCATAAAGTAATAAACGCAATATTAATAATATGCTGTCAAAGAAAGCTCAAATATAGGATTTAGAAGTCTCAAATTCTTGTCCTTAGTTTCTAACAACCTTTGTTATCTTGGGCACATTTTTATCCTGTTAGAAGCTTGATTTCTTTAGAGGAAGACTTTTGAACCAGACATTTTTCAGTATCTCTCACACAACTGTGGATATGGACACTGAAATAAATTCTCATTGCATTATTTTATTCTCCTTGATATTCATGACAACCTGTTTGTCCAGAGTAATTTCCAGGCATATGACACATATATTCTAAGGTTACGCTTCGTAATACTTTATTTTTATTTACCACCAATGAAACAATTTCAAGTTGTATATTGAGAGGCACTGGTTTTCAAAGCTTCCAGAATTTTCAAACATCAATGTAAATGGGCTCTTTTAGGGATATAACAGAGAACAATAATTTCTTCATTTGTTCTGTGGTTGGGTTGGTGGTATCATTTAGCAGTCATATAAACCAGACTGCATTTATGTTTGTGGATATTAAATCTAGGGACTATAATTGTATCTGTATAGTATAACATGCTGGACTCTAGAGTGACAGACTCTGAAAACAAGTGTTCTATTTTAGGACTTAGCCTAAAATCTACTTTTTAAAAATTACTGAAACTTTGATAGAACATAATATAAAATTATTAAGAGAACAAATTTCAAATGTCTGATGCCACCCAGGTTTACTGAATGACAGCAATGAAACCTCAGAATTGATTTGGGACAAGTGCTGGGTGAAGCATCTCTGAATGCTAACCAGTTTAACTGGCTCACATGCAAGCCGTAGGCTCAAAATAATTTCAGTTCCCAATTCAGCTGGGGTACTGTGTTAATTATAAATTGAGCTTAAGATAATAGCGATTAAATAATTAGTTTCTTTGTAAACTTCCCTTGTAGTAAGCTGTCTTCTCTTCAAATACGGCTTCCTCACACACAAAAAATGGTTTTATAGTAAGCTTCGCACATAATTTATGTTACCTGTATTTAAAATCAAACTCACCAGGCTTAGTGGAATAAATAATTTAGAAGTGATGGAAATGACATTATTGTTAAGAAAAAAACTATAAACTTGAAGCATTTCACTAAAGGTAACCATAATTATATTCACTAGGTCTACAAAGCAAGAAAATAATTAAATAAGAAATCTTTTCTCCCCCATATTTTTCTGAAGCATGCTGATAATATGCAACACACACCTATTGACATGTGCCTAATTCCTGGTTGACCATTCTTTCCTTTAACAGTGAAGAAAGGGTTTGTAAGTTTCTATTTTGTTGAGATAATTTTATATTTGCTCCAATTAATTCATGGTGTCATTTATTATTGCTCATGTTTTGTTTAATTGTGAAGTATATCATCCACATAGGGAAGTAAATACATAGTAAATAAGCATATTAGATCATTAAATAATAAAGCAAGCAGGTATCTACTACCCTGTTCACAAATTAGTAACTTTCCAGTAACCTGGATGCTGTTTCTTTCTGATTGCATCAGCCTACCACTCCCAGAAGTATTCATTATGTTGTCACTTTTTATACATTTTTTTCACTGTTTTAGATTTACTATATCTATATGTATCCCCTGACTATATCTAACTTTTCTATCTCTAAATGTTATACAAATGGAATTGCACTATGTATAATAATGTTTGTTTAATTATTTTTTTGTTCTATGTTTTATTTATTAGAGTTAGCTATGCTGTGTCATGTCACTGTAGTTTATTTTTGTTGTTGATGAAATTGATGATGATGGTATTACTCTATTATATTATTCACTCTATCTTCTTATTAAATATAACAATCAGTATCAGCTTATTAGTGATGGACCTCAGATATAAATCTATGTAGTCTGGCTCCAAATGCTGTACTCTTAAACATTATATACATTATTACACATAATAATGCTGCAATATGTATTTTACATATAGCCTAGTGTAAATATATAATAATTTTCCTAACATACAAATTTATGACTGTAATTGATGGATTGTAGGCTATGTGAGAATGCAAATTCATTAGATCATTTAAAAAATTTTCCAAAATGGTGATAAAAGTTTATAAATCACAACAGCATATGAATATTCTTATTGCTCCATTTTGTAGCCAAATTAGACATTTAAATTTGTTCTAATTTAACTATATCCAACTACTGCAGAGTTATGTTCTCTAGAAATATTCTTTCATAAGTAAAAATAAATGAATAAATATTCCCCAAATTGTTTATAATTTCTTACTTCTGACCTAGCTTTATTCTTGTTAAGTATTCTCTGTTCAAAGAAAAGTTGGACTGAACAATTCAGTGGTCTTACACTGTGTATTCAGGAGTCTTACACTGTGATTTTACTTTGAACTTTTAGTAACAGGTAAACAGCTTTTCACTTGTTGACTGCCTAATTGATTTTTTTCTTTTGTAAAATGCCCATTAAAGGCTCCTACCTATTTTTAAATGGAGTCTCTCTCATTTTCTTATTGAATGTAATTTTCAATATTTTAGTAATTAGTTATTTTTTCAGATATATAAATTGCAAATATTTGTTTACAGTCAGTGTTTTCTACACTACCTTTATGGTATAATGATTTGCAATGCTGTTGAATGCATTACTTTTTTTTTTTTTTTTTTTTAATTAGCAGCTGTTTGTGATCTTTTTTAAGAAACTATTGTCATTGAACCTTAAGTCACAAAATATTATTCTTTATTATCTTCTAAAACATTTATAATTGTGCTCTTCACATGTAAAATCCTGATGCACAAGGAATTGATTTTTATGTATAGTGTGATTGATATAAGAGCCTAGGTCAATAATTCCCATATTTATATATTCAATATTCTAAGCAGCATTTGTTTATTTATTAGCAGAATTTTATTTAAAAACCCATCTTTTTATTAGTGATCTCTAGTGTCAACTCTGTCATATATTGAGTGACCATCTGTGCATAGAACTATTTCTACTATGTGTCATCTGTCTATACCAGAACTCTGTTTTCCTTCAAGGGTATCTTGGCTATTCTGAGTCATTTTAACTTCCAAATAAATTTTAAATTCAACTTAGTTTCTAGTTTTCCTATTTATATTTTAATCCAAGCACCATTAACTACTATTAATAACTAACTCATGACACCTAATCAGTCGTGGAAGAGTTGTACCTAGCATCAATTTCAAGAACCAATTTATTTAGAGATTTGATTCTTTAGACAGCCACTTAGTTCCAGTGTTTTTCTGGGCTGCAAATTTTACTTTCCTACCTACTGAACCTACTTAGAGTTGAGTTCAATCTTTCTCTCCTATTGTGACAATCTTGAATATAGTCTTCCTTGTGTGGTAACTTGTCCAGTCCAATTTTTCTTTGAACAGAAAATACTTAATGAGAATAAAACTACGTCAGAAGTAAGAAATTATAAATAATTTTGGGAATATTTATTCATTTGTTTTTACTTATGAAAGAATATTTCTAGAGAACATAACTTTGCTGTAGTTGGATATAGTTAAAATTTAAGTAAATTGAATAATGAGTTCCTCTGATTTTAACTTAATGTGCTACAACGCAATTTGTAAGGCATTGGAGATAACATTAGCTTACTTCTGAAAATAAGTTCTCCCCAGTACTGGAAGGCTTTTTGCTAACATATGTAGATCTAGTCTACAATATAATGGAGTTTAAAGATGTGCAGTTTTAACAAGGTCTCAATATGTTACTTTTTACAAAGAAGCTAAAATTGGTCGATTTTAACTAAGGAGGATATCAGGGACCTGTAATTATCCAAGAATTGTAGTTCAAGAAAGGACTTAGGCAGAAACAAATCATTTTTCAATTAGATTATTTTCTTATACATAAACACTTTCTGTAAACGTAGGGAACACAGGAATATATTACAGGTATCCTTGAAATTTGTAGATATATGAGCAAGACAGAAATACTTGTTCTTCTTTTACTAGACTTACTTTCTAGTCTTTGTCTTCATAGAGTAACCACTGATGAGCTGTAATGCTTAACAATTAGCTCTCAAGAGAACAAAAAAATAAATAAATAAATAAATAAAAAATAAAAAATCCTAAAGTGTAGTGTTTGCCAATATCCATGATATAAATACCCAAGCTTCTATAGTGACATCACTGAATAAGGAATTGGGAGGAGACATGCACAACGAACTCTTAAAAACTGCTATGAGCCCGTTTCAGCATACTAATAGTTACAGATCAAATTTAGCATTAATGAATCTCTACTTACCAATTCTGGTTATCTCCTTGCAGACACTAGACCGAATTGTGTTTTCTTGCCCCCTTGTGGTTGAGTAAGGCCGTGTAACTACTGCTGGCCAAGGAGTGATAGCAGAGGTGGTACATAATATTTTGTCTTAAATATTTAATTGCCTTTGGAAAACCCTCCAGAGCTCTCTTTTGCCTCTGCCAAGGTCATGAGCATCTTTCTTGTCATCACTTCAGTCTTAGAGTCAATATGAAAACCAAAAGGAGAAAAATAATCTGTGATAGACATGTATATGAATGAGCATTAAGTCTTTCTAACATTGAACCACTGAAATTTCAGGATTGTTTGTTACTGCAACATAACTGATATGGTTTGACTCTGTGTCCGCACCCAAATCTCATCTGTAGCTCCCATAATTCCCTGATGTTGTGGGAGGGACCCAGTGAGAGATGACTGAATTATGGGGCAGATCCTTCCCATGCTGATCTCATGATAATGAATGGGTTTCAAGAGATCTGATGATTTTAAAAATGGGAATTGCCCTGTACAATTTCTCTTTTTGCCTGCTGACATCCATGTAAGATGTGACTAGCTCCTCCTTGCCTTCTGCCATGATTGTGAGGCCTCCCCAGCTGTGTAGAACTGTAAGTCCAATAAACCTCTTTCTTTTGTAAATTGCCCAGTTTTGGGTAAGTCTTTATCAGCAGTGTGAAAACAGACTAATGGAATAACCTAGCCTATTCTGTCTGATAAGACCAATTTTCCCAGTGATTAAAAATGTCTCTCCATTTAAACATTAAAATATTAAATCAACTTATGTCAAACACTGCAATTTGATTTTTTAAATCCAAATGCCAAGTTGGCACAGTCTGTACTGTTCACCTCAGCCAAATTCCAATAGGTATTTTCATCTTTCTTATCTTTTTGACGAAAATATATTTGGACTAAAAGTCAATGTTTGAAAGATTCAGAAAAAGAGGTGATGTTTCATTCACTTACTTTCACTTGTTAAAGGTTTATAGTCTTACTATGTGGCTAAGTAGTATATAGAAGTGATAGTACTTTAAATCAAACATTTTGGTGTATATTCTATGATTAACATACCTGATGTTTTTATGGCACTCACCTATACTCAAAAGAAATGAAGCATAAAAATACTTTTGAAGATTAGGCTATTTTTTAATTATCCAAATTGAAGACATTAAAAAAATAGATAAAGACAGTAAATGCATGCTATAAGTATTTCTGACTATTTATTTATTTATTTATTTATTTGAGACAGAGTCTCGCTCTGTCACCCAGGCTGGAGTGCAGTGGCAGGATCTCAGCTCACTGCAAGCTCCGCCTCCCAGGTTCACGCCATTCTCCTGCCTCAGCCTCCAGAGTAGCTGGGACTACAGGCGCCTGCCACCTCGCCCGGCTAGTTTTTTGTATTTTTTAGTAGAGACGGGGTTTCACCGTGTTAGCCAGGATGGTCTCCATCTCCTGACCTCGTGATCCGCCCGTCTCGGCCTCCCAAAGTGCTGGGATTACAGGCTTGAGCCACCGCGCCCGGCCCTCTAATTTATAAAGTCAAATGCATTATTAAAACTTGTTGAAAAAAAGGAAAGGCAAATTCAAGCAAAATGATGCCCAATGAGCCTGTTTCAAGTGCTATTGTTTTCTATGTTAATCAGGTCCTCTAAGAACAGATATCACACTCCTCAATTTTCTAGGCTGCAGAGCATTACCCACTGGGTCTGAAAGGTGTCGGATTTTGAACTCCACAGTTTTGTCACAGGAAATTGAGTTATACAGCAGTTATTTTCTTGCTGTTTTTTCCAAGTAATGTTGTCTCTGGAAAACAGAGTGAGGCAGCAAGAGCTAAATCAAAATGATGTCTGTTTTAATTTCTTCTTAACGTCATTTATACAAATAACTTGCTTTGTAATTAAATGAATACTGAATATGAAAGAATTATGAAAGATACATCAGTTTCACAGTAGTACCTATGTTTGTATGTAGAGAATAAACATAAGACTAACACGTCACCACACAATCCTGTGGAAATCAAATCTTGTACTGCAGACCAATTTTAGATGTGATGACCTGAGACAAGTTTTAACACACTGTTTTATAATATGATACATTATAAAATAATTGTTTAATGAAAAGTTAGATGTCAATATTTAGCGCACACTTGTGTTAACATTTTCTTATTTTTATAAAACTCAGTGATGCCAAAAATAAAACTCATCTGATCTCAATCTCAAGAAAACCTTATGTTTGTGATTGCCTTTATATCCTGCTGGATGTCTGCCCTACATTACTGTAGATATATGTGGCTGCATAGTTGTAGGAAAGTTTCATAATGCATAGTTAAGCTAAAAAACAAAAGAAAAGATACAGAAGACATCATTTTGTGTGTATCCCAATCACGAGAGTAAAAAATGTTTTAATAGCTGATATGGAAATTCACCTTAGTTGAGAGAACCGAGAAAGATGTCTAGATATATCTATTGCTGACAGAAGAGAGAAATCTGAAGACCTGATGATGTTGGAATTGGGAGAAACAAAGAGCTCAAAAGAGAAGAGCAAAACTCTTTACAGTGTAAACTCTTCATACTGAATAAAAGAAAAATTGTATTAAAAAAAGAAAAGACTAACATTTGAGAACATAGGAGCCTGAGACAGTCACTTAGGCTAGGGGTGAGGGGAGATCACATGAGAAGGAGCCAGGGAGAGACCCACAGTTGTAGCATGACCAAAATAAAAATTAAAACTTAAGGTTTTTAAGGATATTTAAGGATACCATTTATTATATGCCTAACTTTTATATAATATAAATATATTTTATAAATATAACATAAGGAATATTATATTCCTCGTTGTTACAGTTAATATTGAGTATCAACTTGATTGGATTGAATGACGCAAAGTATTGTTCCTGGGTGTGTCTGTGAGGGTGTTGCTAAAGGAGATTAACATCTGAGTCAGTAGACTGGGCCCACCCTCAAATTGGGTGGGCACCATCTAATCAGCTGCCAGCACAGCTAGTATAAAACAGGCAGAAAAAGTTGGGAGGAATAGACTTGTTGATTCTTCTAGCCTTCATTGTTCTCTCATGTTGGATGCTTCCTGCCTTTGAACATTAGACTCCAAGTTCTTGAGCTTTTGGACTTTTGGACTTACACCAGTGGTTTTCCAGGAGCCTTTGGATGCAGACTAAAGGTTGCATTGTCAGCTTCACTGCTTTTGAGGTTTGGGACTTAGACTGGCTTCTTTCCTCCTCAGCTTACAGATAGCCTATTGTGGGACTTCACTTTGTGATCATGTGGGTCAATTCTCCTTGTAAGCTCCCCTTCATATATACATATATCCTACTACTCCTGCCCCTTTAGAGAGCCCTGATACTCATTCTCTAATGAACTTTATAAATCAAACTACATAATACTGAAATTAAGCCCATTTACACTGCTAAAATAGAAAACAACTTTAGCTACCGTTCTATAACCCCTTTCACTATCACATGGACAAACCCTTTGAGACAAACTACTGAAGTCTAAGTTTTCTTGCTGAAATTATTGGAAAGGCCATATGGGAAGGCCTGGTTTTCAAACCTGAGCCAATAATTGTAGGACAGAAATTAAATTTTATCACAAAAATACTGCATGGTAGGTATATGAAACCAGACACAGAGACAATGTTAGCCATAGGAAGTATAACAGTGGTTCAGAGCATGATGAAAAAGTCAAACTCTGCAAAATATCTGAAGAGGCTTATTCAGTCAGATACGAGTGTCGATGGCCCATGACACAGCCTTAGGAGATACTGAGGATATGTCCTCAAGGTGGTTGTGTTATACCTTGGTTTAGTACATTTTAAGGAGACAGAAGTTACACACAAATACATAAATCAATACATGTAAGGCATACATTGGTTTGTCCTAGAAAGGTGGGACATCTTAAAAGTGGAGGCAGGTTCTAGATTCTAGGTAGATTTAAAGATTTCCAGTGGTAATTGCTTGAAAGAGTTAAGCTTTGCCCGAGAAGTTGAAGTCAAAATAAAGAAATGCTTGAGTTAGGATATGGGGGATCATGGAAACCAAGGTTCTTGTTGTATATATAAAGCCTGCATGTAACAGGCTCCAGAGGGAATAGATGGCAAATGCATCTTATGGGACCTTAAAATACATAGCAGACTCTATAGGAACGACCTAGTAAGGGAAAGAGATTCTCTGCAGAATGCAAATTTCCCCCACAAAAGACAGCTTTGTATGGCCATTTCAAAATGTGTCAAAGAAAAATATACTTTGGGGTAAAATATTTTGATTTCCTGGACCTGCTGCCTGTTATGTGATGTCACACCAGAGTCAGGTTGGAGTATGGTGTTCTATTGCTACAGAGTCAGTTTTGCCAGTCTTTTGATCTTTGATCTTGATTCTAATGTTAATGCTGATCAATTGTGTCTAAAGGCCAAAGAGAGGGGTTATAACAGGCATGTATGTCCAAGTCCCTTTACTCATCAAGGCCTGAACTAGTTTTTCAGGTTTCTTGGGATTTCTTTGGCCCTGTGGGGGGTCCATCCAGTAGGCTGGGGACTTGGAATTTTAATTTTGGCTTACAAGTGAAATTTACAGGTCAAAGACAAGCTTACCTAGATCTCAAGAGTCTTAAAAATTTTTAACTTCATATAAAATAATAACTACATTAGTAATAACTCTAGGTGCTAAGATAGAGAACTGTTTGTATTTATTTTTTCTTTCCAATTTCAGATAATAAACATGATAGATCATGTAACTTTTTATTTAGAAGATTTAGAAATTAGTGCAAATGAACACGGAAGCACAGTAACAATAGCTATTAGGAAACAAAACCAGTTTTGCATTATGGAAATTTTTATATAGATTGTTGGTCAATTTGGAGACATTTTTCCCTTGTAGTTTAAACGACAAACATACTGGTACAGTCTGCTTTGACTATATGAAACATATTTTGTTCTAAAATAGGTTTTACCTGTTTTTGACAAGCAATTTTTAAAATTTTTTTTTAAGTTTAGGAGAGATATTTTTGAGTTCAAATTATAGCCCATTAGAAATCACTAGGTAATAATCATGCATTAATGGAGAAGCAAGGTAAATTTATGCAGCATTTGAAACGAATTAAAAAATTCCCAAGGCATATAGATGCTTGTATGAGTTGTTAGCATCAGAGACATCTTTTAAAATGTGCAATGATGCCGCCTCTGTTCAAGAGTTATTAATTAATTTTTATTCCTTCCTCAATTAATCTACTCTGAATATTTCAACACATTTTATTCCAGTATTTCTTTTTTTTTTGAGACGGAGTCTCGCTCTGTCGCCCAGGCTGGAGTACAGTGGCAGGATCTCAGCTCACTGCAAGCTCCGCCTCCCGGGTTTACGCCATTCTCCTGCCTCAGCCTCCCGAGTAGCTGGGACTACAGGCGCCCGCCACCTCGCCCAGCTAGTTTTTTGTATTTTTTAGTAGAGACGGGGTTTCACCGTGTTAGCCAGGATGGTCTCGATCTCCTGACCTCGTGATCCACCCGTCTCGGCCTCCCAAAGTGCTGGGATTACAGGCTTGAGCCACCGCGCCCGGCCACCAGTATTTCTTTTTTAATCCTGTTTTTCTAGTAAGCAGATCCTGGAATTAAATGTGAACCCTATTTACTAACACAGCTTCCATCCATTTGTTTGAACAGGATAAGCTACATATATAAAGAAAATTGTCTAACTGTAATTCATTTCCTTAATCTTTCTCATTACCGACCTCATTCCATTGCTATTCTATTGATTTTTCTACTTCCAGAAATATTCCCAAGCACTTTAATCCTATGCCACAGTGGCTGCTTTAGTCTCTGGCTATAGAATACCTCAAATATTTGAACCCTCGCCCTGTGTGTGTGTGTCTAAGAACACTTCAAAGATTATTCAACTGAAACACCTGTTGATTATTTCATGTGATATTTAGGGATCCAATTACAATCAATGTGATCTCTTTAATCACCATTCTTCAAAATTTAGTCTTTCTCAAATTTTGAATTTTCAAACTCTTGGACCTATGGCAGCAGAAATGCTCTTTCCTTAAAATGTTTTTTTTTTTTTACTGGATCCATGGGGTGTATCTACAGTATTTTGTTTGCTTGCCTCATCCAGTTTCTTGCCTCCTCTCAAGCAAACCAAATTGTATAGATAGATCAATGGAGGGATGGATAGATAGATCAATGCTAGATAATTTTTACTTATTAAGTAGTCTGAAGTAGTTATCTTCCACTACATCATGTTTACAGGTATAAAGCACATTAATCTTTTATCTTTCCTAAAACAATTCTCCAAAAATATTCTTGTTCCATCCTCAATAATACATATTTATGAACATAATAATTTCTTCATCTGTCTAATCATCCATTGCACAGACAAATTCTGTCAGTCATCACCTCTCTGAATAAAACAATTCTACCCTCTCATTCTTTCAAAATATATTCTCAATTTTTTTTGTCTTTCTTGACTCCCTTTAGTGTGCGTCATCTTCTCTGAGCTTTCTTTTTTAACCTCACTAAATAAATTTGTGGATATGATTTCATAGCATCTTAAAAATACTGCATCAACATATTTTTAAAACAATGCTTAAATCTAGGTTTTCCTAGGCTTCCATTCCTATTTATGTCTACACAATATGGGTTTCCAGTTACCCAGGGGTTGTCTCCCAAAATTGTTTCTTGGTTTTCTCTCATATGTTGAGGTTAGGCCTCTAAATAATTTTATGAACGTATATCCTCTTAGAGAGAGATAGTTCCATAGACTCTGTGACTTTTCCCCTCTTTTTGTCAAATATATTTTAGGTGTGACTCATCTTTTATCAATTAAAAGAAAATATTTCTGTCTTCACTAGATCCATCAACAAGAGCAGTGAAGGACATTTCTTATTCCCTTTCATATTTATCTAAGCTGATATTTGAAATTTTTACATTTCCCCTAAAATTTTATTTTTTTCCAATGTAATTAGCTTATGCTATTAGTCTCTATTTTCCTTTTTAAAGTTGCTCTCATTTTGAGTTAAAGAAAAAAATGTTTCTCTTTGAACTTTCTCAGAACAAACGGTTCTCAGAAAAAATCTTTCATATTTGTTTGTTTTTTTAATTACTGCCTTTATTTTTGTGTTTGTAATAATGCCCTAGAGGTGTATTTCTTTTCCAAGCTCATGAGATGTTATGTATCTTTTAAGGGTGGCTTCTTCCCCAATTGTCTTTATGTGTTCATTGATAAAATTACCATACTCTGTGATTGAATCTCAGAGGTAGTGTGAGGGGGTCTAATAGATCTTTGGACTCAAGACAAGTTTTACCACTAGTGTTCCATCCTTAGGCTTAGATGAAATTACTCAGAGCATAAAGAAGCACAATTTGGGACAGAGGATTAGGCATTATCTATCATTATTTATCCATGACTAACACAACCATTAGGCAAAACCTTTTTCACTGGGCAGCATCTTCCTTACCCCACATGAATTAGAGGAATAAAATTACTACATGCCTTTTCTGATACTTTGTAACTATGTGCTGAAAAAATATTGTAAGAAATATTGAAGACTGCCATAATTATTATGACATGAACAGCACATCCTACTCTGAAGTTCAAATCACTGATATGGTTTGGCTGTGCCCCGACCCAAATCTCATCCTGAATTGTAACTCCCACAGTTCCCATGTGCTGTGGGAGGGACCTGTGGGAGGTAATTGAATCATGGGGGCAGGTCTTCCCCAGGCTATTCTCATGAGAGTGAATATGTCACATGAAATCTTATGGTTTTAAAAAGGGGAGTTTCCATGTACAAGCCTTCTTCTCTTGTCTGCCACCGTATGAGATGTGCCTTCCACCTTCCACCATGATTGTAAGGCCTCCACAGCCACGTGGAACTGTAAGTGCAATAAACCTCTTTATTTTGTAAATTGCCCAGTCTCAGCTATGTCTTTACCAGCAGCACGAAAATGGACTAATACAACCACATTGACTTTATCCAATTCCATGGTTCAAAATTCAGACTGTAGTGCTGAATGAGATTAATTTTAAGAAGAAAAAAGGCACATTTGTTATACATCAAAGAAAGATGCCCAATAATTCCTACATCACGGCCTGTAAATATCAGCTAGTATTTACCCGTCATGGTGGCTTACCACTAAGTTTTAGAGAAAATTAATTGATCATCCAACTAAAATATCATGAGAGAGTGTTTCCTGCACTTCACCACACCTGTATTTATTGATATGAAGTACTGTATTAGCTCATCTTGACACTTAAGATGCACTTTTTAAATACTAAACTCTTCAAACATATTTCTGAGGGCACCAGCCAAGTTTGCTCTTAATATTTACTCTGGCTTCATAGGATAAAAAGCCACAGTGTTGTCATCTAGTAATCTTATCTCCATTGCCTTGTCCAAAAACTTGGGGTCCTGATTGAATTTTGCTCCTCAATGCCAGTTTATGTTTAAATCCTGAAGATTTCCTGGGAAATGGTCTGTATATTAAGAATGTAGGACTGTATTTGCCTAAAACTTCCTCACTCTA
The DNA here is from genome assembly GCF_002776525.5 of Piliocolobus tephrosceles. Lineage (NCBI taxonomy): Eukaryota > Metazoa > Chordata > Mammalia > Primates > Cercopithecidae > Piliocolobus > Piliocolobus tephrosceles. Next base: position 140,645,874 of record NC_045436.1, on the reverse strand, counting down.
GAATATAATCAATTGAGAGGATTCAAAAAAAAAAAAAAAAAAAAGACTTGCAAAATGAGAGTAAGAGCCTCTTAAAGTTGGGCATGTCACCTACACCACCAAGAAAAAATCAGTTTTCTGGAAAGAGTGATTGGAATTAACTACTTAGGAACTCTGGAACTGATTGGACACTTATAACAATCAAGAAACTCTTTGATGAAGAAAGAGCTGATGATTCTTTGATATGATCCAGACATCTATTGCCAACTCTTCAGCCTTCTGTGTGGAGAACAGCCCACATGATCTTGTTCCTGAAGCATCTGACTGGTGCCAGGATGCTTAGTAAGGACCTTGTCTTCCAAGAAATTGGGGTTGTGCTGTTTGGTAGAAGCGGTTGACAATGGCTTTTTTGGGGGGGTGATAATAAAGTGTTCCAAACTATAGTAGTGGTGATGGTGGCACAACTTTTTTAATATATTAAAGTATATTTAAAATTTTGAAGACTGTTTTAGCAGTTTCTTAAAGGATTATACATAAACCAACTATATGAACCTACAAATTCACTCTCACATGTCTTTTCAGAAGAATTGAATATATGTCCACACAAAGGCTTGTAGGTACATATTCACATCATAATAACTCATAATAGCAACAAAACACCCAGGAAAAAAATCCACGTGACTGTCAACTGTGAATGGGTAAACAAAATGTTGCATATCTATGCAATGGTATACTATTCAGCAATAAAAAGGAACAAACTAAATATGCATCGATCTAACATAGAAAATCCTCAAAAACCTTACACTGAATGGATGAAAGCAGAAACACAAGATTTATTATATTTATAAGGGGTTTCCTGGAAAGGCAAACCTATAAAGACAGAAAATCAGGCATTGGGGAGTTATACCTGATATAAATGATGAATTGATGGGTGCTGACGAGTTGATGGGTGCAGCACACCAACATGGCACATGTATACATATGTAACCTGCACGTTATGCACATGTACCCTAGAACTTAAAGTATAATAAAAAAAAATAAATAAAATAAAATAAAAAAAAAAAAAAGAAAAGAAAATCAGTAACTGCCTCAGGCTGAGGCTAAGAGTGAAGACTGACCGAAAATAGACACAAAGGAACATTTTGGGGTGACACAAATGATTTAAAACTAGATGGTGGTTTTGGTTACATAACTTTATAAATTGACTAATGACATTGAATAATGCACTTATTGTATGTAAATAAAAATTAAAAAGTGCATTAAAATGAGCAAACATTTCACATCACTTCTACCTCTAAAGTGTAGACAACTGTCACACTTGCGTTGTCTGTCAAACACATTTTTTTTTCTATTTCATAAATTGCTACCTATATCTTCATATCAAATTTTCAGAGAGGGCATCTGATGTATGAGATTTTTATTATAATATAAGGAACAATTAATAGTTACACCCATTGGCTTCTGTTCCTATATGGAATTATAATTAAGAATCTGACCTCCTATGATAGCACCAGAAAAGGGCAAAAAGAGTTAACTGGTGCTTTCGTATGATATAATAATCAAGGTTATTATTTGTGTGCATAAATGCTATTCTTTGTCATTTAGTCATGAACGTGATTTAAAACAGCCCTGAGTTTGTAAAACTACACTTAAGTTGAGGACAAAGAAAGTTTGGCACATGAGTTCATTTTTCATGTGGACTTCAAGGTAGTTGAAGTCAGTGGGAAGAAAACGGGTTCTTCAACATATCACAGAGCAGAAGGAAATGAATCACATAGATCAGTCCTAATCTATACGTCATTTATTCCCAATTATTTCCCTTGAAAGGAGGGGTGCCTAATTGAACATAATTTGGGGGAGAGTCTGACATCTATTGGGCTTGTTTTCTTTGCTTGGTATCACTGTGATGATATGGTTAGTCCCAAAACACTTAAATCTGCTACCAAAAAGGAATCATCTTGTTTTTCTCTCTATTTTTAAAATTATACCAACTACCCTCCTCCTTCCATTCTCCCAGAGTTTAAGTTGAATTCGTGTGAGTGTAGGAAGTTTAATCATAGTATCTGCGCCGCATATCAATTTGTTGCCTCTCACCTCCAAATTTATACACACACACTCTGTCTCTCTCAAAATGCACAGAATTCCTTTAAGCATCCTTACTTTAGAGTGAACACACTATTCAGCTTTCTCAGTAGAGGGCACTAGAAGGATATTGCAAAAGAAAGGCCTCTCCTTAAGTTTCCCTGTTGAGTCAACAGTGCAGGCTGAAGCCATCAGGTGAAGCTCAACTCCAGCTTTGGTGTTGGCAAGAATACATGGTCTCTTGGTGACACTGCAGCCCCAAAGTGGCCCAGTGATCACCTTCAGATTGTCCTCTAAATCCACAAACCAGTGCCTGAAAGGCTTTCTTTCTACCTTGGCATCCTGAACTCTTCTGCGTGTCTCTGACATCCGCTTGCTCCCTGTGCTGTTGAATGGCACCCCTCCTACTATCTCCAGTGTTTCTTTTTCCTGTTCATGGACTTCAGGCTAATATTTGGTCTAGTCAAATTGGTGAATCTTTCTGATATCCAATAGGTAAAACTATACCTTCTCCAATAAAGGCTAGACACCAGCCTTCAAGAGACTGGGTAGTGGTGGTTTGAGGGGTGGTGGGAGGCACTTTCAAAGTTGTCCTTCCATAGGTGTTCTCCTTCAGTTCTAGGGCACTAAGTAGACTTTCCCTAATTATGTGCCTCCTGTGTTACTCACTGTGTGGATTCTAAGTCTAAGTCTTGATTTGAACCAGCTTATTAATATAGTTTGTTGTGTATCTTAGGATCTTTATTTTGTTATTATTGCTGAAATTGGCACCATTTATTACATCCCTAATGTTAAAATATGAGAAAAATTAAATTATTTCTTAATTAAAAGTAGGAAGCAACTCTAGAAGGCTTGAAGAGAAAATGATAAAAATTGTTTCCCAATTGTGATGGGTGGTGCTCAGGGAGTGAGGAAGACTTTGCCATGTATACTTTTTTATTTGTTTTTGCAATAAAATATAAATTATGTAATTTTTCCCATTTTAAACATTCCAAATGTACAATTTGAAGACATTATGTGGGGAAAAGAAAGATCAGACTGTTACTGTGTCTATATAGAAAGAAGTAGACATAAGAGATTCCATTTTGTTCTGTGTTTGAGAGGCTGTTAATCTGTGACCCTATCCCCAACCTTGTCCTTGCAAGAGACATGTACTGTGTGTGGTGACTCAAGGTTTAAAGGATTATGGGCTGTGCAGGGTGTGCATTGTTAAACAAGTGCCTGAAGGCAGTATGCTGGTTAAAAGTCATCATTCTCTTAATCTCAAGTACCCAGGGACACGTACACAGCCAAAGGTCACAAGGACCTCTGCCTAGGAAAGCTAGGTATTGTCCAAGGTTTCTCCTCATGTGATAGTCTGAAATATGGCCTCGTGGGAAGGGAAAGACCTGCTCGTCCCCCAGCGTGACACTCGTGAAGGGTCTGTGCTGAGGAGGACTAGTATAAGAGGAAAGAAGGCCTCTTGGCAGCTAAGATAGAGAAAAGCATCTGTCTCCTACCCATCCCTGGGTAATGGAACATTTCGGGGTAAAATGCGATTGTATGTTCTATTTACTGAGAAAGGAGAAAACCGCCTTAGGGTGAAAGGTGGGACTTGCCAGCAATGCTGCTCTTTATGCACTAAAAAGGTTTATGGAGATGTTTGCATATGTTTATCAAGGCACAGCACTTTTCCTTAAACTTATGTCACAGAGATCTTTATTCATACGTCTTACTGCTGACCTTTTCCCTATGATGATCCTATTATCCTGCCACTTCCCTTTTTCTTTGATGGTAAAGATAATGATCAATAAATACTGAGGGAACTCAGACACCAGTGCCGGCGTGGGTCCTCTGTATGCTGAGCGCCGGTCCCCTGGGCCCACTTTTTCTTTCTCTATACTTTGTCTCTGTGTCTCATTTCTTTTCTCGAGTCTCTACTTCCACCTAACGAGAAACGCACACAGGTGTGGAGGGGCAGGCCACCCCTTCATCTGGTGCCCAATGTGGGTGCTTTTCTCTAAGGTGAAGGTACGCTGGAGCGTGGTCATTGAGGACAAGTCCATGAGAGACTCCCCAGTACGTCTACAGTCAGCCTTGAGGTAAGCTTGTGCACTCGGAAGAACCTAGGGTAACAATGGGGCAAACTAAAAGTAAATATGTCTTTTACCGATTGCAGCTTTATTAAAATTCTCTTAAAAAGAGAGGGAGTTAAAGTCTCTACCAAAAATCTAATTATGCTATTTCAAACAATAGAACAGTTTTGCCCATGGTTTCCAGAACAGGGAACTTTAGATCTAAAAGACTGGGAAAAAATTGGCAAAGAATTAAAACAAGCAAGTAGGGAAGGTAAAATCATCCCACTTACAGTAGTATGGAATGATTGGGTCATTATTAAAGTACTCTTAGAACCGTTTCAAACAGAAGAAGACAACGTTTCAGTTTCTGATGTCCCTGAAAGCTGTGTAGTAGATTGTGAAAAAGAGGCAGGGATAGAATCCCAGAAAGGAACAGGAAGTTCACACTGTAAATGTGTAGCAGAGCCAGTAATGGCTCGGTCAATGCAAAATGTTGAGGATAATCAATTACAGGAGGTGATATATCCTGAAACGTTAAAATTGGAAGAATAAGGTCCAGAATTAGCAGAGCCATCAGAGTCTAAACCACAATGGCCAACTCCTCTAACAGCAGCTCAGATGCCTGTAACTTTACAACCTCAAATGCAGGTTAAACAAGTACAAACTCCAAAAGAAGATCAAATAGAAAAAAACGGAGTCCCTTATGTCTACTTCTTTCTATACAGACACATTAACAGTCTGATCTTTCTTTTCCCCACATTAAATGTATTCTGTGAATACACTGAATGTTGTTAAACCACTACCACTATGTATTTCCAGAAATTTTTAAACATCCTAAACAGAAATGCTAAATTCACTAAGCAGTGTGTCCCCATTTTCCCCTGATTTTTGCCCCAGGTAACATCTATGCTACTCTTTGTATCTAAAAATTGTCTGCTAGATATCCAGCATAATCCAAATAATCCAATATTTATCCTTTTGAGTCTTGATTTATTTTGTTTAACAGATTTTCAGGGTTTATTCATATCATAAGATATATCAGAACTTTACATATTTTTATGGCTAAATAACCTCCTGTTGTATGGATATGCTATATTTTTGTATCTATTCATCTGTTGGAATTTTGGGTTGTGTCGAAAACAGACTTTTGGTGAATTTTAAAAAATGCTACTATGAGCATTGGTGTACAAGTAAGTGTTTGAGTCCCTGTTTTCAATTGTTTGGGAAATATAACTAGGAAGGGAATTGCTGGACATTGACTTAAAATTTGTTTGAGTAGGAAATTTGAAATATTAAAACAATGTATTCATAATCTCATATTTTAAAAATTTATGTATCAAAATATGCCAGTCACTGTTGTCTAAAGAAATTCACAAGGAAAAACAACTGCTCTCTACTCTTGCATTTAAACTAGATTTTTAAAGATTGTCCTTCCATTGGGTAAGTTACCTAATTGCTAGACTCTTGGTTGTATGCTCATAACTAAATATGTCCCATTTTCATAGATTTTGAAGCTAATTATTACATTTTCTACCCAATATTTCAACATAATACAACAATAGTTTCTTGTATTGTCATTATCTGGGTAACTATTTAAAATTATTTAGCAGTTAATTTAATTACATTTGGCAAATTCCCTGGTAATTTTCCCCACTCATCACTTTTTCTGGACTGTCTATTAAGTGCAGGAGACATAATGTAATAACGTAATTCAAAGTTAAGATTCAATAAGCATCTTGCAATGTTTTGTGTTTGTAAGACAAGATTTTGTATTATCCTTCCTTGTGAAGAGCACATCTTCTAGCATCACCCTATGACAGAGGTGAAATTGCCTTTCATTCAGGTGTGAGATCTTCCAGCATGCTGGAGAAACAGACTGCCAACCTCATATCACAAGGTTTGAAATTACACTGGAAATCACAATGTCCCTTTTCTTGACAGGAACAGCAGGAAACAATATTCAGTTCAGACAGAGATAGAGACCCCCTACCTATAATGGCTTAGATTGATTTTCAGAAAAGTTTCTTCCTTTTTTAAAAATAATAATTGCCTATGACACACTCTGTCTAGTATCTTTCTGCTTCTGCATTTTTTTTGACTCAATGTCTACTTCCCTTTCTCTGTAACTTGTGCTTCATTCATTTTTGTTATGTTGGAATATTAATTATGAAAATGTGGTTCGAGTGCAGCGCCCCTAAAACATCATAATGACTGCTTGTTATTGGCATCAACACAAGAATGTTACCAGTACTTCTGTGTTCTCTATGAATATGGTACAGTCTAAAGTAAGTCTTTTCCTTGCCTTCTAAAGAAATATCCATTATATTCAATGCTGTCTAAAAATCAAACTTACCCCACTTCTCCAAAAGGATCCATAACTTGAACTGATTACATGTATTTTTAAAGGATAATTAGATCAGAGTGTGTTTCAAATTATTTAACGGATAGTTTCAATAATTTTATAAAAATATGAGTATTTTAAAAAACAGGCTTTATCTACTACACATTGATTAGTAACATTCTAATAGGTATTGAGATGAAAAATATTAATACCAATGTATTTTTGAAAGAATGGACAGGCATACAATGGCATAGCATAATGGATGACATATTTAAAGGCCTACTTCTAAATGCTTGTGAGTACAATGCTACAACTTCTACCTCTTAAGTGCATGTGGTACTTCTAAGAAATGTTGGTTTTGGTTGTGAGCAGTGTCTCACACCTGTAATCCCAGCACTTTGGGAGGCCGAGGCGGGCAGATCACGAGGTCAGGAATTCAAGATTAGCCTGACCGATATGATGAAACCTCCTCTCTACTAAAAATACAAAACTTAGCTGGACGTGGTGCCGCGTGCCTGTAGTCCCAGCTACTCGGGAGGCTGAGGTAGGAGAATCCCTTGAACCTGGGAGGCGAAGGTTGCAGTGAGCCAAGATGCACGACTGCATTCTAGCCTGAGCGACAAAGCAAGACTCCATCCCCCCGTCCCGCCCCCGCAAAAAGGGAATTTATTATTTTGAAGTACTTTGGTTTTTTGCACTCTAAGCCATGTGAACCCAATGTGAAAAAATTAGGAACAGATACAGCCTATTCAGCCAAAACACAAAAGATACAAACCAAATCATTACAGGATTTAGATGTTTTGTATCAATATTTTCCATAGTTGCAAATAGACAAATAAAGAGACATTAAACTGTGACTTGTGCTTTTTGTTAGCAATTAGTACTTCTGAGAATTGAGCATCAAAAACAATACAGGAATTTTACTCATATTCTGCATCACTTTTATAAACAACAAACTACTGCATTTTCCATTATTCTGATAATGTTGAAATAAGGAAAGTAATTTTTTACTGAAATAAGGGTAAAAACCCCACATATCTGACATCTATTTCCACTATTTCCAAGAACTGTTTTATTAGGAGGGCAGAGCAGCTTGCAACACATCTCTCTTCAAAGACAGGCACCCATATGATTTTTCAACTGACAATTCTAGTATAAATATAGCTATAATGAATTAAATTCTATAATCCATAAATGTAGGTCATAATATCAGATTGCATATCATATGCTATTTTGTCAGATTAAATATAAGAAATATGTGAATTCTTCAAATTTGGTGCTTGACATTCTAAAATGGTCCCTTTCCCACTCTTGACAAACCTTGAAACTAATGATTAACTCCTATTCATGAAGGTTAAATTCCTATTACATGATTTGTTCAGCATCTACTGATGGTATTTATGATATTTTAAATCTAATTCCAATAAAACTTGGTAAAACTTTGTCAGTCTGTTTTCCTTTTAAACTTTGTGGATTCAATATTGGTTGATTTTAAGTACTCATTATATTCATTATTTTCAATTATATCCTGGAATGTCATTTTCACTTATGGGTAGACAGTTGGAGAAAGGTCATAAAAGAAAATAAGAGATATTTCTCAAATGTTTTGATAGATATTAAAGCAAAATAATGCAGCAAAATAGATTTTTTAGTCAAAGCATAGTAGGGGAAAGTATATATCCTCATGTGAAATATGTTATATAAATAGCTATATTGTATTTTATTTTTATTTTTTATTGTTATATAGTTACCATTTTTTCAACTATTTTTGATTTAAAGTTGGAGGAATCTGCAGATGCAGAACCCACAGGTACAGAGGGCCAACTGTACAACAATTCTGGAAAACAATTTTAAAGATAGATACACACACACACAACAGCAAACTATAAGACAGGCAATCCATTCAGTTATTTCATGTACATTAACTCTTTCATATTTGCAGCAGTAGATATGTATAATAATGCTCAGCTTGTCATTCTTAGTAATTGCAAATGTCCATCTATGGGAAAATGAACAAAATATGCATTGTGATGCCATCATAAAATATCAAATTTTACAGCAAATAACTTTGTCTAGACATATCATCTTAGCTGTATCTTAGAAACAGTATTCAGTGAAAAAAAAAAATAAAGCCATATACTTGAGGCATTCTTAGAGTATGGTATCACATTTCAATACATTTTAAATTAAATAATTCTTAAAATTTTGTTTCGAGGCATGTGCTACATGGTCATTTTTTAAGGAAAAGCAAGGAATAAAAAAATAAGTTACAGAATATTAGTTACTTCTATAGTTGGCATAAGGCAAGAGTCTGGGAGTTCGGAGCACAGAGGGACCCTCGGTGTTATAATATTCTCTATTGAGTTGGGTGTCGGGTTTGTGGCCTCTTATTTTATTATTTTTTATAGTGCTAATAATTACTAAATATTATATTGCATGGAGAATATTTTAATACTTATATGGGTAATAAATGAAAAGATAATCTATCCCCTTAAATATTTCTCATTTATTTACTTTTACCTTTTTATTCGAACAAATGAATTTTCGAAATTGATATTTAGATTAAATGTCAAAATAACCAGCAAGAAAATAATTTTCCCATCGAGGTTTAAACAGAAAGAATTAATGATAGAGATTCTTAGTCTTAGTGTTTAGAAATATATTGACTATTTCCATTTATTTACATTTGTATATAATTCTGCAATAACTTGTATTTTTGTATAATAATTTAGATATCAATAACAAAAATTGTGTTATCAAACACAATTAATGAAAGAAACATGTTTTTGAATCTACTTTCTAATTGAACACACCAACATGGCACAAGTATACATATGTAACAAACCTGCACGTTATGCACATGTACCCTAGAACTCAAAGTATAATAAAAAACGAATAAATTTTTTTAAAAAAGAGATTAGCATATATGAAAAGTTTTTGAAAATGGGGGTGTCTAGTCCAATTTCTGAATTTTCTGGTTGAGTTTATTTATCAGTTAATTAATTTTTAATAAAAATTACAACAATAATATTTTGAATCACAATTAAAGACTTTATATAGGTTGTTCAATTTCATTATTAGAATAATTTTAGGATGCAGGTATAACTGTTATTCCATTATTTAGATGAGGAAACTGAGGCTTAAAAATCAGTTTAAGAATATACAGAGATTAAATGTTGAAGCTAGGTGGCCTGACTTAAGAGCCCAACTTTTAATCACAATTCACCTTTTATGTAATAATAGTGTTGCCCTTTTATCTATTCTTTATTTGGAACTTCTTGAAAAAAATATTATATACATAGAAGCATACTTTTTTTTTTTTTTTTTCTTTTGAGACAGAGATTCACTCTTTTGCCTAGGCTGGAGTGAAGTGGCATGATCTCAGATCACTGCAACTTCTGCCCTCCGGGTTCAAGTGATTCTCCTGCCTCAGCCTCCTGAGTAACTGGGATTACAGTTGTCCACCACCATGCCTGGCTAATTTTTGTATTTTTAGTAGAGACGGGTTTTTGCCATGTTAGAGAGGCTGGCCTCGAACTCCTGACCCGAGGGGATCCACATGCCTCAGCCTCCTAAAGTGCTAGGATTATGGGCGTGAGACACCATGCTAGTCAGAAGTATAATTTTATATGTCCAGTTTTTATTAGACTAATAAATGTGATGTTTATTAAATTATATATTTTCTTCATCATGTATAAAAGTATATCTGCTTCTATCTGTTAAATTATTTTGTGAGAAATCTGTTATGAATTGTATCACACATATTTGGATATTTTTTCTTATTTAATGTAATGATGTATGGTCTTTAATAAAATTTCTATAAAAATGTTCTATCATAGTGATTTTAATTTTTAATTTACATCTCAATCTTATTTCACATTATATTGTACAAATTTTCACCTATATCCATATGTGAACTGTGAAGTTTATATAATTACCTCTTCATACAATTTTCCTGGTGATGTGTCATGATTAGATTGGGTACTTCATTTAAATAAATGGGATTCAAGTCATATTTTTGTGTCTGTTCTAAATAATAATCTGTACAACTTATGATTATTTGGTACGATTTGAAACAACTCAAATCTTTAATATGTTTACTGCAAAGTCTTAGAACAGATATATAATTTTCCTTAAGAATCTTGTAGTTTTTTATTGCTTTCCGTTAATATTTAGAAAAAGTAAAGAAAATCTGGTATTTTTTCTTTTGCAATCATATGTCTTTTTATTTTTCCTTGGATATTGCAGAATGAAAATAGCTATATGTATATAGATAATAAGTTCGTGTATATACTTAAGTATAAGTATGTGTACTTACATTTATGAAAATACTTTTTCCTGAAATTTTCCTAACATATGGTAGTCATTTTTCAAAATTTACAACTATTTTCTCCAGGTGTGTAACTTTGATTATTGCTTCATTCATTTGGTGTATTTTTTGCTTTGAAAACATCTATTATATTTATGCTGAATTTCTAAGATCTGGCCCTCATATCCTTTTCATTTTCTCTTCAGTTGCATTTCTCCACTTTCCTCTTTTGTGTTTTGAGCATATTTCAAGTGTGTCTGTGAATTTCTAATTGGGTTTTCTAAAGTGTGAGTTCCACTCTCATTACTCCCAGTGTGGTTTTCCTTTGACAATCATGATTCTCTTTTAAAGCAATCTTCCCTACATTTTATTGACTCCACCAAACAATTTCTTCTTAATTAATGGAGAGAATAAATACTTTCTTATATTACATGAAAATAAAATAGGTATTTTTCTAATATATTCTTCTGGTTTTGCACTGCATATATTTTAGGTTAAAGTGAGATTTTTGGAGTGATGCACTTTAAAATTGCTTTTTTCATAGATTTGAAACTGAGCTTGTTTTTCTTTATTCTGTTTGGTAGTGGTGGTTTATTACTGTTTGTTTGCTCCTTAAGAATGCATTTTTGGGCCAGGTGCCGTGGCTCATGCCTGTAATTCCAGAACTTTGAGAGGCAGAGTTGAGTGGATAACTTGAGGCCAGGAGTTCCAGATCAGTCTGGCCAACATGGCAAAACCCTGTCTCTACCAAAAATACAAAATTTAACCCAAGGTGTGGTGATGTGTGCCTGTAATCCCAGCTACTCCGGAGGCTGAGGCATGAGAAGCCCTTGAACCTTGCAGGCAGAGGTTGCAGTGAATGGAGTCAAGATTGTACCACTGCACTCCAGCCTGAGCAGCCCAGTGAGATTCTATCTCAAAAAAAGAAAAAAAAAAAAAAAAAAAAAAAAGAAAAGAAAAGAAAAGAAATAATAATGTATTTTTATTATAGAAAAAGGTCTATTTTGATAACATGGAAAAAACTTTTGGCTCTATGAGAAGTCACAGCTGTGTTAAAATGAAAATAAGAAATAAGTACACAGAGGAACATGAATTCAAATAACATAATGGCCAAAATTAACAAAAGACACTGACAGAATATTGATATAACTACTCTGAAGATATCATGTACAAATATATTAAAAACTACAAAACATCAAAAAAGAAAATCCAAAGAAAAATGAACAAAAAGCACTCAAATCTCAGAAGTAAACACTTGAATTTTTAACAAATGCTTAACTAAATACTCAAATAGCCAAGAAGTAAGTAAAGTCCAAATTTAAAATAAGATATTTCACCAGTGTATACCTATTAATTTGGCAAAGGGTAAAGTGTCATATAATCAAGAGTTGATTAGGACATAAAAAGACTGTGAATTTGAACATATATTTTTATGAATACATGAAGACAAATTGGCATTAGTTATTGAAATTAAGTATGTGCCTAAATTAAAGACCAGGATGTCTCTTTCATAATAGTTGATGCACATTCCATAATGGAATAGGTATAAATGAGTTCATCATAGTTCCATTTATGGCAGAAGTGAGTTAGAGAAGCCTTAGTTGTCTATCACCAGAAGAAAAAGCTAATGTTAAATATTGGAGATGTGGTCTGAGGAAATAACTTAGAAACACTGAGAAACAGAAATGCTGGCATTTTTTCCAGCATCACATGAATATTAGGGGATAGCACCATTACAAACTCTTGTTATATCCTTTCAAAGATTGTGCTTTTAATTAGAGCTCTCTACCAATGCAGTGTGTGAAAAATGTAAGCAAGATAATGAATATGATAGCAAAATATCATTTATATAAATTAAAAACAAATTACTCTCAAAATACCACTACATATTTCTCAAGGATATGTAAAAACTTAAGAATATTAAATTTATAAGGAGTGGTGGAGATGAATAGCAGTAAGAATAGGAGACAAACAATAAATAAAATTAAGCAGAGAGCAAATAAGTGCTCAGGATGCTAGCTATCATTGCTATTATTAATAGTATTTAATATAATTTTTTTCCAAGTCTACAATACATATTCATGAGTAACTATAAATCAAGCATAGTACTATGGTAGATAGCCAGGTAAATGGATAGTTAAAATGATGATAAATGATAGAACACAGTTATGTATATGTGTGTATATATACATGAGCAATATACATATGGTTTTACATATACATATGTACACATACACACACACTCATTTTACTCAGGACATAAGTGCTATTAATAACTCATTTTATTGATGAGGAAATTAAGACCATGAAAGCTTAAGTAACTTGTCCTAGTTCACACAATGTGGCATGCTAAATAATGGCCCCCAAAGATGTCCACATTCTAATACCTGAATCTATGAATATTATCTTGTAGGGCAAAAGAGCACAAGATCTTGTATTAGTCGATTCTCACACTGCTAATAAAGACATACCAAGACTGGGTAATTTATAAAGGAGAAAGGTTTAATTAACTCACAGTTCAGCATGCCTCAGGAGGCCCCAGGAAACTTACAATCATGGCAGATAGGGAAACAAATACATCCTTCTTCATATGGTGGCAGGAAGGAGAAGAATGAGTGCCCAGCAAAGGAGGAAGCCCCTTATAAAAACCATGAGATCTCATAAGAACTACTATCAGGAGAACCAGATGGGAGAAACAGGCCCCATGATTCAATTATCTCTACCTGGTTCCTCCCCATGACACGTGGGGATTATGGGAAATACAATTCAAGATGAGATTTGGGTGGAACACAGCCAAACCATATCAGATATGATTAAGGATCTTGACATAGACTGATTATCTTGGATAATCTGAATGTATCCAACGTAATCACAAGGATTCTCATAAAAGAAAGACAGGAAAGTCAGTCAGAGAAAGAGGTTCTGTGAAGGAGGAAAATGTGATGACGGAATGACAGAAGAATGGAAGTCAGAGAGAGAGAGAAAATTCAATGATATTATACTGCTTGTTTTAAAGGAAGAAACTAGCCAGCTAAGGAATGCAGACATCCTCTAGAAGATGGAAGAGGCAACAAAGTCTTTCCTAGAGCCTCCAAAAAGAGCTTCTCAGCTTTCTATGTTAGTAATAATGTACATATGCACATACACACAATATGTTCTATCATTTATCGTTATTTTATTTATCCATCTGGCTGTCTATTATAATGGCGTGCTTGCCTTTTGGAAGCTTTAGTGATAACTCTGCTATCACTTTGATTTTAACTCTGTAAGTCCCCCTGCCCCGCTTTTTTGTCACTCTTAACCTCCAGAAATGTAAGAAAATAAATTTGTGTAGCTTTAAACTATATATTGTGGTAGTTTGTTACAGTCTCACAAATTAATACAGCCATGAAATTAATACAACCAGCAAGTGTAAGAGCCACATTTCAGTCTTATCTCAGATTCTCCACCTGTACTTCTGCTTTAACTTAATGGTTTGGAATAGTCTTAGGTGACACATCATAGAATTATTGTGGATATGTTGTTCAAATGAAGTCCTTCAAAATCTCCTTGAGTCAACCAAATTTGACCTTGTAACAATGAGTGAAAATGCCTAGCCCACAAAATTTCATCACACCATCACACTATGGCATGGAAATGAAAATATCACTCTGTGATATACACTCAGGCAGCATTCACTTGCTTTCCAGATTGCAACTTTTCTACCGATATTTGAATATGTGAGAACACATGATGATGAACTCATAGTCATCCCCTCCTCTTTTTAAAAGGTCTGAAATAATACTAAAATTATCTTAGTGACATCTCAGAATCATATGCTTACTGAAAATATGCAAAATAAACAAGTAATGGCATACTTAGGAAGATTGTCTCTGGTTACTTAGCACAATGTCTGGTACATATTAGAGATTAAAACATTACTAGATGAGGCCGGGCGCGGTGGCCCAAGCCTGTAATCCCAGCACTTTGGGAGGCCGAGACGGGCGGATCACGAGGTCAGGAGATCGAGACCATCCTGGCTAACAATGTGAAACCCCGGCTCTACTAAAAAATACAAAAAACTAGCCGGGCGAAGTGGTGGGCGCCTGTAGTCCCAGCTACTAGGGAGGCTGAGGCAGGAGAATGGTGGGAACCCGGGAGGCGGAGCTTGCAGTGAGCTGAGATCCGGCCACTGCACTCCAGCCTGGGCGACAGGAGTGAGACTCCGTCTCAAAAAAAAAAAAAAAAAAATTACTAGATGAATAAAGAATGTGACTTTTTCAGATTATCTTGCAGTGACATTAAGTTATAAAAATTTATGTGATCAATCTGCTTTATTTCTATTGTCATATAAATTCTTAGTTCAGTTCACATATAAAATAACATAGCACTATAATTGCATGTAGTATTATGAATCTCTATGATTTTTTTTCTTATATGTCTACACCTACAGCTCATAAAGATTAATGTAGTTTCACTGGAGTTGGCACTAAAGTATTTACAATCAGTATTAAATCAAATGTTATATAAACCAATTTTCATTAAATAACCCTGGAGCTGCTTCTTAAAAAATTATTGTCATTTGCACTAGGAATTAAAAGTGTCTCTACCACGTTTTATATTCACCATAAAGACTAAATTCAGAGTTAGAGAAATGTACAATTATAGGAAATTTTTGAATATACAAATTGACAGGCTTTCTTTAAATGCAATTAATTTGTAAGAAAGGAAATTTGAACTGAAAGGAAGTGGGTGCAGTCTTGTCTCTGTGTTTGAACGTAGTAAGTATCCTGGTAATGAGGGAATATCTAGAGAATGTTTCTGTTCTATGAACTATGCAATTGTCTCCCTATGTCATGAATAAGCACCGTATTTTATGATTGCATATTAAGTGATCAAGGTCATATAAATGTGTAGAGAGACTGAGTGAAAAGGCATTTGAAGGTCTGAAGTAGCTGGGAGCCTGCAGAACAATTCCTTGGGTAAATGCAATCAGGAAATCCTTGAGGCCTGAATGAATGAATTTCCCATTTCTCTCTTCCTGTCAGGACGTGAGGGATCCCAATGACAGACATTTTCAAATTTAGTTTTTCAGATTAAGATGTCCTAGAATTTACAGATAGTGTAAATGCATCCCCTAAATCTGTGATTTTAAATTTTCATGATAGCCTTTTAATTTGTTTGTGTTTTACTGCCTGGAAGTTAGAAACTATGCCATTGCTTGTCATCTCTTTGCCAGTGAGCTGACTTATGGGAGAGACACCATAAATGTATACTACATTTGCTAAAGATGCAGTGTTTTAAGGTGACTATGTCTTAAGTGGGGGATTTCAGCTGTAGCTTCATCCATCACATTCTTTCATGTGCCAAATGACTATTCTCTCCAAGGTATAACCTCAGGATATTTTTAACGTAGTACATTCAACCACGATCAGGGCAACATAACTCCTAATTTAAAATCATCACTGTGATTTTAAATTACCTCTAATTTTTGTCATCTGCAGATTTTCATGTTCTTTCTAGTTCAACAATACACTGAAAGTATACTTGTACTTATTCAGTATTTTCTTTTTTCCGAGTATCTGGTCCACCATAATGCTAATACTAAAAATCTTTGGTTTTATCTGTTGGTGTAAACACCTTTTTAGCTAGAATTTGTGGTTAATCACTTTTGTTTAGGACCATCATCATTTTAATTTTGTTAAAAGCAGTAGTTCTTTATTTTTGTTAAAAATACTTGAAATATTTACTCATTACATAGTGAGTTTGTTGTTGTTGCTGCTGCTGTTCAATAAAATTATTTATTCAAAGACCTTTATAAAAATCTACACCAATTTGTTGTAAACACATATATTTTTTACTGTTAGCAGTTGATCAGATTTTTCTTTTCAGCTCTATGTAGCTAATTTCTTACGATTTATCCACCAAACAAATAATCCTATGAATTTCGATATTCTGAATTAATCTATGGTATATTTCTGCTTTTTCTTGAGGAAGATATCTTCTGTTGTTTTCTAGAAAGACAAACTACTTTTTCTCTGAGGAACTTCTCATGTTTTATCTGACAGAGATTTCAATCAGGAGATCGTGATTTCCCCACCAACAGAGGTGCTCAGGTGACCAGGGCTGATTATCTCATATCCTCAGCTGGTTATTTTTCCAATGTCAATTTTTGGTTGAAGATGAAACTCTTTTATTCTTGTCAAAAGTAATCTTGGTGTTACCAAGTCACCTTCATCACACTCCATAATGCCTGCCCAAAATTAAGGAAAAGTTTAGTCAGAGCTGAAAAGATAGATTTCTAATATGCGGCTGTGTGCATTAACCCTAGCCCGAAAGGAGGTGTTTCACTGAATGTTTCACTTACATGAGTACATGAGCCAAAAAAAAAAAAAAAATCCTACTTTTCCTCTTAAGTTAATTGAGTGTCTTTTTTCACTTTTACCTAGAGTGTTTGGATAGAGGCCATGACTGAAATATTCCAAATTCACCATTTTTCCATGGCCCATATCCATAATTTCAACAAAGACATATATATATATGTGTGTGTGTGTGTGTGTGTGTATATATATATATATATATATAACTATCTAATTTATATCTGCACCCTAAATCTCTACTCTGAGCTCCCTCCATGAATAGCCAAGAGTAAATTTATAATCTTAACATGAAAAGTTTAATGTACCTCAAATTCAAATACGTCTATGACAAGAATCATTGCCTTTCATCATTTCCCTACTCTCCCAATAACTTTGTTCCTATTTTTTTTACTGGTCTATAGTTCACTGAATTGTATTCAAATCCATCTATGTGTCTAAACCTAAGAATTGTTATCTGTCCTCTCCTTCACTGTAAAACCCCATATCAAATGGCAGACCAATTTCTCCTAATTTTACCTTTGTAATTGTTCTTGAATCTATCTGTTTTACTCCCCTTACAGGGACACCACATTAGGTTACTATAATTTTCTAATAAGTTAAAAACATGACTCCTATGTAAATACAAGGTGAACACATGTCAAATATTTTGACTCCTGATTTATTGAGATAACCAATAAGAAAGTAAAGCTGGATCAAATAACATTTTGATAAATAAGGTATTTAGAATATCCCAGAAAGGACATTTTAAAGCAGGTTTACTAAGTTAGCTATAAAACTGATTTGTATCCTGCAAGATCATAAAACTGTAAATTTTAAGATTATATTCCCTACCAAACAGAAAAGTACATGTTAGCATGTAATTCTGTGGATTCTGAGCTCTTTATAGTAGATATAAAGTGAACTTTGAGTACATTTTCTTATATCATTAAATAATACTTTTGTCAGTCTACCATTTCGCTGACCAACTTTTAATATTTTTCTAAAAATTTTGCCCATTTTGCTCATATAAATTTGTCAAGGATTATTCTATAGCACAAGAAGCTGATCCTGTTTGCCCTAATTATGTTCACAATGAAAGAAGAGGTGGTTATTGTCATGTAAGTCTATTATGGAGTATTATGAGTGCAGAGAATTAACTTCTATCTGGAAATTTTGTTCAGTAATAGAGAGTTAGACTTTCATGATGCCTCTATTATTTGCTTTTTCATCCTAAACCTAGGAAACCAAGCCCAAGAAACTCTATTGTTGAAACTTCACACACACACAAGATTTTAGTGAGTTATTTTCTCTTTGAGATCCTTAACAGATTTTGAAATTTCTGGCCTGCCCAAAAGGGATCTTTCCTACCTTCTGTGAAGCTGGGACCCTTTACCCATAAAACAGGTATCAAACTAGTTTTATTTCTGAAAGGGTTTTGTAAGTACTGAGCTTACTTTTAAAATACAATCTTTGCTCCTTAATGAAAGGCTTTTCATCCCTTCCTAAATAAAATTTATTTTCAAATGTAACACTCCAGGTAAGGGCATTACTGATGGCAGCAGAGGTCTCATTTAGAGTGGCTGCTGCCAAGACGCACGCTGCTGCAGGGAGACAGGCCCAGGCCTCTCGCTCCATGGATCAGACAGGAGCCCCACCCTCTCTGGGTACACTGCCACCCCCCGAAGTACAGGACCCAGCATCACTGTAGTCTGCATCATTAGGGTTTGGGAAAGTTGTCCTCACCAAGTCTCTGAATGTTTAGGGCATCTGCTCCCACGGTCTGTCCTTTGTCTACTCCTAGCACTTGCTCCAATCTCAGAGCAGGGTTTTGGCTGACCCTGGGTGCTGTCACAGCCTGACCAGGTGTGCACATCCTCAGGGAAGTGCTGACACACCAGCCTCCTGCTACCTTAGCCCCCTCTGGGCTTTGGGCACTGACAAGCATGGGAGGGGAAACCAGGGGGGCACTGAGGGCAGATTGGCACTGACCTGCAGGTACATTTTGTTACCAGTAGCCTGGTATGCGTGGACAGCAGCAGAAAGCAGAAAGACTTCTGGGCAGAAGGGGATGGGTCCTCAGAAGCCTCATCTTCAGCTAGGGAAAGCCTAAAGCCTGGGGGCTGGGCTGCCAGTCCTGTGGACTGAAGGGGGATCTCATGGTGCTTTTTACTGGGCCCAACCATGGTTGCCATGGACCAATCAACATGGACTTCCCCATTCTGAGGCACATAAAAACCTTGGGCTCAGCCAGAGCAGGCAAGATGATGAGATGACCAGCTGCAGAGAGGAGCTACCCTCTCTGCTGATAGCTGGAGAATGTCAGGATGACCAGCATCTGACAGGAACTTCCCACTCCAGGTATGATATGCCTGCAGGGAGGAGAAACGCACTCCAGGGCTTCCTCTCTGCCAAGAGCTGCTGAGCCAATGAGACACCTGCCGGCAAAGAGGAGCCATCCACCTCAGGGCCTCCTACTGTCTGCTGACGGCAGAACACTTGTTGGGACACCCTGCCAACAGAAAGGAGCTACCCATAGCAGGTCTCTGAGCAGCTCTACTGCTCATTCAAGCTCCTCTTCATCTTGCTTACCCTCCACTTGTCTGTGTGCCTCATTCTTTCTTGTTGCAGAGCAAGAACTTGGGGCCCATCAAATGGAAAGACTAGAAGAACTGTAACAGAAACAGGGCTGAAACATTCCCCTTGCTCACCACTGTGTGGACAAAGAGAGGGAGAGAAGAGCTGTGTTTCTTTGGGGACCCCAGATCTGGGAATTCCCTGAGCCAGGGCTGTTACTCCCTCTTTGAGGCCCTGAAAGTTCCCAGCATCTCAGAGCTTCCAGACACTACTGCATTCCACAGTGCCAGCAAGGGAAGCCACTTGCAGTGTGCTTGGTCCAACTGCAGCCTCACAGAGAGTCAGTGCCTATGCTGGCACCTGGAGCTGCCTGGCCCACTCAGCAGCCAGCATGCCTGACTGTGCAGTGGCCAGACCCCACACTCATCCACTCACCCACTTCTCGCTGCTCTGTACCTGGCTCACCCTTGGTAGGCATGGGATTCAGGCCAGTAGCGTGAGCTGAGTGTAGCCTGCCAGGCTAAGTGGGCAGACAAGTCAAGTGGGTCCAAGGAAAAGCTGGGCAAAAGAGCCACTGGCCACAGAAGTTTTCAGCCAGAAAAGCAACACACCAAAGATCCTGTAACATTTGTTGCATAATTTATGTGTCCTGGTTAAAAAAAAAAAAAAAAAGTAGAACAGATTCCCATTTAACATACACAAATAACTATATTGCTATGAGAAGTTAGAATGTTCAGTAAAAGTATTTGTTTCAGAAATCTGGGAAGCCACTGAGAATTAGGTGACATTTTAAAGTTTTATTTCAGTTACTTAAAACACAATTGACCAAAAATGATTATTACAGATTGATAAAGGGAAAATAAAAAGGGAATCCTTCATATATTGATTAGAAAATAAATAAATATAAAAATTCAAAAAGTTCCTGCTATTGAATTATTCTTATTTGTTCTTTCATCTCTGTGTAATAAATTATTATTATTATTATTATTATTATTATTATTATTATTATTACTGGATCATGGGTCAGCAGTCTACTTTCACAATGTTAGGTGCTTCTGGACCACAAAGATTCCTAACAATCCTGACTCAGCTCCCTGGTACAAGAAGTGGTCTAAGACTTGTCAACTTGGAAAATTGTGTCCAATGTTGTAATTTTTGATGTATCAATAGTTGATACGACTTGGTACAGTACTTTTTAGTAGACTCTGAGATTGTACACTGTATTCCTTGAAACTTATAGCAGAAGTTTCAGGTAGGCTTAAGAGAAAAGCTGAAAACATTTGTTCAAATATCAATAAACGGAGTCCCTTTCCAGTAGTCAGAGTATTCTCTTAATTAATTTGAGATCACAAACAATAAAATGGACAAACTGAATTAGTTTTCTACCACTAAGGAAAATTTTGTCATAAACTTAGTGACTTAAAACATCTATCCATTATCACATAGTAGGTAAAAGCCTGAGCTTGCTCAATTGAATTCTCCTGCTTGGTCTCTCAAGGCCAAAGTCAAGCTGAAGTTGTTGGCTGGGCGGGAATCATATTTGGAAGTTTTAAGAAACAATCTGCCTCCAAGCTCATTCAGGTTGTTGACAGTATCAATTTTCCTGCTGCTCTAGGGCAGAGGTCTCTATTCTCTTACTGTTTTTCAGCCAAGGACTGCTCTCAGCTTTTAAATGTTATTCATTCTTAAGTTCTTTCTACCTAGCCCCATGCACCTTCAAAGCTTGCACCAAATCTTTCCCTTGCTGAAAAACCTTTTGATGTTGGACTCACTCTAATGTATTCTTCTGCCAGCTGCCAAAGAGCTCACATGACTAGGTTAGACCTACCCAGATTATCTCTCTAATTTAAAGGCAATTTATTAGAGATCTAAGTTATGTCTACAAAACTCTGTCTGACTAGGTCACATAATGTAATCACAGGGTAGCACCAGGGAGAGAAAAGCCCAGATACCATCTTACAACTCTGTGTACCACAGAAACAAACAAACAAGCCCACAAACCATATTTCTTGGTCTTTATCACATAGTAGAATAGAGGCTCAATAGCCATCTGACAGAAATTGCCAAATGATTAAACTGTAAAACCTGACTCCTCATCATTGCTGTAACCAATGACAAATCATTAACTGGCCATGAAAAAAAAAAAAAAAAAACAGAACAAGAACCAGAACTAGGAATTAAAACACAGAGTCAAAGAAAATGAGTAAAAGAAAGACAGAAAATGTAATATTCCATTGCCTATAAGTATTCACACCAGAGACTAAATAATAATCATAATAATAATGTGCCTATAGTTAAAGAACTAATAAGTTATCTTTGTAAGGCTGCTGGGTCCATCCCACAGACCCTGGCTGAAAAACAGATGAACAAATGCACTCCGACACTGATATCCAGTGAAAGAATGGACTAGGGGACCAGGCTGCCAACAGACACCGAGGAGGTTGCTGTAAAGAGTCAGCAGCCACAGCCCTGAACAACTGGCGCTGTGGGTATTTAATCAATATAGATTTAATGACAAAGGCCTTGAGTCAACATGCTAGTAGGTAATTGCACATGGAGGATTAAATACCAGGTTTCTGGAGACATGAGTAAACAAGCTATTTAGAAAAATTCTCCTGCATTCTTTTATTCTTACTTCTTCCCTTTTTCCCAGGGTAAGAACCACCACCTTTAGTTCATGCTTCCCAAAGCTTTGCAACCCTCACCAGCCTTCCAAGAAGGTTTGTGTTTTCCCTTCAATTTCTCCCACCACCCAGACCGATCTCCTATACAAGGCCAGCCAGTGTAATTGGCTGTACCAAAAAAGTCCTTGGTCATCTTGGTGGGACTTTTAAAACTGCAGCAGGTTAATTTTCAAAAATTTAAAAATATAGCAATTATGAAAAGTTCAATCAAATCTGTGTCACAGGTTTATTTGACTCAATAATCATATGACGGAAACAGTATGATGGTAAACTGGTTCTAGCTGTGATTTAGAACAGAAGCAAAGGACATACATAGTCCACAAGAAAGGTTAATAGCCTGTCACCTGGGCTTTCCATGACCAGAAAGCATCATCTCATTTGTTTTCCACAATGCAGCCAGAGCAATTTTTTAAATTAAAAATGTATCAATTTACTCGGCATAATTGTCATTTAAACCCACATTCCGTGCTTTTCTCAGTGTGGCCTACAAGACAGTATAACTTTTGTGACTTGCCTGCCTGCCTCATGAACTTAAAACACTTTCTCACATTTCCCTTTGATGTGCACTTCAGCCTTTGGACTTTGAATTTTTCACGTGGTCTTTTCCTATGCAATATTCCATCCAAGAGTATAGGGCCTTTCCTTGCAGGGGCAATGCTTCTGTCCTTACCTTCTTTTTGACGGAGCAGGAGCATTGAACCATCATCTTGGACAAACACCACCTCCTTAAGTTCCAGTTCCTATTCTAACCTCATGCATTTCGAAGAAATCATTTCTCTTCTAACTACAAGCAGCCCCTCAGCCAGAAACAGCCAAGAGTAACACACAGATAAGACACCTCAGGCACAGAGGGAGCGGGGGAGAAAGTCTCTTGGTTAACTGCCAAACTTCACCTTCATACAATGAGCCCCAGTAAAAGAGTGGGCCTTAATAAGCACATTCCTTTCCATTCAGGTGCACTGAGAAAGGAAAGCTGACAGCAGATTTGGGGGATAAGCCTGATGCTGTAGAAAGATGAAGGAGGAACTACGTAACCAGCGCAAAGAAACTAAAATCCTTGAAAAAAGAATGAATGAATGGATAACTAGAATAACCAATGCAAAGAAGACCTAAAAAGAACTGATAGAGATGCAAACCATAACACAAGAACTACGTGACAAATGCACAAGCTTCAGTAACTGACTCGATCAACTGGAAGAAAGAGTATCAGCGTTTGAAGATCAAATGAATGAAATGAAGGGAGAAGAGAAGTGTGGAGAAAAAAGAGTAAAAAGAAATGAACGAAGACTCCAAGAAATATGAGATTATGTGAAAAGACCAAATCCATGTCTTATAGGTGTGCCTGAAAGTGCTGGGGAAACTGGAACCAAGTTGGAAAGCACTCTTCAGGATATCATCCAGGAGAACTTGCCCAACCTAGTAAGGCAGGCCAACATTCAAAATCAGGAAATACAGAGAACACCACAAAGATATTCCTTGAGAAGAGCAACTTCAAGACACATAATTGTCAGATTCACCAAAGTTGAAGGAAAAAATGTTAAGGGCAGCCAGAGAGAAAGGCTGGGTTAAACACAAAGAGAAGCCCATCAGACTAACAGCAGATCTCTCAGTAGAAACTCTCCAAGCCAGAAGAGAGTGGGGGTCTATATTCAACATTCTTAAAGAAAAGAATTTTCAACCCAGAATTTCCTATCCAGCCAAACTAAGTTTCATCAGTAAAGGAGAAATAAAATCCTTTACAGATAAGCAAATGCTTAGGGTTTTTGTCATCACCAGGCCTGCCCTACAAGAGATCCTGAAGGAAGCACTAAACATAGAAAGGAACAACAGTTACCAGCCATTGTAAAAACATGTCAAAATGTAAAGTCCATCGATGCTAGGAAGAAACTGCATCAATTAGTGAGCAAAATGCCCAGCTAATATCATAATGACAGGATTAAGTTCACACATAACAATATTAACTTTAAATGTAAATGGACTAAATGGTCCAATTAAAAGACACACATTGGCAAATTGGATAAAGAATAAAGACTCATCAGTTTGCTGTATTCAGGAGACCCATCTCGCATGCAGAGACACACATAGGCTCAAAATAAAGGGATGGAGGAAGATCTACCAAGCAAATGGAAAACAAAAAAAGCAGGGGTTGCAACTCTAGTCTCTGGTAAAACAGACTTTAAACCATCAAAGATCAAAAGAGAGAAAGAAGGCCATTACATAATGGTAAAGGGATCAATTCATCAGAAAGAGCTAACTATCCTAAATATCTATGCACCCAATACAGAGCACCAAGATTCATAAAGCAAGTCCTTAGAGATTTACAAAGAGACTTAGACTCCCATACAATAATAATGGGAGACTTTAACACCTCACTGTCAACATTAGACAGATCAACAAGACAGAAAGTTAACAAGGATATCCAGGAATTGAACTCATCTCTGCAGCAAGCAGACCTAATAGACATCTACAGAACTCTCCACACAGAATATACATTCTTCTCAGCACCACATCACACTTATTCCAAAATTGACCACATAGTTGAAAGTAAAGCACTCCTCAGCAAATGTAAAAGAACAGAAATTATAACAAACTGTCCCTCAGACCACAGTGCAATTAAACTAGAACTCAGGACTAAGAAACTCAATCAAAACCGCTCTACTACATGGAAACTGAACAACCTGCTCCTGAATGGCTACTGGGTACATAATGAAATGAAGGCAGAAATAAAGGTGTTTTTTGAAACCAATGAGAACAAAGATACAACATACCAGAATCTCTGGGACACATTTAAAGCAGTGTGCAGAGGGAAATTTGTAGCACTAAATGCCCACAAGAGAAAGCAGGAAAGATCTAAAATTGACACTCTAACATCACAATTAAAAGAACTAGAGAAGCAAGAGCAAACACATTCAAAAGCTAGCAGAAGGCAAGAAATAACTAAGATCAGAGCAGAACTGAAGGAGATAGAGAAAAAAAAAGCCCTCCAAAAAAAATCAGTGAATCCAGGAACTGGTGTTTTGAAAAGATCAACAAAATCTATAGACTGTGAGCAAGACTAACAAAGAAGAAAAGAGAGAAGAATCAAAGAGAAGCAATACAAAATGATAAAGGGGATATCACCACCAACCCCACCAAAATACAAACTACCATCAGAGGATACTCTGAGCACCTCTACACAAATAAATTGGAAATCTTAGAAGAAATGGATAATTTCCTGGACACTTACACTCTCCTAAGACTAAACCAGGAAGAAGTTGAATCCATGAATAGACCAATAGCAGGCTCTGAAATTGAGGCAATAATTAATAGCCTACCAACCAAAAAAAGTCCTGGACCAGACGGATTCACAGCTGAGTTCTACTGGAGGTACAAGGAGGAGCTGATACCATTCCTTCTGAAACTATTCCAATCAATAGAAAAAGAGGGATACCTCCCTAACTCATTTTACGAGGCCAACATCATCCTGATACCAAAGCCTGGCAGAGACACAACAAAAAAAGAGAATTTTAGACCAATATCCCTGATGAACATCGATGCAAAAATCCTCAATAAAATACTGGCAAACCAAATCCAGCAACACATCAAAAAGCTTATCCACCATGATCAAGTGGACTTCATCCCTGGGATGCAAGGCTGGTTCAACATACACAAATCAATAAACGTGATCCAGCATATAAACAAAACCAAAGACAAAAACCACATGATTATTTCAATAGATGCAGAAAAGGCCTTTGACAAAATTCCACAGCCCCTCAAGCTAAAAACTCTCAATAAATTCGGTATTGATGGAAAGTATCATAAAATAATAAGAGCTATTTATGACAAACCCACAGCCAATATCATACTGAATGGGCAAAAACTTGAAGCATTTCCTTTGAACACTGGCACAAGACAGGGATACCCTCTCTCACCACTCCTATTCAACATAATGTTGGAAGCTCTGGCTAGGGCAATCAAGCAAGGGAAAGAAATAAAGTTATTCAATGAGGAAAATAAGTCAAATTGTCCCTGTCTGCAGATGACATGATTGTATATTTAGAAAATCCCATTGTCTCAGCCCAAAATCTCCTTAAGCTGATAAGCAACTTCAGCAAAGTCTCAGGATACAAAATCAATGTGCAAAAATCACAAGCATTCTTATACACCAGTAACAGACAAACAGAGAGCCAAATCATGAATGAACTCCCATTCACAATAGCTTCAAAGAGAATAAAATATCAAGGAATACAACTGACAAGTGATGTAAAGTACCTTTTCAAGGAGAACGACAAACCACTGCTCAGTGAAATAAAAGAGGACACAAACAAATGGAAGAACATACCATGCTCATGGATAGGAAGAATCAATATTGTGAAAATCGCCATACTGCCCAAGGTAATTTATAGATTCAATGCCATCCCCATCAAGTTATCAATGATTTTCTTCACAGAATTGGAAAAAACTACTTTAAAGTTGATATGGAACCAAAAAAGAGCCTGCATTACCAAGACAATCCTAAGCCAAAAGAACAAAGCTGGAGGCATCACGCTACCTGACTTCAAAATATGCTACAAGGCCACAGTAACCAAAAGCCAAAATTGACAAATGGAATCTAATTAAACTAAAGAGCTTCTGCACAGCAAAAGAAACTACCATAAGAGTGAACAGGCAGCCTTCAAAATGGGAGAAAATTTTTGCAATCTACTCATCTGACAAAGGGCTAATATCCAGAATCTACAAAGAACTCAAACAAATTTACAAGAAAAAAACAAACAACCCCATCAAAAAGTGGGCAAAGGATATGAACAGACATTTCTCAAAAGAAGACATTCATACAGCCAGCAGACACATGAAAAATTGCTCATCATCACTGGCCATCAGAGAAATGCAAATCAAAACCACAATGAGATACCATCTCACACCAGTTAGAATGGCAATCATTAAAAAATCAGGAAACAACAGGTGCTGGAGAGGATGTGGAGAAATAGGTACACTTTTACACTGTTGGTGGGACTGTAAACTAGTTCAACCATTGTGGAAGACAGTGTGGCAATTCCTCAAGGATCTAGAACTAGAAATATCATTTGACCCAGCCATCCCATTACTGGGTATATACCCAAAGGATTACAAATCATGCTGCTATAAAGACACATGCACACATATGTTTATTTTGGCACTATTCACAATAGCAAAGACTTGGAATCAACCCAAATGTCCATCAGTGACAGACTGGATTTAGAAAATGTGGCACAGATATACCATGGAATAGTATGCAGCCATAAAAAAGGATGAGTTCGTGTCCTTTGTAGGGACATGGATGCAGCTGGAAATCATCTTTCTCAGCAAACTATCACAAGAACAGAAAACCAAATACCGCATGTTCTCACTCATAGGTGGGAATTGAACAACGAGATCACTTGGACACAGGAAGGGGAGCATCACACACCGTGTCCTATTGTGGGGAGGGGGTGGGGGGAGGGATATAATTAGGAGACATACTTAATGTAAATGACATGTTAATGGGTGCAGCACACCAATATGGCACATGTATACATATGTAACAAACCTGCATGTACTTAAAGTATAATTAAAAAGTATAATTAAAGTATAATTAAAAAGTATAATTAAAAGTATAATTAAGTATAATTAATTAAGTATAATTATAATAAAAGTATAATTAAAAAGTATAATTAAAAAAAAAAAAGAAAGATGAATGGGAACAGGCACACAACTCTCCCTCCCAGATAAGCACAACAAAAAGACACAGAAGCAGTCCCATCCTCTGATAAACTCTTCCACCTGGAATTCTTAAAAATTCTTAATCTGTAAGAGAGTGTACCTCTGACCAATCTCGGCCAGGAGCCCCTCTCAGGTGTATTTCTTTAAAATAAACCTGTTCTTGACTGTCAAGCCACCTTTCATGTTTCTTTTCTCTTTCCTTAATTCTTACATTTTTCATACACCTATATTATAATTACCCTAGGTAATGTAATTCAGTAGTAATTCCCTCAGAATATTTTTCCTTGCTTCACAGTCTAAATCAGGTTTTTCACCATGTCTCTAAATCAAACACCTTTGGGATTGTATTCCTTTCCTATGGAATTGCCTTCTCAATTTCAATTATGCATTCATTAGCAAACAATAATAGACTGTGTATTTGTGTCCCCCACAAATTCATAAGTTGAAACCCTAACCTCTAATAAGATGGTTTCAGGAAATAGCACCTTTGGCAGAAAATTAGGTTTACATGAGACCACTAGGATGCAGCCTCCCTAAAGGGATTGGTATACAAAAAGAGAGTCCAGAGTTCTCTCTCTTCACCATGTGAGGCTAACACAAGATGGTGTAAGTCCAATGAAACCCTCCCAGACACCCACCAACACCTTGAAATTTGACTTATCAGCCTTGAGAACTGTTTGGAATTAATATCTGTTGTTTAAGCCACCCAGATTATAGTATTTATGTTATAACAGTTTGAACTGAGTAAAACACAAGCATATTTGATGAATGTAAGTAGAAGCAGGGACCTTGTATATTTAAAATTTCACTTTTTTGTTTGTTTCTGACACTCTCGCTCTGTCACCTAGGCTGGAGTGCAGTGGCACAATCTCAGCCCATTGCACCTCCGCCTCCCGGATTCAAGTGATTCTCCTGCCTCAGCCTCCCAATTAGGTGAGATCACGAGTGTGTGCCACCACACTTGGCTAATTTTTGTATTTTTAGTAGAGACAAGTTTCTGCATGTTGGCCAGGCTTGTCTCAACTCCTGAGCTCAGGTGATCCGCCTACCTCGGCTTACCTTATTGCTAGGATTACAGGGGTGAGCCACTGTACCCATCCTAAAATTTCACATTTAATACCATGCCTGACATATATTATGAATTAAGTATATACTCTAATTAATTAATACCTCAGTGAATTCAAGATAGACTTTATTTATTATTGTATTTTATAGTAAAACATAGTTAAAAATCAAAATGTATATGCCAGCATTTTATGTTTAAGTTATAACAAATAACACTCAAGACTATATCAGATGCAGGATAAGTTATGGCAGATTAATATTTTGACTGATTTAAATTTAAATGTGAGATTCATAAACGTGCAATTATTTTCCTTTAGAAGAACAGCTCAGTTCTTATTAGATTTAGTTTTTTAAAAAATTAATCCCCTGTATATTTTCTTACAACGCACCACATACAATAAAAAAAATAAATTACATACATCAATTTGTAACACAACCTTAGGTTTGTGATAAACTTATTTAAATGTCAACTTAATTCATTTTCTTATTGAATCTAATGTATGTGATATTGCATGCCCTTCTTTCATGTTCGGAAACAATAAGTCATGTTTTATATTTTAAAATTAAATACATACATATTTATAAATATTTATATGCATCAATATAAAGCAATTCCAATAATATGGAAAACATAAAGAAATACATACCACCTGAAATCTCATCCATAAATAAATCACTGCTAGTATTTCTATGATTTTTCTTGTAGACATCTTTTATACACACATAACAATTTACATAAATTGGCTAAGATTCATGCAATGCAGTGACTTTAAGCAAAATAATTAAATTTATTATAAAGCAAAATATGTAATCTTTAAACTAAAATGGCAATCCATAGTTTAGGGCAAACATAAAAATAAAAAATTGAAATGAAATGAAATGAATCTCTTGCTTCATTTCTTCCCAGTTTCCATGTTCTCATCCCCAGCACTCAACTATTTTAGTTGTCTTCTATTCTCCCCATTTTCCTGCTGTAGATATATCACATTAACTTATCCAATCCTGATGATGTACATTTATGCAGTTTCCAAATAGTGTTATTCTCAAATGTATTATGAGTAAATACTCTTGTGCACCCACATTTTTGCAGTCTGATTTTGTTTTTAGTATAATTCCTAGTGAAAGTAATTTCTAATGGGAAAGAGTATGCAATTTTTATATGAACTCATATTAACTCTTCCACTTACTCCATGTCCTTACGCTATTTCTTAACCCCCAGTGTATCTGTTTTTCTATGTACATAGAGAAAACTACCGCAGTAGAAGTATCTGATTAGATTGTCGGTGTTGATTACATGAGCTAATATACATTCATTTTCTTGCACAGATGTATCGTTTAATAAATCTAGTCTTTATTTTAATGACTTTTTCCCTTTGTTTTAAAATAATTTTAAATTTTCAAATATTCACAGGAATTGTTATTTCTTACTAAGATTTTACGATTATTCCTCACTTGGGTGGCACATATATTAAAATTGGAATGATACACAGAAGATTAGCATGGCCCTTGCACAAGGATGACATACAAATTCATGAGGTGTTCCATTAAAATTTATTTAAAATTAAATATAATAAATAAATGAATAAACCAATTAATTAAATAAAAACAAGATTTTATGGTCCTTTCATAATAACCCTCTCCAGTTAAAGGTTTAAAACATATTTTTACTATCTTGTTTTACTCATTTTATTGTTCTAAAGTCTACTTTGGAATTAGTATTTAATTTGACATTTCTTTTATTATGAATTATAATGAATCATATATTTTTTTAAATTGTTGTTCCAAATGATATGAGCAATTACCCCAATACCAGTTATTGAATAATTCTTTCCTTACTCCCTTGATTAAAAAATATATTTTAATGAAATATTATAGTAAATGTCTCCATACTCTCAATTCTGATCCATTGATTGAAATGTAGGCACAGAGTGTGACTGGCCTATTTGATATCCATCATTGGCTCTTGATATTGTTAACATTATCTCAGCTACGTCTACTAAACAGATGTGTGAGGAAAGATCAGGGGATGAAACTGAATAGGCCTACATCAGTCACTGTAATCCCACCATTTTGCTAGTGTTTAGACAAGGGGTAAGCATGTAAACCCACTTTTGGTAAATGACATACTGAAAGAATATTGCCTTTCTCTACATTAGAGATGACTGCAGGAAGAATATTTTCTTTCCACTCACCGATTCCTTTCCTCATGGTTTGCTGTTGTTTAGGACTTGTCTGTTACCCTGGAAGGCGTCTTGTAATGAGGAGACACAGATACAGAGCTACTGGAAAAAAAAAAATAATAATAATACAAAACTGCCCAATTCCAGACAGTTTAAGTAAATAATAGAGAATATTATCTCTTAAACTGTGGTCCCTCAGATATTTTATTATATTCTGCCAAGCAGATAACATTCCTTTGTTCCTATACTGGCATCACACTGTTTTAATTGTTAAGACCTCACTAAGGTTCAATATCAGATATAAAAAGTTTTCCACGAATGTCACTTTTTACCTTTTTTTGTATCATCCTCACATGAGTATTTTTTAAGTAAGAGTTTAGACTATTTGTTTAAGGTCACGAAAATATTTTACAAATTGTATTAGGAACTTTAATTACAGTGGATGTGTTTACAAATTTGTAGATAATATATTTAGAAAATGTATGTGTCTTGGCTAGGAATAAAATATGATTTCCAATTAATTAACATAAGCTCTTATGTGAATTAGTAAAGATTTAAAACTTTTCTCATATAAGGTAAATTTACATCAAAATATTTCTCTTTATTTTCTTATGATAATTTCTAACTGGTCCCTTGACTTATTCCTCATACAGCTATTGCTTTATTTTCTTATAGTTTGTGAGCATACAATGATATCAACCATACATAACAAGAATTTTTATAATTTCTTTACTATAATATTTTACATTACTGTGTTAGTGTATACTACCATATTAATGTAGCTAATAGGTGTGATGGACTCATGATCGAATTCCTTACTTTAATGGGGACATTTGATTATATAACTATTAGGCAAAATATTAGGTTTTACATCAAGATATATATTTTTAATTATTTTAATTATATTGAGATATTCTCATTTTATTATAAGTTTTTAAAAGATTTTATATTTTTATTCAGATCACCCTATGGCTTATAGTATATTAATCTATACAAATATTGACTTATATTAAGGTTTTTCAAACATTAAATCATCCTTGCATTTTTGAAATTGTTAAACTGTTTTATCTTATTGTTTATCATATTTACCACTTATTATATGCTATTTTTTCTATATAATCTACTATATTAAATAGTGTAGAATTTAATTTATCTTATAGTAGCTATAAATATTATTATTTACTGCTTATTACTTATTCTTTCAATGAATTCTGTAAATACGGTATCAATGTATGATTCTGTTTTCTGATTTTTCATATAATTTAGTGATACTGTATGCTTCTTGAAACCACTTAAGATGAAATTTCTACAAATGTAAAATAATGAGATTATGTAAGTACCAAGCCAGTGTCTTCTTTTTTTTAAGTAGGGTTTATTTATAGAACAGTTTTAGGGTTATAAAATTATTAAGCAAAATTTGCAGACAATTACAAAATATCCCCTCTTCACCCTTCCCCCAATCACAGTTTCTCCTGTTACTAACTTTATGCCTTGCTGTAGTACATGTGTTACAACTGATAACACATTATTTATAATTTATTGCTAACAAGCCCATAGTTTACATTAGAGTTACCTCTGTGTGTTCTATAGTTCTATGGATTTTGATAAACATGTGAATAACCACTGTAGTATCATAAAAATGGTTTCACTTTGTAAAAGTCCCCTCTGCTACACACCTAATTGTCCCTTCCCCACAGACTGAAACCCCTGGCAACCAGTAACCTTTCCTTGTCTCTATAGTTTGGATTTTCTTACTAAAAAAAAAAAAAAAAAAAAAAATCCTGACTTTATAAGATTAAGTATTGTAATTTTAAGGCAAATATCTGAGTGAGTTAAATTCATCCGAACAGAAATACACTAAGAATGGAAATATGTAGGTAGGTATGAGCACTTGAGAACGCTGGCTGAAATAATGTGGCTAATGTAGTTGTGCTAATGTTGCGAATCCACCATCACCATTGGAGCCTCGGCTGGATATGAAGGAGAAATAAAGTTTATCTCAATCATTCCAATCTCAAGAATTCAATCTTCCTTTTTCTCTGAAAACTTTCCAGCCTCTAGCAAAATGTATATATCAATGCTTTATGCCAAAATTGTAGGAATGTTTATAATTAGTTGAGATACTTTGCAGGCATTTGCCTCCACTAACCATCTTTGTTGAGATACAGAGCAAGTACTCAGGGACCAAAATGGGGCAGGCACTGTGCTAGGTTGTAAAGAAGAAAGGAGTAGAAAGTGAAATTGAGTTTTAATAAATAAAATTGTTTGATCTCAAGTCCTTCTCAAAATGTTTTCTTACAAGTCATACTAAATGTCTTATATTTTCCTCAGAAAAATGACTAAATGTCTATATTTTAATCTGCCTAGGGTTTTTCTTGTGAGTATTTAATAGGCTATGTAGGGGTCATGACCCAAACTCTCCAACTAAAAAAAAAATACACAATATGTGTTATCTGTTATCTGTACCACTAAACTAATAAATTCACCATACAATATTTTGGTTTACATTCTAATAAAAAAATTAATCAGATTGCTAAATAACTGCTCTCATTGATAACCTAGATAAATTAATGCTTATAAAATTTGGGTCTTAAACATAAACTTCAGAAACTTTTTGGAGCTTAATCAGCTAATTTCCCATACTTCTTTGGCAAAAGAAGTTGCACAAGAGATGGCTCGAGTTCTAAACATTTATTAAATTACAGAGAAAAATGTATAGATGATGACTCACTAGCTTCATAAGAAAGATTGCAAAAACCTCATAATATTGCCAAAAAATGTGATGTGAAACATTAATGTTTTTCTATAGTCATCTAGTCATCACAAATACTATAAAATAAATATTTCAATTCATCTCCATCTTCTCCATTTTTGTAACTTAAAATGCTTTATTGAGAATGAATTGCCTCAGATATTGAAAAAGTTTGGAAATATTGCTAGATTAATTATATTTTAACAATCAATATTGAGTAGTGGGCAGGGTGTTCTAGGATCAGCCAAAAACAGTATAGTTGCAATTTTTGCCTTTGGGAAATCTGATAAAGATTTTAAAGGATATTCTCTAGCATTGTTTTGACTTTTACAACTACAAATACGTTTTCTCTAGAAAAAAAAGTAGGTTTGCTTAATATGATTGAAAGTAAATTTCTGTTATTTTCCTATTTGAAAATTAATAGTACCTGGAATTTGTTCAAGTTAAACTGTGCTTTCTGAAAGGATAAAACAAGAGCATTAAAAATAATTAATATCTTCACCAGAAAAAGTTAATGAGAAGAAACAGTGGATTTAAAACACTTCCCACATAATTTATTTAAGTATGTATGATTGATTATATTTTCATTTCATTCATGTGTGGATATATTTCTCCCCAAGTATGTCGTAAACTTTTTAAGATATTAAAGTACATATATTTTATTTTTTTAAAATTACATCTAGCCCAGTATTAAATATGGCATACATATTTAATTAATACTTAGCAATTGTTTATGGATTTTTTTCTTTGAATGCAATAAAACTAACCTGTCATAATAGTTCAATGATGGTTTTATTTGTAACATCATCTATTTCTACAAAATTCTTTGAAATTTTGTATTATTAGTATTCTATGTTCATGAAAATATGAAAAATAAAATACAAGAAATATTTAAAATTAACAGTTTTTACCCTTAAGGTGTGGATTACAATTCAGCCTATGAATCTAAGATATCCTTATTAAAACAGAGATCAATGTTGTTTTACGTCCTGATCGATAGCAGTGTAGTCAAATATAGTGCCAATAATATTAGCAACACTTCCACAATAATTACCATATATAGACACAGGCCTAAGCATGTTACCTGGATTATCTCAAGTATTCCTCCTAATAAGTCTTACAGATAAATTTATTTTCTCTGTTTTACATATGAGAGAATTGAGTACTGATTTTTAGTAAGTTGCCAAGTTTTATTTGAGAACAAAACTCATACTCATTAATTAATTGAAATAAGTATTCTAACTGGGTCCTCCCATTCTCTATCAGGACTTCTTGATTTTATGGTTCACTATTTCTCTTACATTACATCAACAGTCTACTGAGTCTACACCTTTACTACCCATGCTGTTCCCTCAACTCATCAACCCTCTTTCTGTTCATCTTATAGTATTATAATGACTCTATTGCATCTAATTTTAGCCCCTTGGCACTTTTCTGTATGACTGCAAAACTGCAAATGTCAGTAAATCAGCCCCTTTCCCTACTTTAAGCCTATCCTGGGAAAGCTGAATGTGACAACAGAAAAACACCACCATACAGGGCTTACTTTAAATCAATGATCATTTCATTAAATCATGCTCATAGTGATGCCAGGTAATCTTATTTCAGTTTAGTGGTCCATTGACTCTCACACACTTCTAGAAGTAACTTTATTAATTTTTCTCTTGTCACATCTTCCAGTTGCACCCCCATTGTCGTTGTCATTCTCAACTGACCATTTTCTTCTTATTTGACTAAAAACTTACGAGCTGGTGGAAGAGTACTTTAATACAACGCCATCAGCACAGTACGTGTGTACCAGAAACTTTGCCCAGATACTCAATATTTCCTTCTGCTACCAACAACAATCTGTCTGGGCTCCTATCTAAAACCTGTTTCTACTTGTGCCCATTATTTCATCCTTTTATTCCTACTCAAGGACATAGATCTATCAATATTACTATCTCTCCTATCTTTTTCCTACATCATCAGATTTTTTCCTGCCTACTAGAACATTCCTAATAGCATTCAAATTTCCTTACATTTTTCAAATTATTTTTCAAAATTATCACCTTTCTTAATTTTCTCTGTAATCAACCACCACATTTATTATCTTTATTTCAAATTCCATCGTACAAAAATATTATTGTATGTCCTCAATTCCTCTCTTGCCATTCTAAGTCAAGACTATTCCAATGAATGGTTTTTCTACAACTGTTCTTTTGAAATTGCTATATAAAAACATTAGTGGCTTCCACATTACCAAACACTCTATCTTTATTGCAGTTGACAGAAAATTAAACATAGTTGATCATTTGCTTCTCTTTAATGGGTTTCTGTTTTTCCACTTGGCCTCTAGGTCATCTATTTGACTGCCTTCTCCCTTCAATTCTGCTTTGCTGGTGTTTCTGCATTACTTTGACCACTTCATATTCAAGGACTACAAGGTTTAGTAATTGAATCTCTTCTCTTAATCATCTGCATGCACCGTTTTGGTGATCTCATATAATTCCATTGCTTTAGAATCATCCCAGCTAATGTTCATAAACTTTATATCACTGGATGATAACTATTTTTTGAACTCTAGACTGATATATTCAACTATTTATTTGGTATCTTCATTTAGGTGTCTAACAGAAGTTAGAAAATTAACATACCCCAAAATGGGTTGCTTTCACATCTCGAAAACTGTTTCTTTTCCATCCAGTGTGATTTCAATTATAGACTACTTCCCAATTTTAATTTCTGATACCAAAACTTAGGCTCATCCTTGAATGTTTCCCTTTTCTCTCACTCAAATTCAATTTGCCAGTAACCTATTTGCTTTACTTTGAAAATGGATTAATAATTCCACCACCTCTTAACACTGTCATATTTGCTATCTTGGTCCAAACCATCATTTCTCACCTGGATTATTCTTCCATTTGCATTCTAAATCTTCTCCCAAATTCTGACCCAGCATTTTTGTTTTAAACACAGCAGCTACATAACATTTTACAAATTTATTTCCTGCTATTAATCTTTTAAATTCCCCTTCTTCAGTGTGTTTTCTTATCAATCAATACAATGGACAGAAGCCCATATGTACCCATCATAACCAATACCCGTTACCTTCCTGACTCTGCCCTTCACTCTTCTCAATACTTCTGTGATCCACAGCCTGGTCTACTTGCTGTTCCTCAGGGCACTTGCACCTGACGTTTCTTCTACCTATAATATCTTCTGTTCACAAACGTGGTACATCCTATTCTGTTCTTTTATTTATTTTTATTCATAGCACTTTCACTATGTTCTACATGTAATGCTTGTTTCCTCTTCAATTCTCCCATGCCAATAGGGAAGAAGCTTGAATTTGCCACTGTAGTTCAAAAATGTAATGCCTATTGTTTATAATGTACTAAAAATATTTGCTCAATGAATATATGAACAAAGTAATGAAAGTGATGGAGAAGAAATCTAAATCTAGGATTAACATTAAGGAATATGCAAAGTTGTAACTCTTATCAAACAAGTTCATTTAAGGACTGTTGCAGAAAATGGTTTTCTTTTAATGTTGATCAGTGTAGACAATTCAGATAATTTCCCAAAGTAAGTTTGGCTGACAGTATAAATAAATTGATAATTTTCTACATTTTACACCCATGTCTAACATGATCACATTCAAAACTAAAGAATGTGTAGGCTTTTAGAATAAGTCTGGGGATGTGAATATGTTGTATCTTTCAATTAATTCCAATTCAATTTTTATATCATTTCTGTGAGTGAATTACTGTGCAAAGTTGCTGATGCATAATAAACACAAGAACAATATACATAATCTGAACAATGTCATATATACAAAATCATAGAATTGTAAAATTGGAGGCACTGTTTGAACCTTGGAAGGTATTTCAAGGAAAAAAAATAAGAGAAACTGTTTTCTTTGGTGCAGGTTAACTAAAGGAACATATTAAGTATGACGCAACTTGAATAGTAATTATAGTCTTCAGTCATTAATTGCCTACTACAAGCCGTTCAATGTTTTTTTTTTTTTTGTGTGTGTGTGTGTGTGTATATATTTCACATGTACAGAAAAGCCCATTTTGAACAGAAGCAAACAATCCTTTTTGATATATTCATAATATTGTATTCAATATCAGGCAGGCAGTAATTCATTATTGCTTATTTAGCTAATAAATTTTAAAAAGAAAAAAACACTGGTAAAAAACACATGACATATTTATATAATCTGCTACATATGTGTGATTATGGCACTTTGAAAAGCTTATTTGAAGGGAGAAATGAAATATAATATGTTTTATAATAAAAATGTCTTGATTATTCAACATTGCATTCTATCTAACAAGTACAGCATTTGGCACATAGGTGCTCAGAAACTATGTGAATAAATAGAAGAATTATTCTTTAAGGACAAATATTTTTGTAACACAATTATTTACTTATTAACTCATGAAGATCTATACTTCTGTAATGCTAAATTATTGCCATTTAAACAAGTGAGCATTTCTGAAAGTATGCATATAGAGATGTCAAAACTGGTGCAGACAGCGACATAACCCACTCATTCAAATATGCAATTTTATTCAAAACATTTAAAACTTGTATGATACCATCACAAACCAGTCACAGTGAGTGCATTATACATCACTGGCACCCCAACACACACCCTGTGGTGTTAATCCTAAAGGTTCTGATCATCTGGATGTTGAAGGGAGGAGGTCCTCAGTGTGATCAAAGTAGTGTGGAGAATGGAGGGAGGAATGTGACAAGTAGCAGAAAAGAAATAATTCACTGTTTTGTTTGTTTGTTTTAGACAGGATTTCACTCTGTTGCTCAGGCTGGAATGCCGCAGTGTGATCTCCGCTCACTGAAACCTCTGTGATTCTCCTGCTTCAGCTTTCCAAGTAGCTGTAATGACAGGTGCCCATCACCATGCCCAGCTAACGTTTGTATTTTTAGTAGACACTGGATTTGCCATATTTGCTGGGCTGGTCTCAAACTCCTGACCTCAACTGATCTGCCCACCTTGGCCTCCCAAATGCTAGAATTACAGGCGTGAGCCACCACGCCTGGCCTAAATTAACATTTTAACAGTGAGTTAAATTACCATAAATTACCATAACACTTTACTCAGGTAAAATATTAGCCTAGAAATAGATCTTGATCAATATGAATGACAAACTTTATAATCAAATAAACAATAGGTAATTAAAAGATGAAGCAGTTTTTCTCAGGCTTTGGAAAATTTTATCTTCAATAGCCACTTTTTAAAGACAAATGTCAAACATTAAAAACTTGCTAATATGGTATTTTTTATCTTACAAAAATAAGCACAACAAAAATGTGCTTCTGAACACTAAAGTTTTGTGAGTTAATGGCCTGAAAACATCTTCCAGATCCTAAATTCATATTACCATTTTTTTATGATCTGAAAAGATTTTTTCCCAAAATTGTACACAAGGACTATGATGAATCACCCTAATAGAAAATGAACTATTTTTGGAATTTTGTTAATTTACTCCTAGTGAAATTAGTGTTTTCAACTGATCGCCTTTGTTTTCCAATACACAGAATTGCCAGCTGTTTCTATTTTTCAGCAATAGCTTTTATATCTGTGCTTAAGGCAGCAGTTGTTGAATTATTTTTAAATTATTTTGAGGTGCTTATTCTAAAAGTTAATGAAAGCTTTTTTTCTTTAATTTACTTGGAACAAGTAGTTTATATTGTTTTCTTCCTTTCCCTTTCTTTTTTTACTTCTTTCTTTCACTCTTTTCTGTAAATAGTCTAGGATAGTGCTCTGAGAGTAACTTAGCTATCACGGATTTTTTCCTTTGTAGGTGGCATTGTTGTGCTTGATGCAAAACAATAGAGTTTTAATAAATATGAATACGATTAATATATATTAGCTGAATTGCATGCTGCTTTCATTTGTAAGAGAAAGGGCTGGGTAAGACTTTGTGTTCACAGATAGGATCAGAGTGCGACGTTTTCTTTAAAATTGAATTTAGAAAAAAAATTCCTTTTATACATGAGGAATATGACATGCATAACAAAATTTTCAATGTTTTAATATCCTGTTATATTACTTATAAACTAATTGTATTTAAATTTGTAATGCTCAAATGATCACACGTTTACAACAGTGAATACTTTGAAAAACTCAAATTACTACATGATGATTGCTGTAAATCAAATAAATTGTAGTGGCCCCAGGGAGAAAATATGTGTTGTTATGGACAGTCAGAAGACTGATTTCCAGCAAATACATCTCTAAAAGCACAACTCAAAATATAAACTGATTATATTTTAGCATTTTTATTTTGTCAGAACCTGCTCAGATATTACCATTGTGTACTAAATAAAACTATCAAGCCTTTGCATCCTGATTGTATTTTCTAAGAAATCTATCTTAATATAAAGAAAAAGAAAATTATTATTTTTATTTTTTTAGAGAATCTGGTTTCTCAATAATAAAGATATGAATAATTTTATTAAACACAATTTTTTATACTGATACTAGATCCATACAATTCTTAATTCCTACAGAAATTATTGAATGCCTTGAACTTGGATAAATTTTATTACACATCAATACATTGATTTCTGCTTAAAACTACCCCAAATAAATAAATGCCTCATGTACTGGCATAAGTAAATTTTTGAGTACATCAAAAATAAAAATATTTTTTTTAAAAAACAATTGAAGCCTAATGCTTGGTGTTCTAGAATAAGGGATGGTGATTCATACTAATTAAATATAGTCAATATATTTCACCGTCATCTGATATGTTGATATTGTTTTCTTCTTTCCCCTTCGCCATATTGTAATTGAGACCAATTACAGAAAACTTTGTCACTCCAGACATATTTATTCTCACTTGTTAAACTGGGAGATTTCTTTCCTTAGTGTATTTACATGAGTCAGCAAATTTAATTCCTCTTTCTAAAATTTACAATTAGGTCATATATTTGTTATCTCTCTTGTAAATGAATGCAGAGTGTGATTTCTAAGATGTACTTTGCCTTCCCCTTATGGTTGCTTTCTACATCTATACCTACTATTTAGATAAACTCTGTCCAGTAGAACATAAAATGAGCCACAAATACAAACCACACATGCAATTTTAAATTTTTAGCAGGTTCCTTAAAAAGTATAACAGGTAAAGTTAATTTTATATCCAAATTGTCATTTCAACATTAAATAAATGTAAAACTCATCAAGATATTTATAATCATTTTTCACATCAGCATATATTTTATGTTAACAGCATATCTTACTTCAGACCAGCCACAGTTCAAGTGCACAGCAGCTGCATGTGACTACCATAGTGGATAGTGAAAATCTTGACCCTTACTTTCTGCTTTCCTAATTGTGTTCTCTTTTCCCTAAATATTTACAAAAACTTAAGCTTCAAAGGAACAATTCAGTGTGTTCATTTTCATTACTAAAACATTTACCATTATATCAGTGACTAGTTTAAAAGAAAGTTTAAATTTACAGTAAGTATAAATAATAAAGCATATCTTTTTGGAAGAAGGGTAGTTTATTTTGATCATCCTTCTAAAAGCAAGTTACTTGAATAAAATAATATCATTCTATCCAATTACTGAAATTACTCTTCAATATGGAAAAATTATATATGATTATTTGGCAAAAGCATTTTTTGTGAATTATCAGGATAATTCCCACAGTCATATTATAATAGAATGTGAATTCTGATAAAATATCAACTGCAGAATTTGAAGTGAAATTAGTTTACTCATCTTTGACTACTGATTTTTCCTGTTGTTAGGAGTCTAAAGTGTATTGTAAACCTCCATAAACATTTATAAGGAAATAAACATATTTGACTTATAGAAATTGAAAAATAAGTTTTTGTTTTAAATCATATAACCCACATGCATTAAAAATATTTTCAGGTAACATTTTATTTCCTCTTAACCTGCTGCATAAATTTTTATTTGCAAAATGGAAAAACAATACTTTCCACTTCATAGAATTATTATGGGGATTAAACAAGATAGAAACCTGTAGCATAGAATGTGTGTAATACACATATTATTTACTATATTATTATTGAAAATATTTTGCTTTCACTTCTCTTATAATTGCTATCTGCTGTTCTTACCAACTGCCAAAGCTTCCACATTTCTATTCTTACTTTCTTACGGCTTTTATATGCTCTACATTCTGGATAAGACTACATGGACATTACACACACACACACACACACACACACACATACACACAAAGCTGGTTCAAATGCCTGAAGCAGAGTCATCATTCCCACAATTTTCCAAAAAATATTCAATGTCTTGCATTTTTTTATCTCAAAAAAAAAAAAAAAAAAAAAAGTACCAACATCCTGGAACTCATTCCAAAAGCCTAACTTATCTTTTAATCTTCTCATTTACAGCTACCCAATCACCCTAATACTAGTTGTTTCTTCTTCTCCTCTAAAATATCTACACCAATTCCCTAGTACTAGGGTGACTACATAATTGAACACTTCAGATTACTTTTGTCTGAGATAAATGCTAAACCATGTTGGATATTGGGACAGGAGGCATAAATAAGGACTATCTTGGACAATATGGCACATAAGCCACCTTATCAACATTGAAGTGTTTTAGTTGAGAAGAAATGAGAATTTGAAACTGGTACTTGCAGTATGAATACATCAGAGGAAGATATGTGAGGAGTAAAATTGAGAAACTAGAATTGAGCAGATTGATTAGGAATTAATTAGATCAGTTATTATCACACTTATGCCCCAATACCTTCAATTCAGAATATCAGTATGAATGAAAGACTATTGTTAGCATCATATTTCATTTTAAAAGTAATAGATATAAGACAAGAAAATAAACAACACCAAAGTGTGGAGACACAGTGCCTTAAATAAATATTAATTTGGGCGAGGTATGGTGACTCACACCTGTAATCCCAGCATTTTAGGAGGTCAAAGCAGGCAGATTGCTTGAGTCCAAGAATTCAATATCAGCCTGGGCAACATGGCAAAACCTATCTCTATTAAAAATTGGCTAGCCATAAGTAGAAAGCTGAAACTGGATCCTTTCCTTACTCCTTATATGAAAATTAATTCAAGATCAATTAGAGACTTAAATGTTAGACCTAATACCATAAAAACCCTAGAAGAAAACCTAGGTAGTACCATTCAGGACATAGGCATGGGCAAGGACTTCATGTCTAAAACACCAAAAGCAATGGCAACAAAAGCCAAAATTGACAAATGGGATCTAATTAAACTAAAGAGCTTCTGCACAGCAAAAGAAACTACCATCAGAGTGAACAGGCAACCTACAGAATGGGAGAAAATTTTTACAATCTACTCATCTGACAAAGGGCTGATATCCAGAACCCAAAAACAACTCAAACAAATTTACAAGAAAAAAACAAACAACCCCATCAAAAAGTGGGCAAAGGATATGAACAGACATTTCGCAAAAGAAGACATGCATACAGTCAACAGACACATGAAAAAATGCTCATCATCACTCATCATCAGAGAAATGCAAATCAAAACCACAATGAGATACTATCTCACACCAGTTAGAATGGCAATCATTCAAAAGTCAGGAAACAACAGGTGCTGGAGAG
This sequence comes from Piliocolobus tephrosceles, assembly GCF_002776525.5. Classification (NCBI taxonomy): domain Eukaryota; kingdom Metazoa; phylum Chordata; class Mammalia; order Primates; family Cercopithecidae; genus Piliocolobus; species Piliocolobus tephrosceles. The sequence goes on along the minus strand of NC_045436.1, from coordinate 140,602,194 downwards.
GATGTGGAGAAATAGGAACACTTTTACACTGTTGGTGGGATTGTAAACTAGTTCAACCATTATGGAAAACAGTATGGCAATTCCTCAAGGATCTAGAACTAGATGTACCATATGACCCAGCCATCCCACTACTGGGTATATACCCAAAGGATTATAAATCATGCTGCTATAAAGACACATGCACACGTATGTTTATTGCGGCACTATTCACAATAGCAAAGACTTGGAATCAACCCAAATGTCCATCAGTGACAGGCTGGATTAAGAAAACGTGGCACATATACACCATGGAATACTATGCAGCCATAAAAAAGGGTAAGTTTGTGTCCTTTGTAGGGACATGGATGCAGCTGGAAACCATCATTCTCAGCAAACTATCACAAGAACAGAAAACCAAACACTGCATGTTCTCACTCATAGATGGGAACTGAACAATGAGATCACTTGGACTCAGGAAGGCGAACATCACACACCAGGGCCTATCATGGGGAGGGGGGAGGGGGGAGGGATTGCACTGGGAGTTATACCTTATGTAAATGACGAGTTGTTGGGTGCTGACGAGTTGATGGGTGCAGCACACCAACATGGCACAAGTATACATACGTAACAAACCTGCATGCTATGCACATGTACCCTAGAACTTAAAGTATAATAATAATAAAAAAAAAATACAAAAATTAGCCAGACGTGGTGTGTCTGTAATATCAGCTATTTGGGAGACTGAGGTGGAAAGATTGCTTGAGCCTGAGAGGTCAAGGTTGCTGCACTACATCCTAAGCAACAGAGTGAGATCCTGTCTCAAAAAATAAAAAAAAAATAAAATAAAAAAAGAATACTTCAGCCACACCAATCTTTTAAACTGTCTTTCATTTGGCATTGTAGAGTTCAAGATGGTTCAAAAATATATCTTTGTTTCTTTTTTTTTGTAAAGTAGAAAGACTGTAGTAAAAACAATTTTAAGTGTGAAGTATTAGCATAATATGCATGTTGAGAATCTGGACTTTGGTTTTCTAAGCATATTGTTTGGAGTGTGGTTAATTTGCCCAGGCATATGCATCATCTCCCGAAAAGTCACCTGTTCTTCAAAATATTTATGAAAACTGTGTACCAAAGTTTTTATATTATTAACAATGGAAATAGTTGAAATTTACTTAGTTAATACTATTTTGGAAACTGTACTTTTTCATGTTATAATTATTATTAAATAAAGAAATCATTATTATAGCAATGCTCATTTTAGAGCTGAACAAATGGTGATTTTGAAAAGTGAAAAACAAGATCAAGCTTATATATTTAGTAAAAATCATCGGGAATTGAAATCTGGTCGGCATTCCACCAAGGACCTGTTCTTAACCAATATTGCATATAATAGTTTTTTTCTTTTTAAAATTTATATTTTATCTATTTTTAATTTTTAAAATTTTTACTTTTGGTGTGTATATAATATGTGTATATGTTTATAAGCAACATGAGATATTTTGACACAGGCATGCAATGCGTAATAATCACATGAGGGTAAATGGGGTATCTATCACCTCGAGCATTCATCCTTTGCATTGCAAAGGATTCAATTATACTCTTTAAGTTATTTTTAAATGTATGATTAAATTATTTTTCACTATAGTCACCCTATTATGCTAGCAAATTCTGGGTCTTATTTATTCTTTCTAACTATTTTTGTACTTCTTATTTTGTAATTAAACATAAAGTAAGTAATGACTTTATTACTAAAATAGCAGTAGTATGTCTTACGTAATAATTGATGGAAAATGTTTTATTATAAAGTTATTAGATATAGCTCATATATTTATTTCAACTATATAATATATATTTGATTTTACTGTATATATTTAAGGTACACATGATGTTTTGATATACATGAACATAGCGAAATGATTACTACATTCAAACATGAGAATATATCCAATATCTCACATAGACCTTTTTTGTGGGTAGGGTAAAAGTACCTAAAATTTCCTCCTTTAGCAAATGTCCTATCTATGATACAATAGTACTAATTACAGTCCTCATGCTACACATTAGATCTCTAGACTCATGCATCCTGCATAACTGTAGCTTTGTACACTTTTACCTCCATCTCCTCATTTCCTCCACGCCCTGCTACCGAGATCATGCAATATTTTTCTTGTATCTCTTTCTTCTATTTACTGAGATGGTTTAGTAACAATGACTCCTCAGTAGCAATGAGCCTCGATAGAACCAAATATTGACATCTAAACAAAACTCTCCAATAAAATGAACAAGCGCTCTACATTAGCCCATTTCTATACTGCTATAAAGAAATGTGTGAGACTGAGTAATTTAAAAACGAAAGAGGTTTAATTGACTCATGGTTCAGGATGGCTAGGGTGGCCTCAGGAATCTTACAATCATAGTAGAAGATGAAGGGGAAACAAGGCACCTTCTCCACAAGACAGCAGAAAGGAGAAGTGTGGAGGTAAGGGGGAAGAGCCCCTTATATAACTATCAGATCTCATGAGAACCCGTTCACTATCACAAGACTATCATGGGGTAAAGCATCCCCATGATCCAGTTCCCTCTATCTGGTCTCTCCTTTGACATGTAGGGCTTACTGAGATTATGTGGACTATAATTCAAGATGAGATTTGGGTGGGGACAAAAAGCCTAACTATATCAGGCTCCATGAAGAAGCAGTTGATGATAAAACAGAGGCACTAAATTATCAAAGAAAGCACATACTTCCTAAAAATTTTACTAGATAATTGGACATCTATGTAGAGAAAGTAAAATTTAGTCTCTGTATAACCCTATACATGACAAATAATTTGAGATCAATCTTAAGCCTGAAAGAAAATATTGGAACCCCAATTCTGGCTCCATTTAACAAAACATAAATGCAAGACTGGAAAAGATGAAACACTTCCCAAGTAACATAACTGCATCCTAAAGTAAATATGAAGATAATTCATGGGAAATACAAAAGTATCCAGCATTCAACAAAGTCAAATTAAATCTCTGGAGTTAAAACAAATTACCAGCCATGCAAAAATACAGTGAAAGGTGATTCATAATGGGGAGAAAAACTAAGCAATTGAAACCAATTCTCAACAGATATAGGTGTTAAATAAAGCAGACATAGGTGTTAAATCAAAGCCTTAAAAATTTTAGAAGAACATATAGAAAAGTAATTTTACATGTTTAGAGTAAGCAAAGATTTTTTAAAGACTAATTCTACAAATCATGAATCACTTTGAAAAGAATAAATAGAATTTTATAAAAATTGAAATTTTATCATCTCCAAAAACATTACTCAAAATAAATAGGCAATTAACAAGCTGGAATATAAAATATTTACAATACATAAATCTGAAATAAGATTTAATCTTTAATACTTGAGAAATGCTTATTGATCTGCAATTAAGAAAACTCAACAAATTAAAAGTTGGCCAAACAATGAATAAATATTTCTCAAAAGATGATACCGTAATATCATATATACCACATATATGAATACATAAAAAGGCATTTAATATTTTTAATCAGAAAAATCTAAAATAAAACAAAAATAAATTATTTCACAGTGTAGAATTCTCAAAACAAAATGACTGATAATTCATTCTGCACAAGCATAAAATATTACAGCCACATTGAACTATGGTTTGGTATTTTCTTAAAACATTAAAAAAGCATCTTTAATTCTGCAGTTTCTCTCCTTTCTACTTGTCGAAAAGAATTGAAAATATTTCTTACAAAAATATGTAAAGAAATGTTCTTAATCACCTTATTCTATCAAGGCTAAAGCTGGAAATACTCAAAATCATTTTAAAAAATGAATAAAAAAAGCTATACTCATATCTAATAACTAACAAATTATTGATTCATATATTCTAAAACATGGATCTATCTGGGAACTATCGTGCTGAGCAAAATAAATTAGACAAAAATGTTGTATATACATGTATATACTCAGACGCACCCAGTTCAGCCTTGAACAGCATGGGGTTAGGGGCACTGAACCCCTGCACAGTCAAAAATATGAATATAACTTTTGAGTCCCTAAAAACTTGAGTATTAATAGCCTACTGTTGATCAGAAGCCTTACTGATAACATAAATAGTTGATTAACACATAATTTTTATGTTATAGCTATGTAAAAATATGCTATATTTTTACAATAAAGTAAGCTGGAGAAATGAAAATGTAATTAAAAAAATCATTAGGAGGAGAAAATATATTAACTATTCATTTAGGAAGTAGATCATCATAAATGTCTGAATCCTCATCAACTTCACATTGAGTAGGCTAAGGAGGAGGAGAAAGAGAAGGGGGTACTCTTGCTTTCACTAGGGTGGTGGAGGCAGAAGAACATTCATAAATATGTGGACACCCACAGTTCAAATCCATGTTCCTCAAAAGTCAACTGAATGCATAAAATTCCATCTGTATGAACTATTAAAAAATTAAAAATTACTCAACATCTCAGAAACCAGGAAAAAGTTGTGTCTGCCTGAGGGCAGAAACTATAAAGAGAACAAGGGAACTTACTGGGATGATTGAATTTATTTTTCAATTTTATTTGGAGTGACAAAGCTTATTAACCTAAGCACTTAAGATCTTTACACTTGAGTATATGTAAAGTATGTCACATTAGAAAATTAAAACTAGGAAATAGAATAAATACTTTGTTATAGATTGACACAGAACGATCAAAGTATATAACTTTGCAGAATGGTATATAAAAGAAAATTATACCGACATATTGACAGTCTATACCCAGTACATTGCTATGAAATTTTTCAAAATCTATCCAAAACATTTCACTTCAGAGAGATGAGTGATCACAATCTTGACAAAAATATATATCTCTATATTTAAAAGGTGAAAAAAAATTAGAATTAGAGGAAAATACATGTTCAGAAGCATTTTGCAGCATGCGCACACACGTAACAGACACACTGATAGTAACTTTCTGTAATCTATATGATTTTACTTAAGGGGTTAGTGAGAAGTTAATGAACTATCCTTTTAAGGATACACAAAACAAAAAATAAAAGCATTGAGACTCAGACTGAATTGAGTTGAGTGGATTTACCTTGAAATTCCTTTTGTCAATAAAGGGATTAAACATAATTTTTCTTTGTCTTTTTTCAGAGTAATTTTCTTTTCTTTCTTTTTTTTTTTTTTTTTTTTTTGAGACGGAGTCTCGCTCTGCCACCCAGGCTGGAGTGCAGTGGCCAGATCTCAGCTCACTGCAAGCTCCGCCTCCCGGGTTTACGCCATTCTCCTGCCTCAGCCTCCCAAGTAGCTGGGACTACAGGCGCCAGCCTCGTCGCCCGGCTAGTTTTTTTTGTATTTTTTAGTAGAGACGGGGTTTCACCGTGTTAGCCAGGATGGTCTCGATTTCCTGACCTCGTGATCCACCCGTCTCGGCCTCCCAAAGTGCTGGGATTACAGGCTTGAGCCACTGTGCCCGGCTCAGATTAATTTTCTTAAGTCAATTTAAATCCTTAGCTTTTTTTTCTGAAGAAAACCAAAGTAAATAGTTTTTAAACTATTTATAATAAGTATGTGATTATGACTTTTTATTAGTTTTAAAACCCTATTTTATTCCGTAGTTTTGTTTCTATGGTAGCACTTGGAAATATCTGCTTTTTGTAACTTAGAGCATGAAGAAAAATGACATGTGTTTGCAAGAAGCATCCAGACAATTCATAGTTATTTTTTAAAATTTATAAATTATTCCTCACCTCAGACTAGAAAACTGAGGAGATCCAAGAATATCAATATTGACTTTGTCTATTTTCACTAGCCAATGTGCCATTTTAAGTTGTTTTTTTTTTCTTTTAATCATTTGAGATTGGTCAATATTATATAGAAAAAATAAACAAGTATCATTAAATTTGGGGTCAGAGAGAGCAAAATCCCTCAAATTTTGCTAGTTGAATGGCCATCCACACACACTTTAATTCCTATGGATCTAGTGTTCCTCATTTGTAAATAAGAGAGGAACTGCTGTTGTTGGGTTGTGCAGTGCCTGGCAAGTGTCTGACAAAATGCAGGCATTCAACAAACTATCATGCTTTTTGCATACATTCCACAGATAAATGTTTGTAACTGTAATATATCTTATTGACAAAAAGTATAGTAAGATGAGTAAGATGTAAGATGTAAGTATAGTAAGATGAGTAAGATGTATAGTAAGTATAGTAAGATGAGTAAGATGAGACAAGCAGTCATGGCATCAAGCACAGTAAAGGCAGGATGGGTATGTGGCTAAGAAAAGTCCATCTTTAGGGACTACAACACTAAGCACACAGCACTCTACAGCCAATGATTTGGGAACTTACTCTGAATTATTCATGGATTAAATTTATCACACTAGTTATTAGTGAGAATAACATTTTTGACATATACTATGATACCTGTAGTATATATAACTTGAACTGTGAAACAGAATGTGTGTAATAAACTAGTCAAGAAAAGGTCATAGTGTTGTAGCCTACTAAAATTTCAGGGACATTTTAATATCTTTATGAGTTTTTTTTTTTTTTTTTTTTGACAATTTTACTTCCATGAACAATGATTATAATGGTGAAGACAGAAAGTAAACACAATCAGTGTAAATAAAATCACAATTCTTATGCTTTCATAATTCTAAGTGGTTTTTCCTGTGTCTGTCCATTTTTACTTGTCCACAAACTTTGTCAGAAAAAAAAGGCAAAATGAACATTTTGAAACATGAATAGCATCACATTCTCCAGTGACTTTCAATCTCTTTCCTGAAGAAAATCAAATTCCTTTCAGTGTCTATAAGACAACAGGAAGACAAGTATCTGGTGTGTCATTGCTTATTGTCCTCATCTCCTTATTTTTTCTTCCTAGCATATTTAATTCCAGGCACTTGAATAAGATAAACAAAATCCTTGCCCTCATGGGATTATAGCAAAATAAATTTAGATAGACAAAAGTCACAGAAACAAATAAATACTTAGATAATTTCAATAATGTATCTTCAGATAATGAAGAAAATAAGCCTGTACATAGGGTAATCTAAGGCACTTAATAGAATGGCTACTTGAGCTATGGATTGAGAATAAACCGGGAATAATGAAGCACATTGGCAGAAGGTCAGAGATGACTCTATGTGAACAGCCTATAAATTGGTAGAAAGCAGAGTGACTACTTTTTGTTGATATTTTGCTAATTTATTTGAAAAATCACATGAATCTGAAAACCATTCACTTTTAATGCCCTATCTTGCAACTTCAGGCTAATTTGCAGTTAAACTAGTCAGACTCTTGTATCAATAGTAGAATATATTAGATACAGGCAAATAAAATACGTAAAACTTTCTCACAATTGTTGTAACTATGAAAGCCAAATGATAAATGCACAAAACTTAAATGGTTTATATATCTATAATATGACCTTGTCATTACATGAGTTTTGATGCAACCGTGGTGAGCACATTCTTCAATAACACGCATCCAAATTGTTCCAGCTATTGGAATAAACAAATGTTTGCCCTACCAGGGTGCTGTCTGTAAAACTGTATATGAATGGACATATCCAGACATATAAAAAAATGACAATTTTAATAATAGACATTTTTAATAATAGACAATTGCAGAGCTGTAACCTTTCAAATCAGTGAGGCATTTACAAGAAGTTTGAATATGGTCTCAGAGAGAACTAGAAAAGTTTTATTCTGAGTTGATTTTGTAGCTCGTTTACACTTTTATTATCTATAATATATTGTTTTAATATAACTAAATTTAAATTTCAACTCTTCTTATAGTTCAAGAAAAAAATTACATTTTATATTTAAATTTGAATTATACAATGAAAAAATCCTGATACATCAATGTAAAACACTACAGGTTTCATGAAACCTTTTGAAAAACCACTGGTATGTATTAACCTAGTTTTCAAAATACTTTGTCCTTCATTTTGAAAGCCACACAGTTCACTCTATAGAAGTTTCACTCTCAACTTTGCCAATAATATATTGAGAGCTAAATCTCAATTAATAATCTACCAAAAAATATTTAAATAAATTCACTATGACTTCATTTGGTCAATATGTGAATGTTTTAAGTGACTCGAAATCATGTAATTGGGAAGCATTTTATTCCCACATGAAGAACAAGTGTTCAATAAGCTAACAGATTTTTGATTATTGTACTTGCAATGGACATATCCAGACCTCATTTTTAATAATAGACAATTGCAGAGCTGTAAGCTTTCAAATCAGTGAGGCATTTACAATATAACTTGCAGCATTTAAGCTTAAGCTCTGCAGCTCCCTAGAATGTAATCTACTGTCGTTGAAATATTAATAGAGTTGAAATTACAAAATTTCCTCCAAGATGAGCTTTTTATGTTTCTCCCTGAATATCTGGGGATGTGTCTCTGTTATCTTTTCAGAATACCATGAAAATGCCCTGAAGAGGCAGATGTTTCTAAGGGGACTTCAGACCTTTTTTTTTTGTGAGACGGAGTCTCGCTCTGTCGCCCAGACTGGAATGCAGTGGCGCGATCTCGGCTCACTGCAAGCTCCGCCTCCCGGGTTTATGCCATTCTCCTGCCTCAGCCTCCCGAGTAGCTGGGACTACAGGCGCCCGCCACCTCGCCCGGCTAGTTTTTTGTATTTTTTAGTAGAGACGGGGTTTCACCGTGTAGACCAGGATGGTCTCGATCTCCTGACCTCGTGATCCACCCGTCTCGGCCTCCCAAAGTGCTAGGATTACAGGCTTGAGCCACCGCGCCCGGCCGACTTCAGACCTTTTTAAGAATAATGTCTACAAGGGTTTTAGAGGATGCAATGTGATATGACATCCTCTCCTGATGATTCTCAAATCTCATCATAAATTGGAGTAAACTGAGCAGTCTTTAAAAATCATGTCAGTAAACGTTTAAAACTACGGGTACTGTGTTGAATAGTTACTTACTGTTAGTGCTTTCAGGGAGTGGATCCTTGTCCCATCTGGCATATTAAAAGGTTATATAGCAGAGTGCATAAATGCACCCATTTTGAAAAACATCCCGAGTATGCTTATGCTTATACAAATCCATTTATACATAAATAATTTCTAGCAGAAAATTTCACATACACAATTCTCACATGTCAACTAACTTAAGCCCAGAGCCTTCATCCATCAATTTCTTAGTGTGTCCCCACACACTAGGTGCTATTGCATATATTCTTTTCACTCCATCCTACAACAGTGTTTTAATTCAAATATGTTAGTAACTCAGTTTTACTTTTTATGACTAAAAATAAAATCTGATTTTTCTGTACTTAATCAAAAGTAAATACTAAATAATTAACAACGACTTGGGATTCTAAAAAATTGATTTTAATTGTGACTATGATAATAATAGAATTCTTGTTTCCTCTTCTCTTTAAGGTTTAAACACCGGCTCTTGCCTACTTGACACTAAGTGTCAGATACTTTTATCTTCAGGATGATATTGTTGGAAAGTTGCTTATAAGGCTTGTAATATAATTGAGAGGGTACTGGCTTTGCAATTCAAGGGGCTTATTTTCTCTCCTACCACTTATGCGTCCTACTATCATGTTATTTTCAATTTAACACCTTTAAGAAGTAACACATTGCAGAAACTGTTAAAAGGTTAGGCAGAAATTAAAAATCAGGCAAAATGATGACTGCATGTCTTTTTAGGTGGAAGTGAAGTCTTAACAGATCCATCTAAGAATTAATTAAGGAAACGTGACTTTTATTCATTTTCTATTTACTATTAGTTTGGAACCAGACTTTCTAAAATATCATAATACTTTGTCAATTTGTGTCTGGTAGAGATACAAATTATTTCTATGCAGTGCATTACACAATCCCAAAAGTAATAGTTTCATTGTCTTATAATCTTATTAACTAAGTTTGTATCTAAATTACTGATCTGTCTCTAGAATTTTTTTTCAGTACCTTTATATACGTAATCTGCTAAACATTTCTTTTGAACCAAAGTACTATTATGCAGTTTCTGTCATTCATTTATTATCTAAATGTTTCCCATGGTCACTCTATATTTGTGTTAGAGTCATATTTATAAGGTTTTAAAAAATACACTTTGACAAAAACCATTAATAAATCTTGAAACTGCTGCGGGGAGATTTTTTCCTCATCATTTTTCTAAGGTTTAGGTTTTGTGTTTGTTTTGTTTTGGTTTTCTTACAATTTCCAAATTGTAGGGAAGCTACTACAGCTTTGCAGTTATAAAGGATTTTACTTAAAATATACTTTTAGCATGGATACCAATGCATTATGGATAATGTGTATTAGAGGGTAGTATTTGTTCCCTATTCTTGATTTCTCTAGAAAGATGTGGAGAGATTTCACTGGAATATTTCATCTCCCTTCTCTTCCCCTTACTCATGATGACTATGAAAACAGAGAGAGACATTTTCTGATTGATAAGTTTGGGGAAAAGTAACAGGTTATGCATGTTGCCTCCAGGGACATGTTATCTCTCACTACATGAAAAGTAAACCCCAACCCACGTTGTAGGGATTAGGTGTGAAAGCCTATTTAATTCTCATGGGAGTCTTCTTAATACTGCTGTCTTTATCAGTGATAAACGGGACATTGTGGACTTCATTCTACACTTCTTCATTTATTATCTGTTCAGAATTATGACATGAAAACTATTTATTATATTGGGTGACTCCCTTCAGAATCTCCAGCATTTTGTAATCATCTATGCATAAAATATCACCTCCCATGAAAAGAATAATAAGGTACAGCTACAGTGTTCTCTTTCAATTATTTTGTTGTAAGTCTCAGAATTAATTACCTTAGTATTTCCTCAGAAAACCAAGTCAAATTAAATTCGATGTGTATGAAAATCACATTATTATATCTATAATGAATAGTTAATTTAAAGAAGGTTTCTTTTGGAAAGGTTAGGAGATTTTAAAATTCTATAAATATTAAAGATTTTCCACGAGGCTATACTTTATGTAGTTTTCGCCCAATATTTACTATAACAGTCACTGACTTGAAGTACATAAAAATAATTTCACAGGGAAAATTCAAAAGCAGCTCATTCTTATTTAGTCTGTGGTAGAGTTTTATCTGAACAAGAAGGTTTTTTATTACTTTAGTGCTTTCCAAAAAGGTTTCAACAAATAGATGAAGTGATGTTAAAAGTAGGGAAGCCAGGACTATAGATGTACAGCCAGGTTGAAGCTTTTTCTTCAGCATGTCAAGGTAGTTTTTTTTTTTTTCACATGCTGGCATTTATTATTATTTTTTGGATCATATTATATATTTTTATGTGTACAAATTTATTGATAGATTGCATATTGATTAAGGCAGAGTTTTAAGGGTATCCATTACCCAAATAATGCACATTGCACCAATTAACTGATTTCTCACCATCCACCTTGTTCCCACCTTTGCACCATTTGGAGATTCCATTCTATATCATTCCACTCTTTTTGCCCATCTATGTGTACACATATTTTAGCACCCATTTATGAATGAGAACATGTGATATTTGACTTTCTGTGCCTAACTTGTTTCATTTAAAATAATGATCTTCAGTTCCATCTTTGTTGCTTCAAAGGACATGATTTCATGCCTTCTTACGGCTGAATAATATTCCATTGTGTATATATGTGACATTCTATCATTGATCCATTGATGGACACAGGCCTATTCTCTATCTTTGCTATTTTGAATAGTGCCACAGTAAAGGTGAGTACAGGTATCTTTTTTATATACTGATTTCCTCTCGGTGTATACCCAGTAGTGAGACTGCAGGACTGAATGATAGTTCCATTTTTAGTTGTTTGAGAAATCTCCATATCGTTTTCCATAGAGGCTGTACTAATTTATATTCTCACCAAGAGTGTATGAGTTTCTTTTTCTTTGCATCCTCTCCAACATCTGTTATTTTTTGTCTTTTTAATAATAGCCATTCTGACTGGGGTAAGATGATAACTCATCAGCATATGAAGTTTTGCAAAGTGCTATCATTATGCCTTCAAAGAAACTGTTTAAAGCTCCAAATATACCCCGATAAAAGACACACTCATTACTGACATTATATATGTTTTCCATTTATCCTAGAGTTCTTATATAGGATATATTACAATAATAGCATATTAGAGTACCACAATACAATATCAGCAAATCTTATTGTGAGTTTACTGTGTAGCAGCCTGGGTGAAGTACTGAGAGTGTATTTAATTCTCATCATAAATCTATGCATCAAGCACAGTTATCATTCCTATTTTAAAATATGTATCCCAGGAAATAGGGAAGTTAAGCAATTTGTCCAAAGTTGAACAGATATAAAGGCTTACACAGCTTCTCAATTCATATATTTTTAAGTAAAAAATAGTTGCTCTTAATAATGACACTCTGCTAGTTTCCTTGTATAAATTCCACTAGAGTAAGGGCCCAGCATCACAAACATCTGAAGGAAACTGTCACACTCTACAACTTCCCCAATGGTTGCTGAAGGGTACAAGTAATCCAAGTGACAACCCTCCAGGGGAGTCAATTAAATTAAGGTAAACTTTGACTAGTGAAGGACAGAAGATAGAAGAAAGATAGCAGATAAATTCTCTTTTCTTCCATACAGTATCTCTAAAGACATCCATTATATCTTGGTAATCAAATATTCTTGTCCTAAATCTGTGGACAGTTTTGCAACTGGTTCTTTGTTTGTAGCATCTCCTCCCCTGCCTCACACTCTTATTTTCCTCACTCATGTTTCCCTGGCATTTCACTTTTCAGTAAAACGTAAGCACCTCATTGTCTGGCTCATGTTTTGTCATTTGTAGGTATCTTAATAAAACACTTCATATGCTACCTGTCTCATACAATACTGTAAAGGAATTCAATAACCTATCATCACATAATATGACTTCTAAAAAGCATTTGTTTATATGCATACACAGCAATGCACACAATGTGGAATCTCAAGGAATATTTGTTGAATGAGTGAGTATTCACCCACATACACTTATATACAGCACATAATATGATGGATAGAAATTTATGATACTAACATATAAGCTAATATTAATTTAGTTTTTATGTGTTATGTATGTTTGAGAGTGTAAGCCACATAATGCAATTTAATCTTTTCAGCATGCCTATGAGGGAGTTACAAATAATTATTCCAACAATTTAATAAATTTTAAAAGACACTTAAAAGAAATTATCCAATTCTGCATATTATACATCTCATTTGCAAAATAATTTTCGGTCACCAATGAAATGGGCCTTAATTTTACTCTCTCTTATTATATCCTGCTTTATTTTGCCTTACTAAAGCCATAATTATTTAAAGATATTTCCTCTGCCTTCTAGAAAGCTCTTTGTTTATATGGCTTCAAGTAAGATTACTAGATGCTAAATTGTAGAATGCAAAGAAGGTAAATAATTTTTTTAAATTAGCAAATTTAGCAAATAAGCAATTCATGAATATTTTTGAAATGATATTATCTCATTTTGTAGAAACTGTACAATTACTATAGCCATTGTTTTCATTCTTTTTATAACAATTCAGAGGAATTACCAGTGTCATCAAGGAATCATCTTATACTCAGAAAAAAAGAAAGTATATTCATAATTTTCAAAATAACCCACTTTATACATTTTTAAAAAAATTCTACATGTATTTTGGGTGGATGAGGAAGAGGTGTCTTCTATAAATTTTATTTTACTCTGGTAAGAACACTTAACATGAGATCTACCCTATTACCAAATTTTAAGTATAAAATATATTGTTGTTGACTACAGGTACAATATTGTATTAGCATATATCTAAAGCTTATTCATCTTGTTTAACTGAAAGTTTATACACATTGATTAGTAACGCTCAATTTTCCCTTGTCCCAGCCGCTGATCACTATCATTCTACCTTGAAATTACAAATTTGACATTTTAGATACCTCATGAAAGTGGAATCATGCAATATTTACCTTTCTGTGACTGGCTTAGTCCATTTAGCATAATGTCCTCAAGTTTCATTTACTTGTCATATATTGCAGAATTTCTTTCTTTCTTAAGGATGAGCTGTATTCTGTTGTATACATGTAACACATTTTCTTCATCCATTCATCTGTTGAGAGATATTTAGGTTGTTTCTACATCTTGGCTATTGGGAATGCTGCTGCAATAAACACAGGAGTGCTGATATTTCTTGAGAATCATAATTTCAAGTGATGGATAAATATGCAAAATGAGACTGCTGAATATGGTAGTTCTATTTTTAATTTTTTGAATAACTCCATTCTGTTTTCCACAGCAGCTGCATAATTCTGCATTCCCATTAACAGTGTACAAGATTCTAGTTTCTCCACATCCTCATCAGCTCTTAGAGTCAAAAAGAACAAAAAGTTTTTTTGATAATAGCCATTGTGACAGTTGTAAGGTTATATTTCCTTACGGTTTTGATTTGTATTAACCTGATGACTGGTGATATTGAGTATTTTTTCATTTACTCATTAGCCATTTGCATGCCTTCTTTGCACAAATGTCTATTCAAGATCTAGTTGATTATTTGAGATAGTATTTTTTGGTATTAAATTGTAGGGGTTTCTTATACATTTTGGATATTTGCCGCTTATTAAATATATAATTTGCAAATACTTTCTCTCATTTTGTAGGTTGCCTCCTCACTCTGTTGATTGTTTATATCGCTTTGGGGAAGATTTTTAGTTGGTGTAGTCCAATTTGTTTATTTTTGTTTTAGGTGTCATATCCATGAAATCACTGCCAAGACCACTGTCATGAAGCCTCACTCCTATGTTTTCTTCCAGGTCTGTAGTTTCAGATGTTGTGATAAAGTTTTTAATTCCTCTTGAGTTGATTTTTGTGTATGCTGTAAGATAGGAGTCACATTTTATTCTATTGCATGTGAAAATACAGTTTTCTCAGCACCATCTCTTGAGGAGACAATACTTTTATTACTGTGAATTCTTGCCGCTCTTGTCAAAGATTATAAACTTATATGTGTGAATTTATTTTTGTACTCTATCCTGTTCCATTTGTTTATACCTGTCTTTATGTCAGTGCCATACTGTTTTTATTACTGTAATTTTATATATCTTAAAATCAGGAAGTGTGTTGTCTCCAACTTCGTTCTTTCTCAAAATTGGTTTGGCTCTGTTGCCTTTTGTGGATTCATATGAAATGAATAGTAGCTGCTTCTATTTTAATAAAAATGTTATTGGGATTTTGAAGGAAACTGTAGGCCGGGTGCGGTGGCTCACGCCTGTAATCCCAGCACTTTGGGAGACCGAGGTGGGCGGATCACAAGGTCAGGAAATTGAGACCATCCTGGCTAATACGGTGAAACCCTGTCTCTACTGAAAATAAAAATAAAAAAAAATTACCCGGACGTAGTGGCAGGTGCCTATAGTCCCAGCTACTTGGGAGGCTGAGGCAGGAGAATGGCGTGAACCAGGTAGGCGGAGCTTGTAGTGAGCCAAGATGTCGCCACTGGGCTCCAGCCTGGGTGGAAGAGTGAGACTCGTCTCAAAAAAAGAAAAAAAAAAAGAAAGAAACTGTATTGATTCTGTGAATCTCTTTGGGTAGTTGGACATTCTTAACTATATAAAGGCTTCAATCCATGAAAATGTAATGTCTTTCCATTTTTGTGTCTTCATTAATTTATTTCATTACTATTTTACATTTTTTTAGTAAGTTTTTCACTTTTAATTAAGTATATTTCTAGGTTTTTAATGCTTTTTATGTTATTATAAATGAGATTGTTTTCCTAATTTCCTTTTAAGATAGTTTGTTGCTTGTGTATAGAAATGCCACTAAATTTGTATGTTGATTTTATATTCTGTACTTTTAATGAATTAGTTTATTAATTTTAATAGGTTTTCAAAATTGTTAATGGAGTCTTTAGGGTTTTCTTTACATAAGATCATGACAACTGCAAACAGGAACAATTTTACTTCCTCTACAATTTGGCGGCCTTTTGTCTTCTTTTCTTGCTTAATTATTTTGACTAGGACTTCTAGGACTGTGTTGAATATAAATAGCAAGGGTGCACATCTTTGCCTTGTTCTTGAGTTTGGTGGAAAGGTTTTCAAATTTTCACAGATGAGTATGTTGACTGTGTGCTTTTCATATATGGCCTCTATTATTTTGAGGTAATTAATTTTCATTTATAATTTGATAAGAATTGCTATTATGAAAGCGTGCTGAAGTATCTTTTTCTGCATCTGTAGACACAGTTATCTGATTTTTATATTATATTGTGTTGATATTATGATGAATCAGATTAACTGATATACATATGTTGAACCATCCTTTCATGCTTGTATGCCAAGGATAAGTCCCACTTGGTCATGGCATATAATTCTTTTAATGTATTGTTGGATTTTGCTTACTAGTATGATATTGAGGGTTTTTACATCTATTTAAGTCACAGTATTTATCAGTTTTTTTTTCTTTTTTAATCTTGTGATGTATTTGTCTGACTTTGGTATGAGAAAAATGCTGGCCTTATAAAGTGACTTTAGACATGTTTCCTCCTCTTTGCTTTATGACGAGGTTGAGAAGAATTGGCTTCAATTTTTCTTTATATGTTTGGTAGAATTCACCAGGGAAGCCGCCTGGTTCTGGGATTTTATTTGTCACAAGCCTCTAAAATACAGTGTTAATTATGGTACTGGTTACAGATCTTTTCAGACTTTCTGTTTTTTTCATAATTTAGTATGGATAGGTTTTTAGAAATTTATGTATTTCTTCTAGGTTATCCAGTTTGTTAACCTATGATTTTGTAATAGTATTTTATGATCCTTTTTATGTCTGTGGTATCAGTTGTAATGTTTTCTGTTTCATTTCTGCTTCTAATTATTTGACGCATCTCTCTCATTTTTAAATTAACTAAGAGCTAGTGAAGGCCTGCCCATTTTATTTATTTTTTCAAAGAAACACCTCTTGGTTTATTTTTTTCCTATCATTTTTCTATTTTATTAAGTTTTGCTCTAATCTTTACTATTACCTTTATTCTACTAACTTTGATCTTAGTTTCCTCTTTTCCTAGTTCCTTGTGTAAAGTTAGGTTATTTATTTGAAATCATTTTTTATGTGTGACAGTTTTTGACATGTAGCTCAATTTGTTTGATATAAGTATAGGTAGCTGGTGTGGTGACTCATGCCTATAATCCCAGCATTTTGGGAGGCCAAGGCAGTTGGATTGCATGAGTCTAGGAGATGAAGACCAGCCTGGGCAACATGGTGACATGCCATCTCTGCAAACCGTACGAAAAAATTAGCCGGGCTTGGTGACATGTGCCTATAGTCCTAGCTACTTGGGAGGCTGAGGTGGGAGGATTACTTGGGCCCAGGAAATCAAGGCTGCAGTGAGCTGTAATTACACCACTGCACTCCAGCCCAGGGGAGAAAGTGAGACCCTGTCTCAAAATACACAACAATAAAAAATAAGTAAAGATACTCCTCCTCTTTTTTGGTTACTGTTTGCATTGAATATGTGTTTTCATCTTTTCTCTTTCAATACTGTTGGACTTTTTGTTTGCTTTATGCATTCAGCCACTTTCTGTCTTAATTAGGGTATTTAGTACATTTGTATTTAATATAATTATTGATAAGACAAGTTTTACTATTTCTATGCTCTTCATTTTAAAAAATATTCCATTGGTTTTTGGGGAACACGTGGTGTTTAGTTCCTAGTTACGTGAGTAAGTTCTTTAGTGGTGATTTGTGAGATTTTGGTGTACCCATCACTCACTCAAGCAGTATACACTGTACCAAATTTGCAGTCTTTTATCACTCACCCCTCTGCTATCCTTCCCCTCAAGTCCCCAAAGTCCATTGTATCATTCTTAGGCATCTGCATCCTCATAGCTTAGCTCCCACTTTATGAGTGAGAACATACAATGTTTGCTTTTCCATTCCTGAGTTACTAAACTTAGAATAATAGTCTCCAGTTCCAACCAGGTTGCTGAAATACCATTATTCCATTCCTTTTTAATGGCTAAATAGTATTTCATTATACATTTACATATAATCTATATTTTTGCACTTGCAAATTGTGCTGCTACAAATATGCATGTGCAGATATTTTTTCATGTAAGGACTTCTTTAACTCTGGCTACTCAGTAGTGGGATTGCTGGATCAAATGTTAGCTCTACTTTTAGTTTTTAAAAAAATCTCCACACTGTTTTCCATAGTGTTGTCCTAGTTTACATTCCCATGAGCAGTGTAAGAGAGTTCCCTTTTCACCGCATCCCTGCCAACATCTATTATTTTTTAATTTTTTGTTTATGTCCATTCTTGCAGGAGTAAGGTGGTATTGAATTGTGGTTTTCATTTGCATTTCCCTGATTATCTGTGATGTTTAACATTTTTCCATATGTTTGTTGGTCATTTGTATATCTTCTTTTGAGAATTGTTTATTCACGTCCTTCATCCATTTTTTTGATGAGATTGTTTGATTTCTCTTGCTAATTTGAATTCCTTATATATTCTGGAATTTATTTCTTTGTTGGATGCATAGATTGTAAATATTTTCTCCCAATCTGTGGGTTATCTATTTACTCTGGTGACTGTTTCTTTTGTTGTGCAGAAACCCTTTAGTGTAATTAAGTCCAACCTATTCATCATTGTTTTTGTTGCACTTTCTTTTGGGTTCTTGGCCATGAAGTCTTTGCCTAGGTCAATGTCTGTAAGTGTTTTTTGATGTTATTTTTTAGAATTTGTATGGGTTTAGGTTTTAGATTTAAGTCCTTGATCCTTTTTCAGTTAATTTTTATATAAGGTGAGGGATGAGGATTAAATTTCATCCCTCTACATGTGGCATGCCAATTATCCCAACATCATTTGTTGAATAGGGTGTCCTTTCCTCAATTTATGTTTTTGTTTGCTGTGTCTAAGATCAGTTGACTGTAAGCACTTCACTTTACTTCCGGGTTATCTATTCTGTTCCATTGGTCTATATGTCGATTTTTATACCAGAATCATGCTGTTTTGGTGACTATGGCCTTATAGTATAGTTTAAAATCAGGTAATGGGATGTCTCCAGATTTTTTTTTTCTTAGTCTTGCTTTGACTATGTGTGCTCTGTTTCAATTCCATATAAATGTGAGGATTTTCTTTTCTAGTTCTGTGAAGAATGATGTGGTATTTTGATGGGAATTGCATTGAATTTGTAGACTGCTTTTGACAGTATGGTCATTTTCATGACATTGATTCTACCCATCCATGAGCATGAGATGTGTTTCCCTTTGTTTGTGTCATCTGTGATTTCTTTGAGCAGTGTTTTATAGTTTCGCTTGTAAAAGTCTTTCACCTCCTTGGTTAGGTATACTCCTAAGTATTTTATTTTATTTCATTTTATTGTAGTTACTGTAAAAGTGGTTGAGTTATTGATTTGATTCTCAGTTTGGTCACTGTTGGTGTATACAAGAGCTACTGGTTTGTGTACATTCATTTTGCATCCAGAAATTTTGCTGAATTCATTTTTCAGTTCTAGGAGTTTTTTGGAGGACTCTATTTAGAGTTTTTTAGGTATATAATCATATCATCAGCATACAGCAACAGTTCAAACTTCCTCTACCGATTTGGATGCCCTTTATTTTGTCCTCTTGTCTGATTGCTCTGGTTAGGACTTCCAGTACTATGTTGAATAGAAGCACTGAGAGTGGGCATCCTTATCTTGTTCAAATTCTCAGAGGGAATGCTTTCAACATTTCCACAATCATTATTATGTTGGCTGTATGTTTGTCATAGACAGCTTTTATTATGTTACATTATGTCCCTTCCATGTTGATTTTGCCAAGGGGTTTAATCATAAAAGGGTGCTGGATTTTGTCAAATGCTTTCTCTGCATCTATTGAGATGATCATATGATTTTTGTTTTTAATTCTCTTTTTGTGGTGTATCACAATTATTGACTTGCTGATGTTAAACCATCCCTGAATCCCTGGTATGAAACCCACTTGATCATGGTGAGTTATCTTTTTGATATGTTATTGGATTTGGTTAGCTAGTTAATGAATTTTGTCGTAAATTTTTTCATCTATACTTATCAGAGATATTGGTTTGTAGTTTTATTTTTTTCTTATGTCCTTTCCTGGTTTGAATGTTAGGGTGATGCTGGCTTTATAGAATGATATAGGGGGCATTCCCTCATTCTCTATCTTGTGGAATAATGTTAATAGAAATGATAACAATTCTTTTTTGAATGTCTAGTAGAATTCTGCTGTGCATCTTTATTGTCCTCGATGTTTTGGTTGTTGTTGGCAATTTTTTTTTCTTACCATTTTAATCTCACTGCTTGTTATTGGTCTGTTTAGGGTTTCTAATTCTCCCCTGCTTAAGCTAAGGGGGTTATATATTCATATTTCCATGAATTTATCCATCTCCTCTAGGTTTTTCTGTTTATGTGTGTAAAGGTCTTCGTAGTAACCTTGAATGATCGTCTGTATTTATGTGGTGTTGGTTGTAATAGCTCCCGTTTCATTTCTAATTGAACTTATTTGGATCTTCTCTCTTCTTTTCTTGGTTAATCTTGCTAATGGTCTATCAATTTTATTTATCTTTTCAAAGAACAAGCTTTTTGTTTCATTTCTATTTTGTATTTTTGTTGTTGTTCCAATTTCATTTAGCTCTGCTCTTACCTTGGTTTGTTCTTTTCTTCTCCTGAGTTTGGGTTTGGTTTGTTCTTGTTTCTCTGGTTCCTTGAGGTGTGATCTTAGATTATTTGTTTATGCTCATTTAGACATTTTGACGTAGGCATTTAAAGCTATTAAACTTTTCTGTTAGCAATGCCTTTGCTTTACACCAAAGATTTTGATAGGTTTTGTCATTATTGGTAAAAATTCTGCATATATTTGAGAAAGAACACTTGTCTTCTGTCAATGGATAGAACATTCTGTAAATCTCAGGTAGGTTGACTTGTTTGACAATATTGTTTACAAGCTCGAAATTCTTACCATTTATTAGTTTTTTTTTTTTTTCTACCAATTATTGAGAGGGGGGAATTGAAAGAGTAAATGTAAGCAAATACTATCATCTTGTATTTGCTTCTTTCTCTTTGATGCTTTATCAGTTTTTGCTTCATGTATTTGGAAACTCCAATATTAAGTGTATGAATGATGAGGATTTTATGTACCTTTGATGAATTTATTATTATCATTAATTTCTTTTTTAGTTCTACCTTGTGTAAGATTTTAATATAGCCACTGCTACTTTTCTTTGCTTCATCTTAGAATGTTTTTTCATGTTGTCACTTTTAATGTACATGTCTTTTTATAGAAAATAAGCTTTAAAGACTATATGCTGTCCCCAGCAAATAGTTGGATCCTGCTTTTCTATCCAATCTGACAATGTCTGTCTTTTAATTGGTGTGTGTGCATGTGTATGAAGTGTGTGTGTATTTATTTGCATATAAAAATATATATATTTATTTTATGTATTTTTAAAATATACATATATGTGATATATTTTAGAAATATATATTTTAAATACACATGTATATAATTTATATATATTTAAAAATGTATATATGTATAAATATATAGACACACATCATTTATATATATGCACAAACACCAATATATAAAAATATAAATATATATACATACATTCATTCATTTATTTATTAATTTATTATGGTAACTGTTATGCTTTGGTTTAAGTATATCATCTTGAAATTGTTTTCTATTCATTTTATCTGTTCTATCTAGCTTTCTTTCCTTTTTTGACCTTTTCTCATCTTAATTGACTATATATCATGATTCTATTATATCTCCTTGGTTGGCTTACTATCTAGAATACATTGTTTAATTTATGGTTACTTAACAGTCATGGTGTATATCTCTAACTTACCGCAATCTACCTTCATGTGGTATTGTACTACTTCACATATAAGATGATTCTTACAATAATAATATATTTTTATTTTTCCCCTCCTGGCGTCTGTGCTACTACTGTCATACTTTTAAACATTAACATATTTTATAAACACTTCACTTTTATTTTTAATAGCTAATTTTATTTTGAAAATATTAAATTTAAAAATATATTTTGTTACCTTATAGTTGCTGGGTTTTTTTTTTTTTTTTTTATTCCTTTGTATTGATTCAGCTTTTTATCTATGTTTTTCCTTGTGCCCAAAGGACTCCTCTTTACATTTCTTCCAGCACAGTTCTGCTGGTGATGAATTCCTTCAGCTTTTGTGCATATCAAAATGTATTTATTTTTCTTCAATTTTTTGGACAGTATTTTACCAGGAGAAAATTCTAGGTTGACAGAATTCTTCATTCCATAGTTTAAAGATGTTTTCCACTGTCTTTTCACTTTCATGGTTTCTGAATTTCACTTTCATGGTTTCTGAATTCATGGTTACTAAAATTTATTTTAGTAATTTGATTATGGTGCTGAGCAATTTGATTATGATGGTCCTTGGTGAATTGTTCTTCATGTCTTCTGTGTGTGCTATTAACTGAATTTACATTTGTAGGTTTATTTAATAGTTTGCATCTAATATATTGTCTGTAAGTCTACATGAATTATTGGTCTCTAGGGCTTGTGAATCTCTCAGCCTTTGACATGTAGAAAACAGATAATGATTCATGCAGGATTTTCACCTTCTTTCAAAACGTTATTGATTTCATTTAATTTATTGAAGGGTTAGTATCAGATTTAATCCCTTATTTGAAGGGCTTTCCACTACATTCACTGAGGGAAAAAAAACATAATTTTACACCTCCACCAGGCCATTCCAGTACTGCATTATGAGCACTATGAGATTTATCAGGTTTACATGTACACATTTAATGCATGTAATTTTATGCTTGTGATTCAGTCAATACTTCTACACCTTCTTCCAATGGAATTACTGTGATCTAAGAAACCTCATACACAATTTAGGGTCAATGTCAGACCTCAGGGTAGAGTGACATTGGAGTCTGTGCAAAAACCAAATGAATCCAAATTTAGATCCTTTCTAGATACCTTCTTAAGGGTTCAAGAGAGAATTTATTAGTCATATTGAACATTTAAAAGTTTAGGCAGAACTTAGCTTGCTTGCAGTTTATAGTAAGCAGTTAATATATTGTCAATTAATGCCTAAAGTGCCTATAAATACACATTAAAGGTATGAATGTAAATCACCACTACAAATACACTGGACAGATGGGTACCTGGATTATAAATAAGTCTGCTAAAATATCACCCTTTCTAAGTCTCTCATAATATGTTTATCATAAATATGTATCATTCTATTCTCATTATGAAATCAAGTCACCTAAGACTTCTACAGAAAAAGGTTTTGTTAGTTTAGTTCCAGTTAGTTATCAGAAAACAATAAAATCGAATACCTATAAAATTCTTGCCATTATTGTTTTAGTTTTTCTGACAGGCTTTAGATGTGAGATTTTGGTATACAATAATTCTAACTCCTCCGTCGTCTGGGAAATATAAAGTGATTTAACTGTATTTGTATATCCTTTCTGGCAAATAAATCATGTTGTACATTTTTATTGTGTGGAACTAGAATGATGTTATTATTCATCTTGTCTTAGATTCTCTGACATTTTTTCTACCATATAAAATGATGCTTTTAAAATAGTTTAATAAAAATTTACCATCAATTGTCTTTGTGGCAGGAACCTATATAAATTCATTTATGGAAATTGTAGATATTTCTTTACAGAATATATCTGACCTTTACTTGTCATTGCTTCAGATAATATTTAATTGTTGCTTCTTTTTCCCTTGCAAGAGTGAGAAATGATATTTTTTAAAGTAAAGAAAAATATCAATGTAAGAGGCTGACGGCAATATGGCAATATATCTTAAACTTCTTTCTTTTTGACCCTGGGTTATCACAGCCCTATTTTTAAGATAAGAGTTTGAAAAACTAGCCCATGTTACTTCAAATAGAAAATTTATTGTCTGTTTAATTCCTATGCATCTGTTTGAAACACACATTTAACTGTTAGTGCCTAAATGTAATTAGTGAATTAAATGCCCTGAATTGTCTGGAGCAATATGAACAGGCATTTAGGCATTTACAGATTTACATATTTGAGCAAGAAAAATGCATAGCTATTAAATACTTCTATGATACACACACACCTTAAATGCTATATTTAAAATATGAATATTGAACCTATTAGCACACTCAAAGGAAATATCGGAGGAAGTAGTCATTGTGTACATTTACACGTCCTGACCCTAACCCTAGTCTAACATACTCAAGTTTGATTCTAAGAAGAGAGAACAAATTATAAAGAACAGTATGTGTCTAGGCATGGTTGCTTGTGCCTGCAATCTCAGCCACTCAGGAGTCGAAGGGGAGAAGACTGCTTCAGACTAGGAATTCAAGACTGCAGTGAGTTATGATTGTGCCACTGCACTCCAGTCGGGGGAACAGAGAAAGATTTTGTCTCTAATAACAACAACAAAAAGATATAAAAAATAAAAATGTACAATATGTGGAATATACCTATATTCACAGAAATGTATATCTGGGAATAAATAATCTAATTCTGCTTGTTTACATATTTTACCCTTATCATTTTATAAAATCACATCTTCAGACATAGGAATTGTCAATCTAAATAAACGTTAAACAGATACTTCAGAAATTGATTTTTTTTTTTTTTAAAGGAGTGTCATTATGCTGCCCAGGCTGCAGTGCAATGGCACAATCTCAGCTTATTGAAACATCTGCCTCTCGTGTTCAAGTGATTCTCCTGCCTCAGCCTCGCAAGTAGCTAGGATTACAGGAGCATGCTGCCAAGTCCAGCTAATTTTTTTTTTTTTTTTTTTTTTTGTATTTTAGTAGGGATGACGTTTCACCGTGTTGTCCAGGCTGGTCTCGAACTCCTGATCTCAGGCAATCCACCCACCTCAGCCTCCCAAAGTGATGAGACACCACGCTCAGACCCAGAAATTGAATTTCTTATTAAAACAAGGAAACTAATAAACTAACAAAAGAGGTAAAGCTCCCTTATCCCCCTGGCAGGGAGTGTGCTAGGGGGGTGGCTCACAATTTCAGTGCCATGCTGTTCAAATCTATAGGGGGAGCATGCAGATGGGCAGGTTGTGGGGCTCCAACCCCGTGGCAGCATGTAGGGGTGAATGCTTACAGCGCCAGCTCCTGAAGCCTCAGTGTGCCTATGTTACAGTGTGCTCTTCCAGTTTTGTCATTTACAGGTGGCTTGTGTTAATCAGTTCAGTTAGACCCTGTGCTTTATTGCAAAAATGGAGGGATAATTGTATCCTAGGTTTTTGCCTTGGTGTACTGAAAAAATTGGATCACATGTGGGCTTGGAGAATGAGTGTGAAGTTTCAGTAAATGGTGGAAGTAGCTCTCAGCAGATGGATAGGGAGCCAGAAGAGGGATGGAGTGGGAAGGTAATTTTCCCCTGGAGTCCAGCTGCTGCAGCTTGACTCTCCTCCAACCAACCAGGCCAGATATCCCTCGGCATTCAGGTCGTTCTGCAGGTCGATGGCCTGCAGTGTCTGCTGGTGCCTGTCAGTGTGCTCTTCTGCTCTTCTCAACATCCAGTTGCCTGTGTGCTCTTCTGCAGGTGTGGTCCTCTCAACATCCAGTTGCCTGTGTGCTCTTCTGCTGGTGTGGTCCTCTCAACATCCAGCCACCTGTGTTTGTGCCTGCTAGAGTCTCAGCATTTTTTATAGGTACAGGGTGGGGGCATGGTGGGTCAGGGTGGTCTTGGAAAATGCAACATTTGAGCACGAAAACAGAAATGATTGAATATCCTTTATTTATTTCTCTTGCCTGATTGCCCTGGCCAGCACTTCCAAAACTGTGCCTGGAATTGGTTCCTTCTGGTGGGTTCTTGGTCTCGCTGACTTCAAGAATGAAGCTGCAGACCCTCGCAGTGAGTGTTATAGTTCCTAAAGATGGTGTGTCTGGAGTTTGTTCCTTCAGATGTGCCTGGAGTTTCTTCCTTCTGGTGGGTTTGTGGTATCTCTTGACTTCAGGAGTGAAGCCGCAGACCTTCATAGTGAGTGTTACATCTCTTAAAGGTGGCACGTCTGGAGTTTGTTCCTTCCAATGGGTTCGTAGTCTCACTTGACTTCAGGAGTGAAGCTACAGACCTTTGCAGTGAGTGTTACAGCTCTTAAAGATGGTGTATCCAGAGTTATTGGTTCCTCTTGGTGGGTTCATGGTGTCACTGACTTCAGGAGTGAAGCCGCAGACCTTTGCAGTGAGTTACATCTCATGAAGGTAGCGTGCACCCAAAGAGTGAGCAGCAGCAAGATTTACTGTGAAAAGCGAAAGAACAAAGCTTCCACAGCATGGAAGGGGAACTGAGTGGGTTGTCACTGCTGGCTTGGGTGGCGAGCTTTTATTCCCATGTCCTGATGATTGGTCCATTTTACAGAATGCTGATTGGTCCATTTTACAGAGTGCTGATTGGTGAGTTTTTACAGTGTGTTGATTGGTACGTTTACAAACCTTTAGTTAGGCACAGAGCACTGATTGGTGTTTTTTTACAGAGTGCTGATTGGTGCATTTACAATCCTTTTGCTAGACAAAAAAGTTATCCAAGTTCCCACCCCACCCAGAAACCCAATCAGCTTTACCTCTCACTCCTCCCTCTAAACAGGACACCCCAGCTGCTGTTGGGAATTAGGCGATGACCGTTCTAGCTACTTCTTGCTGGATGGGGTGAAGAAGGGGCCCTGGAGTTGTAGTGTCCTCCAGAGGGGAATTCTTTAGGCCAGTGAAAGGGCCAGTGGGTTGGTGCAGGGGTCTTTGGTAGAAGTTGTTAGTTGAGCTCATTTGGGGTTCCATTTGTAAGACTGTCTGTAGCTTGATGGCCTTAATCCCAGAGGAAACAAATTTGACAAGGAGGTTAAAAATACAGGGCTCGAAGGTGAGTAATAGCAAGATGGCTGCCACAGGACCTAGAAAGGGGAGAATCCATGTTGCCCAATTCCAGAGGTTGGTATAAGAGTTTGAAAGGCATTGCCTGATTTCAGATGCCTTTTCCTGTAAATGCCAGATGGCATCTCATACTATCCTCCACTGGTTAGTGTAAAAGCAACACTCTTCCCCTAAGAAGGTGTAGAGTCTTCCTTTCTCAGCAGTGAGGAGGGCTAGGCCTCAGTGGTTTTGGAGAGTCACTGCTGCCAAAGAGTCTATTTGGGATTGTAGAGGATTGTAGAGTAAGGATAGATTTCATTATTTCTTGCAAACTGTCTGAGAAATCCTTTGAGAGTGTGTGGTAGTGGGATAATGAAGTAGATAAACTGGCTATTCTGGTTCCTGTAGCAGCAGCCATTCCTAACCCTGTAAGTAGAGGTATTAGTTGTATGGCTCTGTACTGACAGACTTGAGCTTTGAAGGGTACTGATAGGGTCTTATTTCCTGGGGCATTGTTAACATTGGGACTTAGAAAGAGTAAGGTACAGGTGCCTGTCCAGTTAGAGGGGAGGCAGATATAGGTTAACATTCCACATAGGAAGAATATACCTTGGCTGGGTAGGCAGAACTGGTTGTGCATGTTAAAAAGGTGTGTGAGTTTGTTGTTTTCATTTTCCCATACTCCTAGAGTACTTACCAAGGTAACTCCGGTGAGTGACTGGAAAGGGGTGTTGGGAGCAAACTGAGTAGCTCGCTGTGTTCTATTTTACCATTGGAGGAAAAAAAAAAAAAAAAAAAAAAAACATTTTGTATGTACTAGGAACTGTTTGAGAGAGTGATTGAAAGACGGGATGAGAAGGCATTAACTAGTGTTGGGGACACTGCTACAGCGAGTTCAGGGGTGAATGGTCATGCAGGGAGTATGTTTGCCATTACAGAATGTGGACTATTTGTTAAGCAAGGAGGAGGTGATGATTTTTATTTTTTTATTTTTTTCTCTTTTTATTTATTTTATTATTATGATTATACTTTAAGTTCTAGGGTACATGTGCACAATGTGCAGGTGTGTTACATATGTATACTTGTGCCATGTTGGTGTGCTGCACCCATCAACTCGTCAGCACCCATCAACTCGTCATTTACATCAGGTATAACTCCCAATACAATCCCTCCTCCCTTCCCCCTCCCCATGATAGGCCCCGGTGTGTAATGTTCTCCTTCCAAAGTCCAAGTGATCTCATTGTTCAGTTCCCACTTATGAGTGAGAACATGTGGTGTTTGGTTTTCTGTTCTTGTGATAGTTTGCTGAGAATGATCAAGAAAAAAATAAACAACCCCATCATATGAACAGACATTTCTCAAAAGAAGACATTCATACAGCCAACAGACACATGAGGTGATGATTTTGGGGCACACTGAGAAGCAGACAAGCCATCTAAATGGAGCTGTTTGGGTGACTCAGAAGTTTCAATGAACAGTTGGGGCTTGAAGTTGCAGGGTGTGATTACACAGATGGGGTAGAAGATGCCCCAGGGGCAGGACTGATAACAGGTTGCATTGGATGGATAAAGGGGCTTGAAAACTTAAGATGGTATTCATAGTTGCAGGGCCGTGTATGGAATTTTCATTGCTTGTGTAATAGGTGAGGCTGGAAATGTAAGAATGTAAAAGTTGAATTGCACGTCCTGTTAGGGTATTATTGGTCCTATCAGAGATGGGGAAGTCAGCTAATGATTGCATATTTAGAAGTCAGAAAGGGTCTTTTCCTTCATAATGAGAATGGTAGGTTAAGTTGGTAAAGACCCAATTTTTTGAGGGAATAGGAGTGACAACATAAGCAGAGGTTGATAGA
Source organism: Piliocolobus tephrosceles (assembly GCF_002776525.5). Taxonomy (NCBI): domain Eukaryota; kingdom Metazoa; phylum Chordata; class Mammalia; order Primates; family Cercopithecidae; genus Piliocolobus; species Piliocolobus tephrosceles. The sequence goes on along the minus strand of NC_045436.1, from coordinate 140,573,494 downwards.
TAAAAATTCAACAGTCATTTGCCAGGGAAGGATTGGACTGGTTTAACAGAGAGTAGGTTAAGTTGAGAGTCTTGTGGAGGTAATTAGGAGCTAGTGGAATGGGAGAGGTGATTGTATGAGGTATCCAAGGAAGCAGGAGAAATAGATAAGCAAAGAGTAAATAGGAAGGTAAAGAGGGTGCTCTGGAAGATTAGATCATTATATGCAGGCTGAGTTAAAGGTAGGAGTAAACTGCTGTCAGAAGGAAGATGGAAAGGAGGTTGATGTGATTAGGATTTACATCCCAGCAGGAGCTACAGTATGTAGTCCTATTGCAAAGAGTATGGCTTGTATGCTGCTTAACAAAGTGATGAAATAGTGAAAGGATTCCATTAAAGGGGCAAGGAGAGGTGTTAAAGATAAGGATTATGTAGGTTTTCACTTATCTTTTTTAAGGAGGAAGTTTTTCTTCAGGATCAGTGGTAGGAGTCTTTTTTAGGCTGGGATGTTTCTTTCCAAAACAGGAAATGCAAGTCCTCCAGTAGTTTGCAGGTGTATTGAGGCTGGTCTGCCTGATCTTGGGACTCCTGAGCTGATGGTCCCGCAGGTTCCTCAGGGGGTGTCCAAAATTTAACTCAGGGGTGGTGAATCCAAGATTCCACTCCTGCCACCTTAACTGCAGTGGCGGTAGAGAGGATTCCTGATTATCGTCCTTCCCACAAAGAGTCCATAGATGGGGAGGTAGAGGGGAGAGATTTGACCAACACTAGATCTCCTACTTGAAACAACTCTGTTCCCTTTTCTCTGTGACATCATTCAGGTAGGTTTTTAAGGTTTTGTTGATATTCTGCCAAATAAGTTATATCTTTGACCAAGTAGGCCAATTCCTGATCAAGTAGGAAGTGATTTTTGAGAAAATGTCATCCATACAGCATTTCATATGGACCAAGCCCCATTTTGTGAGGAGAATTTTGGATTCTCAACAAGGTAATGGGCAAAAGAGTAGGCCATGGGAGGTGAATTTCTTGTGTTAGTCTCCTTAAGTGCCTCTTGAGTGTTTCATTTGTCTTCTTGACCTTCCCTGAGGATTGCGGCCTCCAGGCACAGTGAAAGTGATATTGTATCCCTAGCTCCCTGGAAATTCCCTGAGTTATAGTGGCTTTAAAATCCTGACCATTTTCACTTTATAAGCTTTGGAGAAACCCAAATCTAGGAATTATTTCACGAGTTAGGACTTTAATCACTTCCTGAGCCTTCTCTGTCTTGCAGGGGAAAGCTTCTATCCAATTTGTAAGGCTATCAACACAGACCAACAAGTATGGAAATCTCTTTGACTTAGGCATATGGGTGAAGTCTAAGTGCCACTCCTCTCGAGGATAGTAACTTATTTTTTGCTCCCCCAAAGGGGCCTTACGATGGACCAAGGGATTATTCTTTGGCACACCTCACAGGTTTTGACTACCTGTCAGATGATCCAGAGGAAATTTGGCCCTGTGATGAGTGTTTTCAGTACCCATATGAAAAGTTTGGTGGAGGGTTTTAAGTATTTTCCACTGGCTGGCTTTGAGTATAAGTACCTTTCCTTCTTCTGTCATTAACCACCCCAAGGGGAGAAAACTATGCCCCCATGAAAGTCCCCAATCTGTTTCAGTTGGGGAATATTGGAGCTTAATCTCTTGGAGGGGGTTGTTCCATACTAAGGTCCTTCCATAGGTATTTCTTATGGGAGGGTCTGCCTGGCAGCAATTTTGGCCTTAGCATCTGTTCTATGGTTTCTTTCTGCCTTTTCTCCTTCACCTTTCTGATGACTTTGGCAGTGTAAGACTGCCACCTCTTTGGGTTTTTACACTGTGTGCAATAACTCCATAATTTCCTTGTGGTATTTCATGGGGGTTCCCCTAGAGGTTAGGAACTCCCTTTCTTTCCATATTGTAGCATGGGCTTGTAGGATTAGATAAGCATACTTGCTATCTGTATACACATTTTTTTTTTTTTTCCCTTTCCCAGTTCTAAGGCTAGGGTAAGTGCCACTAGTTCTGCTAACTGGGCGCTTGTCCCCAGGGGAAGAGGCTTACTTTCAAGTACAGTTACATCACTAGCTATGACATAACCTGCCCTTCATATCCCATTCTCCACAAAAGAACTTCCATCAGTATATAGATTAAGGTCAGAATTAGCTAATGGGACTTCTAAGAGATCATCTTTGGCATCATAAGTCCAGACAATAATTTGTTGGCAGTCATGCTTGATTGATTCCCAATCCTCTGGGAGAAAAATGGCAGGGTTGAGGGTCACATACGCACATATTTGAAGCACTGATCCCTCAAGGAGTAGTGCCTGATATCTAAGTAGGCAGTTGTCTGATAGCCATAAACTTCCTTTGGCATCTAGTATGCCATTTACACCATGAGTAGTCCAGATAGTGAGATCCTTTCCTTGTATTATTTTGATAGCCTCTGACACTAAGATGGCCACTGCTGCAACTAACCAGAAACAGTGAGGCCAGCCTTTTGCTACTACATCAATTTCTGCACTTAGGTATGCCATTGGTTGTGGGGTTGTCCCACAAGTCTGAGTAAGAACTCCAAGAGCTATCCCTGCTCTCTCAGTGACATATAAAGAGAAAATTTGTCCTGTGGGAAGGTTTAAAGCTGGAGCTTGTACTAGAGCCTGCCTTAAGGTTTTGAAGGCTGTTTCCTCCCCTGGTTCCCATTCTACTAGATGAGTATTTGCCCTCTGGGTCTCCTTGATTAGAGTATAGAGTGGACTAGCCATCTCGCTGTGTCTGGGGCTCCATAGTCAGCAAAAGCCAGTGATTCCAAGGAACCCCTGCAACTGTTTTAGTGTCTTAGACTGGTGATAATCCAGTATAGGCTGTATTCATTCCTTGCTGAGGGCCCTGGTCCCTCTGGCTAAGATTAGGACTAGATATTTGACCTGCTGTAGGCAAAACTGGGCCTTTGACCTAGACTGCTTGTACTCTTGATTAGCTAGAAAGTTCAAGAGATCTAGAGTAGTCTGCTGGCATGAGGCTTTTGAACTGGTAGCCAAAAGTAAATCATCCATATACTGAAGGACCAGAGTGCCTGGACTTGAGAAGGGGCCTGGATCTTGGGCCAGTGCCTGATCAAACAGATGAGCGCTATCCCTAAACCCTTGGGGCACGACTGTCCACGTAAGTTGGGACATGTGGTCTGTGGGATTTTCAAAGGCAAAGAGAAACGGAGTCAGAGTGCAGGGAATACAGAAGAAGGCATCCTTGAAGTTCAGAAGAGTGACCCATTCTGCTTCCTCTGGTATTTGAGACAGCAGGGTATAGGGGTTTTGTACAACTAGATATAGAGGAATTACTGCCTCATCAATGAGTCTAAGATCTTGCACTATTCTCCACTGACCATTCGGTTTTTGTACTCCTAGAATTGGGGTGTTGCAGGGACTGCTGAATTTCCTTACTAAGTCTTGAGCTTTTAAATGTTTAACAATATCCTGTAATCCTTTATGACCTTCAGGCCTTAAGGGATATTGTCTGTGATAAGGAAAATTGGTGGGGTCTTTTAGCCTGACTTGGACTGGGTGGGCATTTTTTGCCTTTCCATATTGTCCTTCCAATGCCCAAACTTCTGGCTTGATTCCCTCCTCAAATAGGGGACAACAAGTGAGTAACTTGTAACTTGTTCCCCATATTCATGTGGATAATAGCTCTAGCTTTGGCTAATATATCTTTCCCTAATAAAGGTTTGAGAGTTTCAGGCAAAATAAGAAAGTCATGTGAAAAGAGCAAAATCTCCCAATTACAACTGAGGAAGTGGGAGAAATACCTCATTACAGGCTGTCCCAGGATTCCTCGGATGGTAGCAGACCTTGAGGACCATCATGCAGGACAGGAGATTAGCACTGAGAAGGCCATGCCAGTGTCCAGGAGGAAGTCAATTTCCTGGCCCTCAATGGTTAAGCATACCCGGGGCTTAGTGGCGGTGATGATACAAGGTGGAGCTTACCCCGGGCACCCTCAGTCCTCTTGTTGGATCATCTGGTTGGGGGCTTCTGGCCCAGAGAACCTTTGCCCTCTGGGGCAGTGTGCCTTCCAATGATTGCCTCAGCATAGTGGACATGGATGAGGGGCTGGCTTGTTTCTCATTGGACAATCTTTTTTAAAGTGTCCTTGTAAACCACACTGATAACAAGCCCTACTGGATGATTGGCCTGCTCCATTTTCTGTCCTCTCTGAACCACCAAGGTTTGTTTGTCTGAGGGCCAGGACTAAAGCTGTGGCCTTTCTCTGATCTTGTTTTGCCTTTTGGGCCTGTTCCTCTTGGTCCCTATTGTAGAACACTGAGGTTGCCAGGTTTAATAATGCCTCTAGATTTTGTTCAGGGCCCAGGGCTTGCTTTTGGAGCTTCTCCTGGTATCTGCAGATGATTGGGTAATAAAGTTATCTTTTAGAATCAACTTACCCTCACGTGAGTCAGGTGACAGGGGAATATATTTTCTTAAGGTCTCCCATAGCTGCTCAAGGAAAGCAGGAGGATTTTCTTCCTTTCCCTGAGTTATGGTGGACACCATTGAATAATTCATCGGCTTTTCCAATTCTCCTTATTCTTTCTAGAACATAGGTCAACAGATGTTTATGACTACATTTCCCATATCTGAGTCAAAATCCCAGTAGGGTTTCATACTGGGGATGGCTTGCTGACCAGTAGGGGATTTGCCTCTTTCTTCGACTGTCATTCTATTATTTACTTGACTAAGATACCAGGTATCTCCAAACTCTCAGGCTGCAGCAAAAGCCGCATTCTTTTCATTAAAGGTCAGGGTTTGATCTAACAGTAGCATGACATCTCTCCAAGTGAAACCGAAGGTTTGCCCTAGACCCTGTAAGACATCTATGTACCTATCAGGATTACCTGAAAAGTTCCTCAGGTCTGCCTTGATCTGCTTTAAATCAAAGAGGGAGAAGGGGACATGTACCCAGGTTGGGCCAAATTCTCCTCCCACTACAGCTTGAAGGGGACATAACAGATAGCCCTAGGGTTTTTGTGATCCCTTGGAGATTTCTTTGCTTATTTCCTTCTGGGCAGGGGAGATTAGAGGAGGCTTACCATGAATAGGAAGGGGAGCTATAGGGAGGCTAGGATATGGGGGTAAGTTGAAAAGTCCTCATGTGGGATATAAATTGAAAGCTTTGCATAGTTGTGTATTCTACTTCAATGAAAAGAAACTTGGACATAAGGTATTTCACTCCATTTGCCTTCCCTCTTACAGAAAAGGTCAAGCTGCAGGATAGCATTATAATTTATACTTCCCTCAAGTTACCATTTTTCCCCACCAGAGAGAGAATATTGGGGCCAGGCTGTAGTGCAGAAAAAAATGAGCTCCCTCTTTTTCAGGGTTTGTGGGTCAAATTGGTCCCAATGGCTTAGGATGCATTTCAAGGGTGAGCCTGTTGATGCCTGAGTGTTTCTCACATGAAAGACAAAACTGCCCATAGTTTTGGCTTATTTGTTTCTCCTCCCTACCCAAGAACCCACAACAGTTCCTGGACCCTTCTGATCAGAATAGTTGTGCTCACTAATGCAGCAGCAGAAACACTAGTTTTCCTCCTAGACCACAAGGAGGACCAAGGAAGTTTGGATTTAGTGGCTCTTACTGATGCATTCTTGAAAACCTGTTAGAGTCCTAAGCATTCTCCTGTTAGTATTGGGACTTCACTTATGTTCTATAAAGATGTTATGCCCCAAAAATGAAGTAGAGGGTCATATCCTGAGGGAGGGAAGGGATCTCCAGAGTTGGAAGAGTGATGTCTTTTGTCCTCACTTAAATAAAGAGGAAGGATACAATTTCTGAGGCTCCCCATATCCTAGCTTCAGAAATAGCTTTTGTTAGATCTGCTTGTCTGAGAAGGGATCCTAAAATTCCAGATAGTCCCCACTATGATGGGGATTTGGGCAAAAATTATATCTTTCTGATTGGTGAGCCCAGATGCCTAAAGAAGGGAATAGAGTCATGTAGTTTATACTAGAAATCATTCTTATAGAAGAAACTAGAAAAGCACCAGAGACAGGGAGTGGTTTTTAAAAGGAGGACTAGCCTCAGAGAAGAGAGGTGAGAAGTTTGTTTGACAGGCATTAGGACCCAGGAGTCAAGGGCCAGGATAAATAGGATAGATGGGTGAGTCTCACTTGGGTGACATGATTTTGAGAGTTCCATTCATGGCTAGGGGGTCAACCAACTTGTTGTCGTGCCCCTGGAGCTGAATGGCTTTCCTCTCTGTTGACCCTCAGCTCAGCCCAGAAGTACAGGAAAAACGGAAGCTGGTTTCAGGCAAATCAACGTTCCAACTCCAAAGAGTTGGGGCTTGTTAGAGAGTGCTTTCCCTGAAAGCCTGATGCCCTTGTCTTTAATCTAGCAGCTGTGCTAATCACTTTTAATTGACTGACAGGTGCCTGGTATTTACCTCTGAATTCTAAGGAAAAATACGACAGGTTAGCAAATGAAAGGGGTCTGAGAGGACTCACCACTTGGCGATAAGCAATAGTCCCATCTAGGTCGCCAAAATGTGTCCAGAATTGGTTCCTTCTGGTGGGTTCCTGGTCTTGCTGACCTCAAGAATGAAATTGCAGACCTCACAGTTAGTGTTACAGTTCTTAAAGATGGTATGTCTGGAGTTTGTTCCTTCAGACATTCAGATGTGTTCAGAGTTTCTTCCTTCCAGTGAGTTCATGATCTCACTTGACTTCAGGAGTGAAGTTGCAGACCTCCGCAGTGAGTGTTACAGATCTTAAAGGTGGTGTGTCTGGAGTTGTTTGTTCCTTCTGATGGGTTCATGGTCTTGCTTGACTTCAGGAGTGAAGCCGCAGACCTTTGCAGCTCATAAAGGTAGTGCAGACCCAAAGAGTGAGCAGCAGCAAGATTTATTGTGAAGAAAGAAAGAACAAAACTTCCACAGAGTGAAAGGGGAGCCAAGCAGGTTGCTGCTGCTGGCTCCGGTGGCCAACTTTTATTCCCTTGTTTGGTCCCACCCACATCCTGATGATTGGTCCATTTTACAGAGTGCTGATTGGTCGATTTTATAGAGCACCGATTGGTGTGTTTTATAGAGTGTCGATTGGTGTGTTTACAAACATTTAACTAGTCACAGAGCACTGATTGGTGCATTTACAATCCTTTAACTAGACAGAAAAGTTCTCCAAGTCCTCACCTGACCCAGAGGCCCAACTGGCTTCACCTCTCAATCTAAATTGAATAAGGGTGGTGAGAGAATCCATCCTTATCTTGTGCTGGTTTTCAAAGGGAATGCTTCCAGTTTGTGCTGATTCAGTATGGATATTGGCTGTGAGTTTGTCATAAATAGCTCTTATTATTTTGAGATACATATTCTCTTTGTTTCCTGACATCAAATGTTGTCAGAGATTGGTTTAACAGAAGAAAATAGCTCAATATAGATTAAAAAATTAAAATACAGAATTCATCTGAAATAAATAAAATGCTGATACTCACAATCCAGGTAAGTTGAACTGATATAGGACCAATCCTGAGAGTCAAATCCAAGCAAATAAATCCTTGTGGTGGAAGAGCACAAAATAATTTTAAATCCCTAATAATCAGAAAAGGTCAACTTTTTTCATAATTTTATTTTTTAGTTTTGCCAACATCTGTTTTCCCAAAATTAACAGTAGTATGCTTAGCTCTTTTTTTTTTCTTTAGGTAATACCGTTACTCTAAGGAAAGCAGGACAACTTATAACTCATTTTCTCATTTTATTCTCTTTCCACAGTTGGTTGGGACAAATATTAATTCTATTGATTTTCATGGAAAGAAATTTAGGGAGGATTTTAGTTGATTGGTGAGATTTTGAGCACTGTAATATGAACATGAACAGAAAGAATCCAGCAGATTTGCAAGGCTGAAAAGATGTGAAACCAGTAGACTCTTCTAATCCATAGCTATGGGTTAGAAACCAAGGTTATAAAATGAGAAAATATACTTTTCGCAAAGGTTCCCTTTTAAAGAAATATAAAACCATAGAATTAAATTATTTGAACCCTATCACAAGATCAAGGATCCAGCAGGGTTTGATTTCTGCTGAGGGCTCTCATCTTTACTTACAAATAGTCATTTTTTTGCTCTATCTTCACATGGCAGAGGGATGTAGAGATCTCTAGTGTCTCTTCTTTTTTACTACAGGCATTAGTCCATAGGATCGGTGTTCCACCTTTCTGACCTTATTTGATCTCAAGCATCTCCTTAAAAGCCCTATCTCCAATACAGTCACATGACATTTAGGGCCTCATTATATGAATTTGAGAGGCTCACAATTAATTCCATAGGATGCCCCAAATCTTCATGTGTGGATAACTATATCATTCATATAAAGTTTATGATAACATGCTCTGTAGAATGATGCATATAATAATTTGGAGTTTGATACTTAGGATCTGGTATCACTTTTTTCATTTACTAGAACCACCTTTGTAAGAAAATAAGTGAATATAACCATTATTCCCATGTGAACTTAGTAAAGGCCATACTAGTGTATGCATGCTTGATGGGCATTCCAGCATGAACAAGGCTTTATATAATAGGGGAAGTTGGTAAAGACAAATACTAGAGTTGGATAAATACACCATTTTGGGTCTTACACTCAGTAAAGAATGACTAGAAAATTGAAATCCAGTAGTTAGAGAGCTGTAAGCATTAAAAACGTGTTCTCTGCTGGCTGTAGAGCAAATTGAACTTCCTCTAGTCACAGAATAACAGGGAACCAGGTGGATTGCCATGTCGTGGTGTAAGGAGGACACTGCTGTTTCAAATAAAACCCTTGTCACTATGGCAGATACTGAAGCTAGATCTGACTCCTGGGGTTGTGGGTGGTAGCACTGATAATGGTTGTCCAAATGCTTTGGATGCAATCAAGCCAGACAACAACTTCACTCACATGTATTAGAGAAGTACAATAAGATTTAGCCAGGAAAGGAGCAGTTTGGAGGAGACAATTGTGGCAAGGCTTTTAGATCACTTAGAAGGTTTAAGATAGAAGAAGAATTTGTTCAACGTAGATGGAAGTAGATAGAATCCCTTTCTTCTCTCTAATCACTGACAAGTAATGAGGAATGTGGGGCCACTTGGAGTCACCAGATTGAAAATTTTTTTTGTTGCTTGCTTTAATAAAAAAAAAAAAAAAAAATCAAGCTTTCTACTTTTTAACAAGTCCTTTTTGTTTTATAAACTTTGTTGTCTTTTTTTTTTTTCTCTTTCTGTTCTGATAATTGGTATTCATTCTCTAAGTTTGAGATTAAACATCATATTTTCAGGAAAGCAAGTTAGATTTTAAAAAGCTTTTGTAAGAATAAAATTATTTGTGAAAACACTTGTTAATTACAAGATCTCTTTTAGATTTCACAATGTGCTTTTCTCATAGTCTACTTCTAAACATAGTGCCTGACAAAGAATAGCATTTCAGTAATAGTTTTCCTGCTGATGAATGAATGAAACTGCATTGTTGTTGCACCTGAAGTGGCAAGAGACATTTCAATATGAGTAACATTCGTTATGTTATACCTAAAATCTTCACCTCTTCTCTGTTATTTTATTGTAATTAGACAATTATTACGAATACTGTACTCTGATAGCTTTCTTCAACTGCTTCCAATTGGTTATATCTCAATGGGAATGGAACACTTTTAGTCTTAAAAAATTGCAAATTTGATTGAGAATATATTCTGGGGAAAATTAGCCAAGTCTCACAATTTTAGCAGAAATAAATTACTTTTTAAAATTGAGATTGATCTGTAAGGTGATCTTAAATGGCTACTTTGACAGTGATAACATAGAGCAAATATTAGTAATTGATTTGTGTCAAACAGTAGAATAGATTTTCAAGCAAATACAATGTTGCCATGAGGGAAAATAAAAATTTTATTCCAAAAAGGGATTGAGAGTGACATGTTTTATTTTCATAGTGGTATACAATATTTTCCTTGGGAATAACATTATTTGTCCTCTAAAATAGAACATTTATAACACATAATTAATTATTTCAAATTTTGCTTATTGTTTATTATGGAGTTGTATTTCAGAAATAGACAAGTGAAGTATGGATTTAAAAATATATGGTGTCCAAGCATTCGAAAGCCTGGAGATCATCAAACTAATCTTATATTTATAGTTCACTTGAAAAGAATGAGGGTTCAGATATTTACCCTAGTTTTAATTAGACCCTGTTCTCTCATAGATTGATTGCAAAATGAGTGTTTTTAAGATTCGCTTGGGACTCTCTAAATATTCACCAAGAGATTCTGATTCAGTAGACCTCAGTGGAGGCCAGAACTTTATATTTTGTGCAAGAACTCAATTAATTTTGATGAAGGATGTCTGGCAAGTACATATTGAGAAAAGCTGGTTTTAAAGTTTACTCTAGTATATGAATAATCTGATAACAACTGAATTATATATACAATATGTATTATATATTTTGATTTTTAAATGTATGCTATTTTAGAGATGAGGCCTTGCTCTGTCACCCAGGCTGCAGTGTAGTGGCACTGTCCTAGCTCACCAAAGCCTCAAACTCTAAAGTTCAAGCTATCCTTCCACCTTGACCTCCCAAAGTGCTGGGATTATGGGTGTAAGTCACTGTGCCTGACTTGTTATATTTTTGATATTACATTTTCTTACAATATAACACAGTGTGAAAATTTCAATGGATTTGTGGAAGACTGATGACTACCAAAAGAAAATAAGTCACACAAAGTTTTTTTATATAAAATCAATTTTTACAGGAAAATTGTTTTTAACATATGCCAAGAAATGGGGAATATTTCAAGTTGTATAATTAAATATTTTTCATTAAATAACATTCAAACCTATAATTGTGATCAGTGTATTCAGCAACTACTCCTTTTGTGGAACATGTATCTGTTAAGTTGGTCTTATCAGCAAAAATCTTTGCCACTTAGATTTATCTGCGTTAAGTTAAATTAAATTTTTAAACTTCAAAATCCAAACCAAGAATATCTTCTGATATTTCTGTGAGTGTAATTCCTCTTTGTAGAGGGGGAGCTATCAGAAATAAAGCAAGTGATCCCTATTCTACCAGTGAAAATGAAACGAATCTAAGAACTAGTAATTTGCAACCTCCTTTTAAGAAATTCCAGGAGAAGACATATGGTTCACCTTCCTGGATATATTATTTAGCATGCTATAAATTAGAGAAAAGAGTTTAGAAAATACATATTTCTCATGATTTGGTGATTTTTAATTGTATCCTTTCATCTTATCATGGTCCCTTGAGTACAAATATCATTACTATAGAGGTATTTCAGGATTCAATTATAATTCATCTCATAGATAAGATAAAATTTTGGGCATTTGATTTAGCTTTGATTTTTTTTTTTTGGAAAGCATCAGTTTCTTGGACAGATGATATATTTGAATGAGTTACATTAGAGATCAAATTGAAGTTGCATTATTGTGTCCAGAATTCATTCCTTCTGGTGGGTTCTTGGTCTTGCTGACTTCAAGAATGAAGCCGCGAACCCTCGCAGTGAGTGTTACAGTTCTTAAAGATGATGTGTCTGGAGTTGCTCATTCTTCCCAGTAGGTTTGTAGTCTCGCTGGCTTCAGGAGTGAAGCCGCAGACCTTTGTGGTGTTAGAGCTCATAAAGGTAGTGCGGACCCAAAGAGTGAGCAGAATCAAGATTTAATGGGAAAAGCAAAAGAACAAAAAGAACAAAGCTTCCACAGCACGGAAGGGGACATGCAGGTTGCCACTTCTGGCTCTGGTGGCCAGCTTTTATTCTCTTATTTGGCCCCACCCACATTCTGCTGATTGGTCCATTTTACAGAGTGCTGATTGGTCCATTTTACAGAGTGCTGATTGGTCCATTTTTACAGAGTACTGATTGGTGAGTTTATAAACTGTTAGCTAGACACAGAGCACTTATTGGTGTGTTTTTACAAAGTGCTGATTGGTGTGTTTATAAACCTTTAGCTAGACACAGAGCACTGATTGGTGCATTTACAATCCTTTAGCTAGACAGAAAAGTTCTCCAAGTCCCCACCAGACCCAGAAGCTAAGCTGGCTTCACCTCTCATTATTTATTGGATTTATGATCAAGGCTTATTGAGATTTAATTTCAAACATCAAACATAGGAATGATAATAATTACCTTTCATGATTACTAAGAACAATAAAGATAATGTGCCTAATATCTGGCCATAACAAATGTGTAATGAGACACTGTTACAGAATTACTGGCCAAAAAAAGTGGTTTTTGGCCGGGTATTGTGACTCAGGCCTGTAATCTCAGCACTTTGTAAGGCCGAGATGGGCTGATTGCTTGAGCTCAGGAGTTCGAGACCATCCTTGGCAACATGGAGAAAACTTGTCTCTGAAAAATACAACAAAAAACTAGCCAGACATGGTGGCACGCACCTGTGGAGCTACTAGGGAGGGTGAGGCAGGAGGATCATTTGAGACCAGGAGGTAAAGGTTGCAGTGCACTCCATCCTGGGTCAAAGAGTGAGACCCCTCAAAAAACAAAATTTTACAGATTGACTACAATCAATTTTTCAGGTTGCCCCACACCTCAAATAAATTAGTTCTTTTGAAACCAACCCAATTGCCCCATAGAATGTTCTTTTAGATAAACATAAAAATTGACTCTTCTGGTCTTAAAAAGCGTGAAACTTTTTTTTTTTTTTTTTTTAATCTGAGTTCCTTCCTCAGGAAATGACCTTTAGGCCTCTCACAAAAAGTATAAAAACCTGGAATCAGATTGCCACACCAGATGCTGGACTCCTCATCTGCCATGATTGCTTCCTTGCCCCTCTTATGTTCCTGATTTCTTACACGTTGTTACATTTCTTGCTTGCTATATAAACCCCTGGTTTTAGTCAGTCAGGGAGATGGATTTGAGACTGAGCTCCCATCTGCTCAACTACAGCACCCAATTAAAGCCTTCTTCCTTGGCAATACTTGTCACCTTAGTGATCGACTTTCTGTGCAGCATTAACCAAAAACTACACAGTATGACTTGGTTTATTATGGTTTATCTTTAAAAATACACCAATTTACATTATGTAACACAACATATGATTACTTATAAATATTATACAAAGAAACACTTGCAGAAAACCCAGTAAGAAAAACGGACTATATATTAAGTTTAAATTATTTATTTGTAATATTTCCTTTAATTTTGTTAATAGCATTGAACTATATTTTGCTGAAATTTGAGAATTTTATGTCATTGAATATTATTAGATTATGAAGGAAATTTCTTAATTTTGTCATCATAGGTATTTTCAAGTAAGAGCTTCCTGTAATTGTGATAAATTATATACCATAATTTTTTAATCCATGACTGAAAATGTCATGAAATAAAATGTGCTTTACATATCCCACATTTTACACATATATTCTGAAATTAGAGCAAATTTCCCTTATGCAGACCAATTGTAGGCAGCCATAATTGATAATATTCTGTTGCTTACTCTGAATTTTAATTTGAAACATGGCAATTGTAACCTCTGCTATTTTCTTTCAACCTCTAACCTCACCTCTAATCAATAATGTTTTATATGTAATAAGAGAGACATTATCTGTCGGTGATGCAAACAGGCAATATACCCCTTGAGAAGAGAAGCAGCACTTTGCACCTAGAACTTAGTTTCTAATACCATTCTCCAATGAAAGGATGCAGGGTTCCTTGCCACAATGGCCGATATATTATATTAATATATACAAGATAAGCCTGGAGATTCTTTTACTGTCAGAAAGTAAGAAAAAAATAAAAAACACTAAAAAGAAAAAGTAATCAACTGAAGGATCTTACAATGCAATGACATGGACTAAACATTTTGAGTGACAAAATAAAATAGTGTGGATAACCCAAATTATAAGCTAAATATCTATGAGCCCATGCTAATATAAACAAACAATTCATTAAACACATAGATGAGTGTGAAAAGACAAATCTTCCATAGAGAATTACAAATAAATCAGGTACATACTTTGGTTAACATTAACACTGATAAATCATGTTAATGATATTCATACTTGATATGATATAATGAAAATGGGCACTTTACCTCTGTTGTCCTCCTTCTAGAAACATATAACTACAGCCTAATCATTAAAATAAATTTGATAAAACCCAACTGAGGAACATTCTACAAAATATCTGACTAAAATGTCTCAAAACTGTTCAGGTCATCAAAAACAAGGAACATCTCAGAAACTGTCAAAGGCAAGGGGAGACTGAGAAGACATAAACAATAAATGTAATGTGAGATCCTCGGATAGGAAAAGGCCATTCTTTATTAAGAATTCACTAAGGAATTCTTAATAAAGCATGTACTTTAATTAATAATAATGTATCAAACTGGTTAATTAAGTATAACAAATGTACCACATTAATGTAAAATGTTAGTGATAGGAGAAATTGGTGGGAGGGCATGGGTGAACTCTGTAAGTCTTTGTCATTTTTCTGTTAATTGAAACTATTCTAAAATAGTTTGAAATAAACTATTTCTAACATAATTTAAAATAGTCGTTTTTAAAAGGAAATAAAATATAACATATTATTTGGCAAGCAAGAGAGAGGGAAACAGAAAAAGACAGAAATAGATGGAGAGGCAGAGCATGGTGGCTCACACATGTAATCCCAGCACTTTGGGGGCCAATGTGGACTGATCACTTGAGACCATGAATTTGAGACCAGCCTAGAAAACATGATTAAACCTGTCTCTGCTAAAAATACAAAAAATATACAGGCATTGTGGCATGTGCCTGTAATCTCAGCTACCAAGGAAGCTGAAGCACAAGAATTGCTTGAATCCAGAGGCAGAGGTTGCAGTGAGCTGACATTGTACCACTGCACTCCAGCCTGGACCCTATGTGACAGAATGAGACCCTATCCCCTCAAATAAATAAATAAATAAATAGGCCGGGCGCGGTGGCTCAAGCCTGTAATCCCAGCACTTTGGGAGGCCGAGACGGGCGGATCACGAGGTCAGGAGATCGAGACCATCCTGGCTAACCCGGTGAAACCCCGTCTCTACTAAAAAATACAAAAAATTAGGCGGAAAGGGCTAATTTCCAGAATCTACAAAGAACTGAAACAAATATACAAGAAAAAAACAAACAACCCCATCCAAAAGTGGGCAAAGGATATGAACAGACATTTCTCAAAAGAAGACATTCATACAGCCAACAGACACATGAAAAAATGCTCATCATCACTGGCCATCAGAGAAATGCAAATCAAAACCACAATCAGATACCATCTCACACCAGTTAGAATGGCAATCATTAAAAAATCAGGAAACAACAGGTGTTGGAGAGGATGTGGAGAAATAGGAACACTTTTACACTGTTGGTGGGATTGTAAACTAGTACAACCATTATGGAAAACAGTATGGCGATTCCTCAAGGATCTAGAACTAGATGTACCATATGACCCAGCCATCCCACTACTGGGTATATACCCAAAGGATTATAAATTATGCTACTACAAAGACACATGCACACGTATGTTTATTGCGGCACTATGCACAATAGCAAAGACTTGGAATCAACCCAAATGTCCATCAGTGACAGACTGGATTAAGAAAATGTGGCACATATACACCATGGAATACTATGCAGCCATAAAAAACGATGAGTTTGCGTCCTTTGTAGGGACATGGATGCAGCTGGAAACCATCATTCTTAGCAAACTATCACAAGAAGAGAAAACCAAACACCGCATGTTCTCACTCATAGGTGGGAACTGAACAATGAGTTCACTTGGACTCGGGAAGGGGAACATCACACACTGGGGCCTATCATG